>NC_090297.1:75868035-76174017 GCF_039906515.1 Pseudorca crassidens | reverse complement strand
TGCTTGCCAATGCAGGGGACACGGGTTCAAGCCCTGGTCCGGGAAGATCCCACATGCCGCAGAGCAACTAAGCCCGTGCGCCACAACTACTGAGCCCGCGCTCTAGAGTCCGCTAGCCACAACTACTGAGACCGTGTGTCACAACTAGAGCCTGTGCTCTGCAACAAGAGAAGCCACCGCAGTGAGAAGCCCCTGCACCACAATGAAGAGTAGCCCCTGCTCGTCGCAACTAGAGAAAGCCCACACGCAGCAACAAAGACCCAACGCAGCCAAAAATAAATAAATAAATACATTAAAAAAAAATTATAGGGCATAATGGATTCTGAAGGTCTGGGAAAGTACTATGAATGAGTATTTTTCAAAAGTTCCCAAGGTGATATGAGTCTGAGTGACCTGAAAACTGTATCAACTGGAGACACTATAAGGCATACTAGAACAACACTGGAACCTAGCAAATACATTTTTGTTAACTCTGGTTTATGACCCTAAAGGTATCATTCTCCATTTCATACATAACTAAGATATTATGGAAGAATTCTCCATAGCATAATTTCTCATCTTTGGAGGCCACTGTGTTTCTTATTGAGTTCCAGTTTTTTTCTCCATTTTGTTTTTTTTTTTTTTTTTTTTGGTGGCTTAAGATAAACTGGAAATAATAAGTCTAAATAAAACAAAGTGGTTTTAAGGAAGATTAAAATTTAGGAACAAGGTTACCTAATGAGATATAACAATTATTCTAATTCTTAAATCCTTATTTATAATTACAAAAATTGATATTTGCACATTAAGAGTAAATGTGCACACACCCCAATGAAAAGACAGAGATTGTCAGACGGGACAAAAAAAGTAAGATTCAACTATATCCTGCCTACAAGAAACTCACTTTAAGATGACAGGAATAAATGAGCTAAAAGGATGGAAAAAATGTATCATGTTAACAAAATTCAAAAGAAAGCTAGAGTGACCATGTTAATAACAAAATGGATTTCAGAGCAAAAAATATTTCTAGGGATAAAAAAGGTTATTTCATAATAATAAAGAAGTCAATGGAATAACAATCCTAACTATCTGTGCATCTAAGAGAGTTTCAAACCACACAAAAAACTCAACAGAAAATAGACAAATCCACAAGTAAAATCAGTGACTTCATCATTATTCTCTCAATAACTAATTGAATACATAGCCAGAAAATCAGTAAAGATATAGAAAACTCGAACAATACTATCAACTAATTGGCCAATTGGCTTTTACAGACTAATAGAGAATACAGATACATACTCTTTTCAAGTGCACCTGAAACGTTATGAATCATAAAACAAGGCTCAATAAATTTGAAAGATTCAAATCATACAAAGTATCTGACTACACCAGAATTAAATGATCAATAACAGAAAAGACATTTTAAAAGCCCACAAATATTTGGAATAAATAATATGCTTCAAGTAACCCACAGGACAAAGGAAAAACCTAAAAGGAAATTAGAAAAGCATTTTGAACCTAACAAAAATGAAACATACCAAAATTTGTAAGACGTACCTAAAGCAGTGCTTAGAGGAAAACGAATACCATGATATGATTATATTAGAAAAGAAGGAAGGTCTAATATCAATGGATTAAGCTCCACCCTAAGAAAACAGAAAAAGAGTAAACAGAAGCAGAAATCATTGAAATGGAAAACAGAAAAACAACACAGAAAAATCAATAAAACCAAAGCTGGGTCATATTGAGTAAATCTATTAATTGAATAAATACAATAAAAATTGATAAACCTCTAGTTAGACTAATACAGAAAAAAGAGAAAAGACACAAATTATGAATATCAGGAATAAGGAGAAGGCACTATAGAAAATTAGGGAATATTATATAAACAACTCTATGCCAACACATTTGACAACTTAGAGAAATGGCTAAATCCCTTGAAAATCAAAAATTAACAAAGCTCACTCAACAACAGATAACTAAACTGAATAACCTTTTATCTACTAAAGAAATTAAATTCATAGATAAAAACCTTCCCACAAAACAAAGTAACAAAACTTCCCACAGATACAACAATAGGCCCAGGTGGCTTCACTAGGAAATTTTACCAAACATTAAAGAAAAACACCAATTGACACACACTCTTAAAGAAAACTGAAGAGAACACTTCCCAGCCCATTCTATGAAGCCAGCATTACTCTGATATCAAAATGAGACATATTACAACACTAGAGACCAAATCCCTTATGAACATAGAGGCAAAAGTTAACAAAATTTAGTGAAGTGAACACAATATATAAAAGGATAATTATCATCCATATAGTTTACCCCAGAAACATATGGTCGGTTTAACATTCAAGTCAATGAAATTCACCATATTAACCAGCTATAAAAGAAAAAACATGTAATCATCTTAATATACGTAGAGAAAGCATTCGACAAAATCCAACATCCATTCATGATAAAAATCTCATCAAACTAGGAATAGGAGAAAATTCCTCAAACTGATAAAAGAGTATCTTTAAAAAAAACCACAGCTAACATCATACTTTATTGAAAGACTGCATGTTTTCACCCGAAGATTGGAAATCAGGTGATATTTTGTGCAACATCTCTCACCACTTTTGTGCAACACTGTCCTAGAAACTCCAGTCAGTTCAGTAAGGTAAGAAAAAGTAAACTGATGAATAAAGGCATACAGATTAGGGAGCAAGAAGTAAAACTGTCTTTTATCACAGACAGCATGATTGTGTAGAAATTCCTAAGTCTACAGAAAAGCTACTGGAGTTAATAAGTGAGTTTCAGCAAGATTGCAGAATACAAAAATCAATATACACAAATTAACTTATTTCTATATACTAATAATCAGAAATTTTAGAAATTTAAATACCATTTGAAATAGTATTTTAACAAGGATTAATTCTCAAAAAGATATGTAAGACCTCTACGGTAAAAATTATAAACCATTACTGAGAAAAATTAATTAAGACCTAGAGAAGTATACATACCGTGTTCACAGTTTAAAGACTATTGTTAAGATGTCAATTCTCCCCAAATGTATACATAAATGTCATGCAATTCCAATCAAAACCCAGCAGACTTTTTGGTATAAATATCTGGTATAATTCTAAAACCTATCTACAAATGCAAATGATCTAAAATAGCCAAAACAATTTTAATAAAGAACAGAACTGGAGGACCTATACTACTTCATCTCAAGACTTATTACCAAGTTACAGTAATCAAGATAGTGTGGTATTGGTATAAAGACAGACATCAAAGTCAAAGGGACAGAATAGTGAATCCAGAAATACAACCACACATATATGATCAATTGATTTTTAACAAAGTTTACATGGCAATTTAATAGAAGAACTGATCATTTTTTCAAAAAAGGTATAGGAAGAACTTGATAGCCATATATTTTTTAAAATTAAAAAGAACCTTCCTTCTTACTCTATATCATATACAAAAATGAATTCAAAATGGATCATAGACCTAAGTGTAGGAACTAAAATAATAAAACTTCTAGAAGAAACATAATTCTAGTAATCCTGGGTTTGGCAAAGATTTCTTGAAAACAACACAAGAACTACAAAAGCAAAAATCAATACATTCAACTTCACTGAAATGGAAAGACACAAAAATCAAAAAGAAAGCCACAGAATGGGAGATCATATTTGCAAAACATATGGCCAAGAAAAGATCTGCACCTAGTATATAGAGAAAATCAATATAATTTTTTTAATGGACAAAAGATTTGGACACTTTCCCAAAAAAGAGATAAAGAAGGCAGATAAGAATGTGAAAAGATGTTCAAAATTCTTAGTCATTAGGGAAAAGAAAATTAAAAGCACAATGAGATACCACACATACTTATAGAATGGCAAAAATTAAAGACTGACCATATGACACTTCCACAAGGATGTGAAGGAACTGGAATTCTCATGAACTGCTGGTGGGAATATAAAAGAGGACCACCACTCTAGAAAAGTTTGACAGTTTCTTAAAAGGTTAAACATACATCTAATAATAAAACCCAGTCATTCCACTCCTGGGTATTTACCCAAGAAAAATAAATAAGACACATATCCACTTAAGTCTTGTGCCCAAACATTCACCTTTATTTTTAACAGCCCCAAATGGGAAACACCAATATGTCCATCAGCAAGTAAATGACTAAATAAATGGAGGTATATTTATACAATGGATTACTACTCAATAAAAGGAAAGACCTGTTCATATATATACCATGTATGAATCTCAAAATCATTACACCAAGAAACCAGACTCTGCCTTTCTCCCCCTCAAAGAGTATACAACGTGTAATGTAATATATAGAGTAATGAACCACAAAGGTGCTAGTTTCATAAAGTTCAGCCAACTGTTTGTTCCCAAACTAGTTTACACCAGTTATATTTAATAGTGTAATTGCATAAATCAATGATACATGAATACCAAAAGTAAGAGGGTTGTTGCTTTTGTAAAAATCAAATTGGAAGATTGGGAAGACCCGGTAAAAATTGTTCTTGGATCATATATTGACAAAACAACCCAAAAGACTTGAAGAAAAAAATATGGAGATCTAGATTGCTTTGCAAAGGTCTTAGTTTTCTTTGTTACATTTTAAAGAAGCCCAAAGTGGATACAGATTAAGTATTATGGGTGGGCTTTCTAAAACTCTTATAGGTAGACCCACACTTAAGGAGAAGAATTATTGTACACTTTTGATATGTGCATGAATGAATGCACACATATATTTTGACTTAAAATATTTAAGGTACAATTCCCACATGCATCAAACAACAAAACAGAAGCTTAATCCCACTGAATAAGAAGGATTCCTAGGGTCTTTTGAATTCACTTTCTTTTTTTCTAATGTGAAAGCTAATAAACTCCTGGAAAAGATGGATTTACAGAACCAGAAAGAAGAGGAAAAATAACATTTAATCTCACCATCCAAATGTAACCACTGGGAATATCTGGGAACATTTCTTTACTGTTTGGTTTTTTTTTTTTCCCCTACACTTTTTAAGAACAGTAATCATAATGAGAACACTTTTGTATATTGCCTTTTCCCCTTAACTTTACAAACTTGCTAGTTCTCCCATATTATTGAAAACATTTTTATTTGGAATAGTTGCAGCTGGTACAGGCTTTTAAAAGCACAAAAGCCAAGCATATACATATTGATGTCTATACTGAGTTACAAAAAATGTCATTCATTTCCCTTCTTGAATTGAAAAGTAGGAATCAAAGATAATATGGATTAAGAAGAGCTAAAAATTGGATTCTCGATGAAGACATCATAGGCAATAAATAATTGCTACCTTCCTTAAAAAAAAGGCCCGAACTATTACTTCTCCCCTTTAGTCTCATTTATTATCTCAGTTTATTCAAATCTTTAAGAATAGCTTCTCAGAGAGACTAAGACAACCAGAAAATTGCTGCTAACTCAAATAACAACCTGTAGTAATTATCAAAGTACTTCACACTTCAAAGGAGAACAGTAAAAACAATTACCTATGTGGAGTTTTTTATATGGAGTTTCAAAAACATCATTCGCTTGTGTACGACAGAAGTATATCCTGACATTTCATGCCTGGCAGCTAGCTGCTGCTTTCCTATGTTTTCATTCTAGGGAATCAATAAAATATATATAATAAAGATGACAGGAGTAATAATGGTGTCAACTAGGAAGCTAAGAACAAGTAGAGCTGTAATGTCCAAAAATGTGGGCACTGACTGTAACTGCTGTTTTCTTGTTGGCCTTTATCTTATTTTCTAGTTCCACATAACAAAAGTAATGCCACATTTCAAAATTATATGACTGAATAGTGCTATTAATGCCACAGAACGCTTCTCCTGCTGAGTGTTTTTGCCTGTTGATTATTTACCAAAGATTTGTTCTAAGCCCAACTTTCAATGGTTCTACATATAAAGCATTTTACCTTAATTGCTCTGAGACTTAAAAATATAAGGGTGCTTTTCAGTTATCTCCAAGTCTTCTAAAATAAATATTACTTTTGGAATCCAAAGAAAATTTAGTCTCACAGAATGTATTATAGCACAAATATAGTCACCCAACTAAAATTTAAAAAATACATTTCTATACATGCATTTTGTGGCTACATATACACATTTGTTGATAAATACTAAAGCTGATATATAGAAACAAAGACTTGATGCATTTAGTAAAGTCTTATTTTAAAAGCAGTGTTTATGCACATAAAAACATACACATCCACTTTTTTTCAATGAGAAAGGTATCATTTTGGTTCCAAGTGACCACACTCAAAGCAGGGCACAGATCAATGCAGAATATGTCTTTATTTACTCATATGTCTAACGACTTTAGGATATAGTAAACACCAAATTGCCATCAGTTGGTTCTTTGAGATAGGAAAAAAAAGAAATGATAGGAAAAAAAATCAATCTAGTACGCAGAATATGTCTTTATTTACTCATATGTCTAACGACTTTAGGATATAGTAAACACCAAATTGCCATCAGTTGGTTCTTTGAGATAGGAAAAAAAAGAAATGATAGGAAAAAAAAATCAATCCAGTACCTGTTTTGCTTTACAATATATTTAGAATGAAATTTTTTGTTGATTAAGTCAGTTATTTAAACAGTTTTATTTGATCTCATAAAATAGTTCAAGCTAAAGGCTTAACTTAGAGCCACCTATAACATAACCACATAGACCATATACAATGCTAAACTTAAAAGTTTAACAGCTCTTAGATTTTTCAAAATTTCTTGCTTTCTACCCAGAATCATCAATGGGAAATAGGATTAATTCTGAGGATAAAGATCTAGGTTATTAACCCTTCCCATCAGCCCCTCTCCCCACAAAACAGTACTTAAATTATCATGGAGATCCTGCCTTCCAACACTTCTTTCCCCTTTAACATAGTTTGAATTGAAGGTATAATTAATGGAACTGTTTTCTGTATGGAAAGATTTGTTATATGCATCCCCTATATAAATGTGTGTTATTCCATGGGCAAAATTTAATCTTGAAAGGGGGAAAAAGAGGGAGAATAAAATAATAACATGATGCTTCTTCACCTTTTTTTTTTTTTGGCCACGCCATGCAGCTTGTGGGATCTTAGTTCCCTGACCAGGTACGGAACCCCCCACTCTCCACCTGGCAGTGGAAGCTTGGAGGCCTAACCACTGGACCGCCAGGGAATCCCTTCACCTTCATTTTAAATGGCCACAGTGAAGACAGCAGGGTTTTGGACTTGCTTTTAGCAAACATGTAGTCATTTAATTTTCTGTGTGACATTAAGCTTTAAAAAAAATCTGAGAAGGAAATTCCTATGAATCATATACTTTTTACACAGTATTTTATTTAACATATTCTCAAACATATAGTATTATGAAATATAGCCCATTAGAATCTATTCAATGATGACTATGTAAATACATAATCTCCAAGGATATATTTATCATCTTGATTCTCTGGCAAAACTAAATACTATGTAGGCTCTCTTTATCAGGAAGTTAATTTGTTTTGAAGGAAAAAGGCTTATGTGTTTAGGCATGTTTTGTGGGCAGTGCAAGACAGCACTTCCTCTCTATTTAACACAGCTAAAATCTATCTATCTAAAAATATTAAGAAGAGCATAAATTGAAAATGGGCTTTCCATGTTTATTTTTAAAATAAGTGCTATAAAAATAAATAGCAACTCAAAATGGATTAAAGACTTCAAGAATTAAAACCATAGAACTCCTAGAAATAAACAGAGGGGAAAATCTTCATGACATTGATCTTGGCAATGACTTCTTGGATATAACATCAAAAGCTCAGGCAACAAAAACAAAAATAGACAAGTAGGACTACATCAAGTTAAAAAGCTTTCACACAGCAAAGGAAACCACACATCCTATGGAATCGGGGGAAGTATGTGCCAATCATCTATCTGATAAGGAATTATTATCCATAATATATAAGGGACTCCTATAACTCAAAACCAAAAATACAAAAGCCCATTTAAAAATGGGCAAAGAACTTGAATAGACACTTCTCCAAAAAAGACATACAAGTAAACAGCAGGTATAGGAAAAGATGCACAACATTACTCATCATCAGGGAAATGCAAATCAAAGCCACAATGAGGTATCACCTCACACCTGTTAGGATGAACATTATGGAAAACAAACAAACAAACAAAACCATAAAATAACAAGTGTTGATGAGGATGTGGAGAAAATGGAACCCTTGTGCTCTGTTGCTGGGAATGCAGAACGGTACAGTCACTATGGAAAACAGTACTGAGGTTCCTCAAAAAATTAAATATAGAAGCACCATATGATACAGCAATCCCACTTCTGGGTATTTATCCAAAGGAATTGAAGTCAGGATCAAAAAAAAGATATCTGCACTCCCATGATCATTATAGCGTGATTCACAATACCCAAGAGGTGGAAACAACCTGAATGCCCAACGACAGAAAAATGGATAATGTGTTATATACACCACACACACACACACACACACACACACACACACAAATATTACTTAGCCTTGAACAAAAAGAAATCCTGTCATATGTGACAATATGGATGAACCTGGAGGATGTTACGCTAAATAAAAGGACAAATACTGCATGATTCCACTCATATGAGGTATCTAAAGTAGTCAAACTGATAGAAACAGAAAATAGAATGGTGGTTGCCAGGGAACCGGAGGGAGGGGAAATGGGGAGCTGCGGTTCAATGGGTCCAGAGTTTCAGTTATGCAAAATAAAAAAGTCCTGGACATGAGATGTACAATTATGCTTATAGTTAACAATAATATACTGCATACTTTTTCACTATGAGGGTTAAAAAAAGGTTCATGATTATTTTTACCAATTTACTTTTTCCATCAGAAAATTAAAAGCAATTTACAGCTGTATGTAACTGAGATTATGTTAAATTTGCAGATTACTTTGAAAGGAAAAAAGCAATATATTCAAGTGGTTCAAACATGAAGAACTACTTTTAAAGGACTATGCAACAAAAAGTCTTAAAAGGTCCTGTATCCATCTACCCAATTTCCACCCTTCACAATATGTAACCACTATTATTAGTTATCCCTTCTGAGATCATTTTATGCATATATGAGCTAAAACAACTAAATACCTCTTTTTTGACACTAATATTCAGATAACATATACTTTCTTCACCTTGCCTTTATTTCTTTTTAAAGTAAATATATCCTAAAGGTTTTTCCTTATCGAAACATAAAGACCTTCCTCGTTCCTTTTTTTCTTTTTAAGCAGCAAGGCAATTCACAATGTAGATGTACCATAATTTATTTAATCAATCTTACTGATGGACATTTAGCTGGTTTCTTTTCTTTGGCCATAAAAATATATTCTGATAAACCTGGTACATACATTAAGTCATGGAACTTTTTGGATCCTCAAGAACAAGAGTGCTGAAGTTTTCACTGAAACCCTTTTTCCCGACAGGTTTGGCTGACACCCTTCAACAGAATTTTTCCTTACGTATAAAATGGAGGGTTACGGTTGGATTATCTCTATGGTCTCTTCTAACCATAATTTTTACCGGATTTTCCAGAAAACATCACATACAATATTCTTAGCTTTAGTCTTCTAAGAACCTTCCCATTACCTTTATTGAACTTATGTTTTTCATTTGACATTTAATTTTGAAACACTTTCATGACAGTAACCCTAAAGGTAGATGTTCAACTAATAAATAAGAGTAGTAAATTACATACATGTATGTTGAGATTCCAGGATGGGACTCCAAACTCAAAAGAAAATGCATGGACTATTAAATATCTCATGTACTTAAAATAATTATTTCATTGATAGTGATGGACTTTGCTCATCTGTACATTCGTTGATATATTTCACTATTTTCCGTAGTAGTAAAAGACTCAATATGAGATAACTGCTGAGTGTTAAGAACATAGCATATTGTCAAAGCACAGACCAAAGCCATCTTGATCAAATGGATGATCATGACCTAATCAAACATAATCTCACAATTTTTTAAACTGTAATATTAAGAGGGAGTATAGTTAAGTCTATGGCTATTTACAACTAAAATTCCATTGGTTAAAATAAAGTATATTAATCACTAATTCTATAAAGCTTTTCATTGCATTCTTCTCCCATTAAAAGCATCCCAAGTCAAATGCTACTAGATGAATGAATACAACACTGACCAAGAAACAAGTTCCCAATAAAATGTTCAATGAGAAAAGGAGCCACAAAAGTATACAGATAGTAGGATCTCAATTTTACTCAAAATAAAAATTATACACATAGACACAAACACATACAACATGTTGTAAGTGAAAACTGGTACAATCACTGAGGGCAATTTGGCAACATAAAGACGCGTGTCCTGTGGGAAGCAATTTTATTTTTAGGCACCTACTAGAAAAGCCTTTGCTCGTGCATACAAAGAAACACGAACAATGATGTTGACAGGTGAATTGCTTAGAATTTGTTCTTTTAAAAAAACTGGATAGAAAGTAAAAGTTCATCAGCAGAATAAATAAATGAAAGTGCATATATATAACATAGTTAAAAGAACTAGATTTATAAATATCAACATGGCTAGCTGTTAAAATTATTGAGTGAAATATGTAAACTATAGAATCACACATACATTATGATAAACATCTCTGCAAATAAATAAAAATATTTTCCTATGGTTACATACATGTGAATAAAAATATTTACCAAAAAATACTAGATAAATACACATCCAATATATAATAGTTATGTTACTTCTGAAAGAGACAAAGGAGATCTCTATAAGAGAGACTGGGATGGTGCCAAAAGGAATGTTAGCTTTATTTGAAATTATCTGTATTTTAAGAAATAATTTTTTAAAATGTAGCTATGTCTAAAAGTCTGGAAGTAAATATGCCTGAGTGTTAATATTTGATAATTCTGACAGGAGTGATTTAACTCCTTCTTTGTACTTTCCTGTATTCTTTTAATTTCTAAAATGTCTTTAAGAGAAAAATATTGAGAACAACTTATGCAGACTTATTGAGCTACAGAATTTTATTTTGTATTATAATTACAAACATGCAGAATAAATGGAATGAATAGAACATATTTTAACTTGTACTTTTCAACGGCAAGATACACTGAGTAATTATAACAGTTACCCAACTCAAACCAACTTAGCAACCTTCAACGGCTATCTCACATCACAGGGAGATATTTTTCATTTTTGAAGCAAAAGAGAATTATCTCCAAGATATTCACAATTCACAATATTATATAATTAGTAAACATTCAGGTACTTCTGTTACAACCAGAAAATGAGCACATTCAAATGACAAAAAAGCAAAAGTTTGGAGCACATAAAGAAAATGTCAGTATCCATGAATGTGATAAATTAGACAATCAGGGAAACAAATGCATTTATAGTATTCATTTCATTGGAACAAGAAAAAACACTTCAATTACCAAATGAGTAATACTTCATTTAACAAATACTGTTGGGAAATGAAGTGACATATACAAGTGAATTTTCTAGATAACTGGAGCTTATCTTTTTAAAATCAAAACCTTTTAATTTAACCATTCTGATGAAAATCTCTCAAAAATCACATACGTCGCTGTGGTTTAAAACACATGTCGAACATATCCAAGGTTTTCCTTGAAAACTCTAGGCCAGCATTCATTCATTCACTCACTCATTCAGCAAATTAGACTTGTCTTCAAAGAGCTTGCAATCCAGATATTGTAGATTAAATAGTCTGATTAAGATAATTTTACAATTAGTTCATCAACTGAATTAAAAATAAAATTCTACCAAAAAATGAAAATATCTAAGCACTTTATCCCTGTATTATCTCCCACTTTCTCCCTAAATAAATCTTCCAGCCAAACTATTTTGTCTCCATAACCTAGTCTATGTTTTCACATCCATGAGCCTTTGCTCAGTATTCACTCCACTTGGAATATCCTCCCTCCAACTGCTGTCAGAAACCTACTCATCCTTCAAAGCCCAACTCAAATCTCAACTATATTGTGAATGGTATTTCTTATCTTCCCATTTAAATCAACTGTGCTAAAAATGTAAGATATTCACTTTCCTGAACAACCTGTTTTACAATAGTACTGGAAGTTGAATTTTAAATCCTGCTGGGAGGTGAAGATTTACACAACAAATATTAATTGATTCCAAACTAATGAGTAACAGGGTCATACTCATGATACTCACTCGTAAAATACAGATAGCATCAAACTTGCAAAGTTATTGTGGAACTTAAGAGTAGTATATAAGGTATCTACAGCAATGATAGATACAGAGTAGATGCATGAAAAATTAATAAATATTATGATCTACACTAAAAGTAGACCAAGCCAAGAAGCCACTTGCCAAATTATCCCGATAATACCATTCTTTCACGGTCATGTAGGAACGAACATCAGAAAATCTTCTGGGCCATGGAACTCAAATGTGTGCTACCCCTAAGAGAAAAAAATAATTTGGAACAGGACTCATTTATTTTCCTTGAGTACATGAAAAGTCTGAATCTCAAAGGAGAATATGTTTTTTAAGGAAAGATATTTTTTAAAAAGTTTTAGAAGAATGTTTATAATACTAAGAGGTCAGTGTCACTGTTGAAAATTGTTCATGGGTATATTAGTTTGCTATTGCTCCTGTAACAAATTACCACAAAACTTACTGGCTCATAAGAACACAAACTTATTATCTTATAATTCTGGATATGAGAAGTCCTAAAATTAAGATGTTAGCAAAGCTGCATTCCTTCTGGAGGCTCTATGGTAAAATCCATTCCCTAGAAGCATCTTCTACCTTTGAAGGGCTGTATGCATTCCTTGGCTCATGGCCTCTACTTCTACCTTCAAAGCCAGTATCATAGCATCCACAAATCTCCTTCTGATTATGACCCCTGATTCTATCATCACATCTCCTTTTCTGACTCTGACACTCCTTCCTCCCTCTAATTAATCCAGGTTAATCCCCCCATCTCAAGATCCTTAACTTAATCACATCTGCAAAGTCCTTTCTGTCTCATAAAGTCACATATTCTCTGGTTCTGGGAGACCATTATTCAGCTTACCACAATGGGTATTTTTATCTCTTTAATTTTGCAAAGATTACTGACACTTGAACTCTCTAATCCAATTTTTAATAATCTTTTAAAAGGAAAAGCTTACCATAAATACAAAGTAAAATAAGTAATAGTTTCTCAACTGATAGGATTTCAAATGTTTTGAAACTTCAAGATTTTTTCAAAATGAGATTTTGATTTCTTAGAGCCTCGTTCTACTGGCCTAACACACTGTATTTGCATTTTTGAAAACTAGTTCATTAAATGGTCACACTTAGCACATTGACAACTTGAGGATAATTTTAGTGAGTAATTTAAAACCTCTTAAGGAAAAGAATTACCATAGCTTGAAGAATAAAATTATCAAACCATTATTAATTTATTTTCTCCCTTTCAGAATCTGGGAAAACCATAATAGTTACCCTGGGGAACACAGATCACAGAAACTGAAGGGAAAAAATGCCCAATTGCTCCTGAATAATGATTCTCCCAATATATACTGTATATTGGCTATTTTCTTGTAATACTAATATTTGCAATCTAAAGAGTTCGTATTTTCATTTATCATGGCATAACTTACTATGACCTTCACTGATATCTCATTAAGCTGTTCTTACCACAAATTCAATCTTTTTTCAACACTTAGAAACAAATTAAAGGGTAGGTGGTCTACTCAATTTTCAGCTTTGATCAAGATTATGAACTAGTTTTTTTATCTTTGAAAGTTAATCCTTTCACATTTGCCAAATATTACTTACTAGATAGGTAATACAATCTTTCAACTACCACTTTTCCATTCCTTTGTCATGATTAAGCTCATAATTGCTCACTGTGGTACTGAATATTGTTATTCATTATAAGGAATTTTAAGTACACTCAGCACAGTAATGGCATTATACAAACTAAAAAATTTACCATTTTAAATTAAAATTTGCACTGAAGAGTCAGAGAAAGAAGATAATTTCAGAGGTTTACTGTGGAGCTGCTGTGAGGGCATTTCATACTCACACTGAAGAGTCTTAGTAGTTACCATGTGACAAAGTCTTTTAACTCCAGCAGAAAATTCGTATTTCCTTCTAGCAAAGATTTTTGCATTACGTATTACTTCTGAGTATCCAGTGGGGTTCTTGGACTTTCATCCATTCTAGTTCACCAATTATGTGTCAGGCATCAGAGGAATATTTATGGTTAAAATGATATGAGGTCTAGAGACTTGCTACAGTGGGGGGAGGTATAGATGAAGTAAAATTGTATGTGAGCTGATTAGCTGCTGTAGCTTGGTGGTATAGGGGTTCATTTTACTACCCTAGCTATGTATATCATCCCTAGTTGCTCAAAAATATATATAATCTCAGGTTCCACAATTCATTAAAACTTTGAAATAATGGCATTTATCATTATTTTTCAACCCAGAGGCTCATCATGATTAGAAGACTGGGTTTACAACACACTAAATGGATTAGAAAAAAACAAAGATTGGGAATGAAAAAAGGAAGGAAATTATTTTTTTAAAGGGCAGTAATCACAGACAGTCAAATTGAACCAGCTGTTCATCCAGAAAATCTGTGGGAGTTAATATGGAGCCTATTCAAAACTTTTTAATTACACTGGTCTTTCATATATACATTTCATAGCGCTTTAGGCCAAGAATATGTTATTGAGACTACTTTCACTGTCAAAATAATTGAAAAAAAGGCAATAAAAGGAAAAGAAAAGCCAAATGCATTTTTATTAAAAACAAGGACTCAGAGTAGATAAGTAGTAAGCAGGACCATGGATAAAAAGAATCCTGATTACTTTGGAAATTAACCCCTGCCACTAAAAAGCTGTCACTACCAATATAGAATAATCTATGAATATTTGCTCTGAGATAAAATAACCTATTATAATAATCTATAAATGAATCAAAACAACAAAAAAAGAAAGTCTCAAATGTATCAATAACGGAAATAAATATGACCTTAACTTTGTCTTAAAATTAATGGTTGAAATTAGACGTTCAATTAAATTAGCATTTTAATATTCAGACCTATTTTTGACCTTTAACATACAAAATTATGCAGGGCTGGGGAAGAGAACTGACATACCACAGTTATTCCAAAATAGATTGATTTTCATCCAATACTCTTTATTAAACTATCTTCAAATACAAAGAAGTTTATAAATTTATAAGCTTCACATCATACAATCAATTTAAAGGTTTCTCTGTAATACTGAAAACCTTCTCATGAGCCTGGTATTCTCAGTCCACTCACGAACAATCCTTTTGGTATGAGCTATTTGTAGAACAATGTTTATTGATTAATACATTTAAGAGCAATTGTTTTCTTAATTTTCTCCAGTTATCATTATTGGAATCCTATTTAAATACGTCACATAATTTTTTACATTTTAAAACTGCTTTGCAATCATTTTTAATAATTAACCACATGAAATTCAATAATCTCTTGTGACCATGAAGAAAAAATGGTGCATTGAAGCAGTAAATTATGCCATAAAATATTAGAATTATAATATCATGGTCACAGAGTGGAACACTCTCCATCTTAAAAGGCCGACACCTAAACTTTCTCATTTCTTCTTTCAAAAATGGTCACACAACATTTTTAGCCTTTCAAACTTTGCCATTTCCACTAAGTAACATTCTTCTGTTCATTATCATCTTAAATAATACTGCAATAACAATTTAAATCAGTAAATTTTAAACAAATTTATACTAAGTGTTCAGTCACAGAATTAAGAACTAGAAAAGATCTTAGAGAAGTGCTACTCAAAGTGCTCATTTGAGACCAAATAAGGACCTTGTGCATGAGTGTAAATTAAATTCACTACTTCTTTAATCAAGTATTGTTACAAAAAAAATTCAGCCAAATTAAATAGTGTACTAGTGCTTTAGTTGATTTGCATTCTGGCACAAGCTCCACGTATCCTTGTGGACTGGAAATAAATACTTCAAAGATTGGCAGGCAGTCTATGAACCACACTCTGATTAGCACCGTCTTCCAGATCACCTAGTTCAGTAGATCTCAACCCTGGCTCCACATGAGAATCATCTGGGAAGCTTTAGAACATGTGAACACCCGGGCTTCACCTTCAGAGATTCTGACTTAATGGGTCTTGGTAAGGGCTGGGGCATAAGTATTTCTCCTGATCTAGGCCTATTTCATTCTGCAGGTGAAAACAGAGGCTTAGAGAAACAAACAACTTATTCTCAGTTTATGAGACTTGAGAATCAAAGAACTGACTTTCAATACAATACACTTCCCACTATACCCCACACATAAGATCAGTTACAGTTACTACAGCACTATTTTATATTCAGGATACTGGGGAACAAAAACACAAACTTTTTGCTTTCTTATTAATAAACTAAGGAATAGTAAAGTGTAAGTATTGCATGGTTAAATTTAGGTTACTTGAAGGATTAATATCTTCCTTAAGATACAAATAAATTAATTTCTGTTACTTAGGAAAAATTCAGAAAGAGATATTGATAAGTTAAATACTCTGTGACTTACTTCAAAATATTGATTTATCAATTTTTGAACAATAAGCTATTAGCAAATTAACTTGACTGTTTTAATGTCAAGTGGAAAGGTATGTGTGTGTATATATGTGTGTGTATGTGTGTGCGTGTGTGTGTGTGTGTATATATATATATATATTTTTTTTTTTTTTTTCTGAATTTGGAAAGATTCTGTGAGCATAAAAGCCAAATGGACTTTTGTGTATTTCTCTCCTGATTTAATGCTCACTGCAAAACAGTTAATCGGTCATCCTGGTTAGTGATAGGGACTTGTTAAATAAGGAGCCCAGGGATTTGTAATTCTTTCTGTAAGTCCTATAAACCAGCAAAAGCAAAAGCATAGATGGGTACAAGGTAGGACTAACATTTGTAACTACCAGAGAGTTTTTCTTCCCCCTCATTTGAAAGAAAAAGTGTGCACTAATTTGTTTTCATTTTTTCTAAAATGAAACCAAAATGTAGAGTGCCTATTATTATAAGTCAAACTCAATTCTATTTATAAGACCAATACATTTAAACCTCATCAATACCCATTTGTATGCATCCTTTGAAATGTGTCTTCACCTTTTGGAGCTTCAGCATTCTCATCTAGATAAATCTTCCAGCCACTTTTCCCTAATATCTTTCTGTCTGTTGTGCCCCAGCTGAATTGGGTCCCTCTCCTTTTTGTTATTTTAGCCTCCAATATACAGAGGGATGTCTCATTTTAATAAGAAGGGTACAAGGAATCATTAAAAATATAAAGCAGCATATAACCAAGTATGCAACTGTGTGGCTCAGATAATAAAAGCTATACATTTCAGAAGAAAGCGGGATAAATGAGACCTTGGATTGCTTTTATATAGGAGTTAAGATTGAGCTGGGATTTGAAAAATGAGTAGAATTTTAAGATGGAGGAAAGCAATTCAGCAGGGTTATTAGTCTGCTAAGGATGCTATAACAAAATATTATGGACTGGATGGCTTCAACAACATTTATTTCTCATGGTTCCGGAGGCTAGGAAATCCAAATTCAAGGTGCTGCCAACTTGGTTCCTGGTGAGAGCTCTTTCCTTGGCTTGAAGGTGGCCACCTTCTCACTGTGTCCCCACATGGTGGAGAGAAGGCTCTGGTATCTCTTTCTCTTAAAAAGGCACTAAATCCCATCATGAAGGCGCCACCTCATGACCTCACATAAACCTCATGACCTCATGACCTCATATAAACCTAATCATCCTAAAGGTCCCATCTCTAAATACCAACACACTGGAAGTTAGGGTTTCAGTGTATGAATGTGGGGGGGGGGCACACAATTCAGTCCATAGCACAGGGCATTTCATAATAGAGGAATAACAGTAATGAAAGCATTGGAGTGGTAATGAATATGGCATATCAATGGAATTAGGCAGAGACCTGCTTCTTTAGATCCAATAAATCTTGGAATACAATAGAAAATTCAGGGGATAAAAAGAATGGGAAGGATTATGAAAGGTCTAGAAGCATAGCTTAAGATTTGATTAGGCAGGAAATAAGGAAATAGCAAATGTTACAGAGGAGAGCAGTGATAAAAGGAAAACATTCTTTAAGATTAGTGTGGCAAAACTGTGCAGCACGGCCTGCAAAAAGTGTTACAAAAAAAAAGAAACAAAACCAAAAAAAAATCCAAATAACAATTTTAAACCAACGTGTGCCCATAGTTAACTCTGTATACAGGGACCCTAGAGACCCTAGAGTTCAGGTGGCCTAGGGAAAGGTATGAACTGAGATGTAAAGCACACTGTAACCCATAATTTTGTATCAGATGTCAAGGAAGTTATAGAATAATCTCAAGGTAGAAAATCAGGGACAGGAACTCTTTGGATAATTTATTGTTTCACAAGCAAGGCTTGTTTTTGATTGACTTCTCTCAAACATCATCTTTATCCTATCACACCATCAAAACAAAATACAAACAAAAACGACAAGCACCCCCTGCACCACTACTGCCACAACGAATTCAATCTTAAAAAAAACACAAACACTTAGGAAGGTTTCTTTCTCATGTCCAAACTAAGGATATACGGTTATTTCATCCAGGAATAAAACACTAGGGCAAATTTTGTTTTGTTACTTCTGTATAAAATAGCCTCTGATTTCAGAAGAGGTTAAAAAAAAAAAAAAACTGTACTTCTTAGAGAAAACATTTTTCAGTAGAAAAATAAACAAATGGTGGCAGTAAACTTCAGAAATGTCAGCTTTCCTGTTTCACCGGTTTGTTTCATATAACCCATTTCAACCACCCAGTGTAAAAATGGTGGGCCAGTATCACCTTTAACCCTGGGGAAAGAACAGCAATAACGGTAGTCATAGTCTGTTCCACTCAAATAGAGTACCCGCTCTTTAGAAATTTTTTTAAGAATATGTTGCTAGTCTCTGCAAGTGTGTGTGTATCCAATATATATATAGTATATATCCATATTAAAATATCAAAAATGAGAGGTTTTATTTCACTTTCTAATTTTCCCACAATTTATTAACAGGATGGTAAATAAAACAACGCTGTCAGTTCCACGTGGAAGAACAGAAAGTGAAAGCTCTTTAGAAAAATAAATTTCCCCAAACTGAGTGTGCTAACCATAAAAGGCAAAATGGTGTTATCTGTGGGGATGCTCATCGGTGGTTACCCAAATTATTATTATTTTTTGAATGATCAAAAAATATATATTTTTAAATACATAACAATGTTGCATATGGTTTTAAGGCCAACATGAAGCAAAATCTACTACTGCCTACAGTGACTTAACAACATGTGGGCTATATCAGGATGACATTTTTCCCAATTTACAAAACATTGGTGCAGTAGAAAAAAAAAACAATATTAAGGAAAAGAACAGAAAATAAGCTTAAAGACAGCAACACTGTACAATTTCAGCTATAAACACTTGCTTTATAAACTTGGGTTTCCCTGGTGGCGCAGTGGTTGAGAGTCCGCCTGCCCATGCAGGGGACACGGGTTCGTGCCCCGGTCCGGGAAGATCCCACATGCGGAGCGGCTGGGCCCATGAGCCATGGCCGCTGAGCCTGCGCGTCCGGAGCCTGTGCTCCACAACGGGAGAGGCCACAACAGTGAGAGGCCCGCGTAAAAGATAAACTTATACAACATATTAGTTTTTTAAAGACAGTGGAATTATTTTCTTCCCCTAGTAAAGTCTTTTGCAAATAAACCAAGTAAGTAAAAAACAAAAATGTGAAAGTGCTCTGATTTGAAGGGTGATTCAAAGCCCAGTAGGCTTGTCCCCTGGCTCTCAGAGTTGGCCCCGAAGCTGCTTTGTGGGACTCTGAAGTTCCCTGGTGTACTGTTTAGAAATCACTGCCCAGATTTACATCAGCTGGGAGTTTCAATCTGGAGTTCTCCTGACATGAAAATCACTTGCCTAAGAGATATGTCTGAATGTTCTACTTAAAGTAGATATTCTCTGTTGTTATTCTCTATTGTTTGGCCTTTCAAAGGAATCTTACCAGACCTGGCAGAAGTGGGAGGTAACAGTTAATGCCAGAAACATCCAGATATAATCTAAGGCAATATTTCTTAACACTTATGTCCTATTCTGATAAACATTTAAAAATAAAACAAAAAAACAAAACTGATGTCCTATTCTGATAAACATTAAAAAAATTTTTTTTGCCACCCTTCTCAGTTGAGGATTTATAACATTTTACCACCACCAATTATTGAATATTACTCCTGTGGACTGCATTATAAACAATATCTTTTTTATTTTCATTTTCCCAATATAAAATTATGCTATCATGTTAAATATGCTTTTTCAAACCATATCATCACTTATTTTGATCTATCCCTAGGATATGATTCTAGTTGATAAAGAATGATCTAAGCTTTATATGTTGAGTCCCCATTCATGTTTCCAAAATCATGCCTCTTTCCTATAATTGTCAAACATGTTGTCTACTATATCCTGATCAGTAGTAAAGTGATTTAATTATAGTGTTTATCTTCCAAATCTCCAAGACATTGAGTAAGTTAGTATATAAAACCACAATAATTTAATAATGCAATTATCCTTATTTGATCAAAGAAAGTAGACAGTATACAAAGGGTGTGGAAGCAGCTCATGAGAATAAATACCAGTTAGTTAGAATTCCAGTTGAAGAAAGGGTTAGCATAGGGAGCTATACAGTGCTTGATACTGACACTGGCATTCTGATGGCATTCCATAACCAAGAATCTGCACTGCTCTCAACTAGTGTTACGTAATTGACTTTCCTCATCTTCACCGACGGTAGAAATATGAAGAAAAATGTTTCTATACACATTTCAGTCTGTTTCAGACTATTATCAACATATGTAATGTTGCTGTGGAGGATTCATTATGATTAAATCAGAAAAACAAGTTGACATTATATTTCACTATTAAAATCAACATATTAATGAATGGGTTCCATTAAATTTCAGGATACTTTAATCAAGAATTTTCTGATTTTTATCCCTAATATCTTTTTTTTTTTTCTTTTAAGCTGGTAATTGAAGACTCTAGTTTCATGTTGCCATTCATCCAGAGGTTGTAGTGCAGGCTTCACACATCTAAAGCTGCCAAACATCCCCTAAACTCCACACCTGAAATGCCACTGAGGCTATCAGGGAATTCGAAATGACCATCAAAAAGGACTTCTCAGAAACTCTGTCAATATGTTTTATGTGTGGGTTTTTTTAATTTAATAAGATATTCCTTATTTAATGAAGACTATAAATTTTGAATAATTTTGTAAAAAGCTTAGAATATTTGTCTTAATAATGTAACACTTACCTCCTTAAATAAAGGTATTAAGGTATTTAAAAAGTATTAAGACTATTTACGAACATTTACTTAATATCTATAAATCACTACAGTGCTGTGTGTGACCAATCATTCACCCAATGCCGGCCCTCAGGCAAAAGAAAAGGTGTTTTAAAAGTATGGTCCTACCATATTTTTACAAAAGCTGCATGCTAAAGCATGCTTTTAGAACTACAAGTATTCCTCTTTAGAAAACAAGAACATATCTCAGTGAAAGCAAGGGCCAACGAACAATCGTGGCTTCAGTGGAAACTGTATAACTAACTGAAATTTAATGGACATGTCTAGTTGTAACAGAGCTGTGTGTCTTAATTATATCAGCACACCTGCTACGGATACCAGTATCTGGAAAAAAAATTACTTTCTTCAAAAATACCAAACTATTCTTAATAAAATTGCAATCGTAATCTATTGGCTCACTTTTGAAAAGGAGGATAAGGACATATCTTTTTTAAACACATTATCTTTTAAATCATAAAGACAGCCTTATCTCTACAAGTCCACCCTGCTCTAACTGCAAGAAACAAAAAAACCCACACTAGTAATTTTACTCAAGTCATAAGTTTGTGATTGCAAAAACGAAGTCATATTTCAGGTTATAATTTTTTTTTTTTTTTTTTTTTTTTGCGGTACGCGGGCCTCTCACAGTTGTGGCCTCTCCCGTTGTGGAGTACAGGCTCCGGACGCACAGGCTCAGCGGCCATGGCTCACAGGCCCAGCCGCTCCGTGGCATGTGGGATCCTCCCGGACCAGGTCATGAACCCGTGTCCCCTGCATGGGCAGGCGGACTCTCAACCACTGTGCCACCAGGGAAGCCCCAGGTTATAATTTTTAATTCAGGTTACATTCTTCAAATCTTAAATACCTGGAAGAACCCCATTTAATAAAGAAGGGAAAGGTTTTCTAGAGACTCATGAAACTTTACGTCAAATTTTTAACAAAGAGTTGAGGTGGGGGATCGTAAGTTGTGTGGAATTTTTAGTGAACACAGTCATCCTTTCTGAAAAGAACACATCTTAAATCACTGATGAAAAGTACATGTACAGCAAAGTTCCTTCTAGAGACAAAAGAATTTCAAAAATGCAAGTTTCAGCATGAAAGAAATATATAAATGTGGTATTAAAATACAATAATAGAGATATTCTACAGATCTCTGTGCCATTTCTTAGGCTATTGTCTCTTAATTCCAAATTTACCCTTCTATACTCTGCCCTGTGATTCTTGGGCTGGAGATCTGCAAGTGACATTTGCTCATTCAACCCTCCAATACCTATGTAACCAATTACCTATATTAAATTCCCTCTGTTAAAATGCATAGTGACTTTCTGTTTTATTAACGGAACCCTGGCTGATACCATCTCTACTGTGATATTTGTCGCCGTTTAACCTTAGGTAATTACCATAACTGCAAAATATATCTTTTCATTATTAAAATATACATTAAGCATGATTAGCACACTATTGGGACATTTACTAAATAATTTCTCACAATTCAAAATTACATTTTTGCTATGATAATTCAATCAGACATATACAAATGTATACTTAAAATATGTAAAATAAAACTTACAAAATATCAGCTTTAGAATGAAACTTAGAAACCAAATAGTATTATATAACACTGTACTGAAAAAAGTTCCTATTTCAATGGCAACAGTAACCATTAATTGAGAGTCTAATATAACATGGTGTTCAGTACTTTACCTTTTCTTAATCCTCACAGCAATCTTATAAGATACATTATACTTGTTTCATAGTTAAGGAATTTTTAAGTTGTTTCTTGCCCAAGGTTACAACAGTCCCTAAGTAGCAGAGCATTCAAATCCAGATCTACTTGATTCTATAAAAGGACTACAAATCTCTCCATTTCACCATTAATCCTGACAGGAATCTCTGTACAAACTATTGCTACCAAATGCCTTTATGACAACACTCTTTCAACTGTTAATAGCTATTAGCATGTTGGGCTGAAATCTGTCTCCCTGTATCTTCTGTATCCATTAGCCTTATTTTTTGTTCTCTAGAGAAACACAGAACTAACTTAAATTAATGCCTCCTAATGACAGCTCTTCAAATATTAAATAAAGACTTAACATGTCTGCCCTTTGTCCTGTTTTCCCCCTCCTCTAATTTCTCCAGTGCCTCTTCATCACTTAGTTTCTCCAAGATGGACACGTTCCTGTAGCATGACCCCAAAAGATACATTTAAATAAAAATCCTGGAAACAGAATAATGTTCTAAGTATAGGAAAAAGCTCACTGCTTGAAGAAAACAGTAACACAAATGAATAACTTTGCGATTCAATCATCCTCAGTCTGTTTTACATCTGGAATTTTGTGTATCAAATTTTCTTACAGACGTGTACATTAAGAGACGTATTCGTTTATCCCATTCAACGTATCCTTAGTTTGCACCTAGTAAGAACTAGGGACTATGTAACCTGTTAAGGAGAGAGATATAATTAAAACAAGTTCTTGTCCTTAAGAAACTCAAAGTCTGGCATTATCAACGTATTAGCATGTGCCTCAGTTTCATTCTGTTCATGTAAGCACACATATATTATTTTTTATGCAAGTGATAGCACATTATGCATACTGTTCTAAACCCCACTTTTTAAACATAGCTTGAAAACATTACACATCAGTTTGTATAAGTGGTTTTCCTTAACAGCAGCACAGTATTCCTCAGAATGCATGAACTATAACTTATTTAACCACTGATCTGTTAATGACATTTAAAGGAGATTAAATGTCATATAATGACATTTATAATCTCTTTTATGACAAACAATTGCTGCAATGAATATCCTGGTAAATAGATCATTTTGCATAAGTATTTATTTATCTCTAGGATAACTAGAATTTGTGGGTACAAGGGTATGTACATTTAAAATTTGATATATATTCTAAAATTACTCTCCATAAAAGTTATACCAATTTATCAGTTCTGCTGTAACATTCACTTTGAAATGTGAGTTTGTTCCAACACAACTGATATACTGGGAACAATCTGAGCACAACACAGATTTTGCATTTGCATATGCCCTTTCATCCCCAAGAAGCTCTAGATAAATGCAGAAAAATACATCCAGCTAAACCAAGCAGGGTAGGAATACACAAATCACACATACCTCAAACAGCAACCAGCTACCTCAGTTTACTGCCTGTGTCTATAAGCCACACCCATCGACACCCATGGACACCTACCTGATGTTACAAATTTCCATCCCATTTCAGATAGCCTTCCTTCCACCACTTCACAATGACACACAAGGTGCAACTCTTCCAAGACCCACTTTCACAAGCAAGTGTCATGTCTTTCTCAACATGAAGTACCATATTTATTGTAGTTTAACATGTGCAACACTGTGTTACAATTTTACTAGAATCTTTTATATTTTATGTGTGCCACTGAAGATTTTGAGCATTGTGCTTCTAACCTCATTTTTCTTACAAGCCCTTTGTTTGCTTAGTGCAGTGATTTTTAGGAACACATGTCAAATCATGGCAAAATTGACTGTACTGTCTCATAACGATGTATGAGCATGTCTATTTTCCCATACCCCTTAAAACTGTGTGTTGGAAATATTTTAAATCTTATTAACATGATAGGTAAAATGTACTTTAGGGTTAGCTTGCATTTAAATTATAATTTCAATATGAAGAAAGATTATCTTCAAAAAATAAAAATATCTATTTTTCTACTTTGTGAAACTACCTAATGAATTCTACTCAAGAATTTTGGAAATCCTGTGCCAAAACAGCATACTTGCTCCCTCCATACATATAAATTATCTCAAAGCACAAAACTGTTACTAACAGACAGTTCTGTGATCTCGAACTCCACATAAGAAGCAGGACACCATCTTCTAATTGGTATAAAATAAATGAGAACTTTTGGTTGAAATATACAGAGTTGACGGATCTGTAATATCACCATTTATACAAAAAAAATATGCCAACTACCAACTTTCAGATAAGACTTATTTTGTTTGAAAATTATGAATTTGACAAGCAAGCTGAGTACTCTGGCTTATAAGGCTATAATTCTTCATTATCCCCAAAAAGGGATTCATCAAAGAAGATGGAATCCTTGTAGAGCATGCAATTATTGGCTGAAAGGAGGACTCAGTATCATGTGGTCTCTGAACAAGGTCTAAATTGTGTGCTTCTTGCAAACTCAAAACAAGTATGCCAGGAATGGGGGGAGGGAATATCTGTAAGGCTGGTGGGATGGGCGTACGAGGAATCTATTTGTATGTAATGAAAGAACATGCGACTAAAGGCAAATCAGTGGAATCCTTCAGATAAACTCTCTCCACTAAATCCCTTAAATTACCCCTTAACTAACTTCCTAGCCAGTATCTGGGATAGGGGGAAAAAAGCCACCCTAATTGGGAGGAGAGCTGCAGCTAGGACACAAAGGAACTTAGTATTAAAGCTAGGGGAGAAGACTCTTTGGTGCCTCTTTATAGAATAATGCTCAAAAGTGCTTATGGTCACACTTCATTTGTATGAAGTCTAAAGATCCTGTTATGGGCTGAATTGTGTCCTCCCTGTGACAATGTAATTTAAATATGATAAATTTAAATACAATTGACCCTTGGACAACGTGGGGGTTAGGGGCACTGAACCTTCGTGCAGTTGAAATGCACACATAACTTAAAGTCGGCCTTCCTTATCTGTGTTCCTCTGTATTCACAGTTCTGCATCCACGGGTTCAACCAACCACAAACTGTGTAGTGCTGTATCATTTCCTTTTGAAAACAATTTCCATATAAGTGGACCCGCTCAGTTCAAACCCGTGTTGTTCAAGGGTCAAATGTATATATTTGGTCTTCACCCCAGCTCCTGGTGAGAGCTCCTACAACCCTTAATTTCCTAAGTGAATAGAATGAAAGGAGCATCTTTTGTTATATTTGGTCTTTTGTCCTTTGTTTCTGAAACAGCTCCAGAGCCATAAAGGTGTAAGGAGTGTCTTATGTTATTCATAACAAGGCCTTTTTAACCACATCTGAGTATTTGTTAATGAGGTGATTTTTGGAAAGCCCCTAGACAACCCCAGGACGGATGCCTGGTTAGGGGAATCTGGGGAGGGCTGGGCTGGAGGTAACTGCCAGTGATTTAATCACTCATACTTATGTAATGAAGCCTACATTTTTTGGAAAAAAAAAAAAAAACCCTAATCAAAGGGGTTTTGGACAGCTGGTGCTGGGAGGGTGGCACACCTGGAGAGGGCATGGAAGCTCCATATGCCTTCCCTCATATCTTGTCCTATGTATCTCTTCCATCTGGCTGTTCCTGAATTGTATCTTTTTATAATAAACCAGTAATCTAGTAAGTCAACTTCTTCTGAGTTCTGTGAGCCATTCTAGCAAATTATCAAACCTGAGGAGGGGGTGTGGAAACTTCTAATCTATAGCTGTTTGGTCAGAAGCATAGGTGACAAGTGAACTTTTGACTGGCATGGGGGAGGTGGGTGGGAACAGACTTGTGAGACTGATGCTAACTCCAGGAAACTAATATCATAATTGAATTTTACAACACCCAGTTGGTGTCTGGAGTTAGAAAACTGGTTGGTGTGAACAAACTCACACACCTGGTATCAGTTCTGTAGTGTGGAAGAGCACAGAAAGCCTAAGAGTTGTCTGCCTACAGCCCCCAAATTCATATGTTAAAATTCTAACCTCCAGTAGCTCAGAACGTGACTGGATTCGGAGATAGCGTCTTTAAAGAGGTGATTAAGGTAAAATGAGGTCATTTGAGTTGGTCCTAATCTAAGGTGACTGGTGTCTCTTTAAAAAGAGGAGATTAGGACACAGACAAGCACTTCATGAATACAGAGGGAGAAGACAGACATCGTAAAGATGAGGGGAGAGGCCTCAGGAAAAAAAAAAAAAAAAAAAAATCAATGCTCCTAACACCTTTATATCTCAGACTTCTAGGCTCCAGAACTGTAAGAAAATAAATTCATGTTGTTTAAGTCACCCATATTGAGGTAATTTGTCATGGCAGCCCCAGCAAACTAAAACAGACCTAAAGAAAAGGGACAATAAAAATAATTAATCAGGGCTTCCCTGGTGGCGCAGTGGTTGAGAGTCCGCCTGCCGATGCAGGGGACACGGGTTCGTGCCCCGGTCCGGGAAGATCCCACATGCCGTGGAGCGGCTGGGCCCGTGAGCCATGGCCGCTGAGCCTGCGCGTCCGGAGCCTGTGCTCCGCAACGGGAGAGGCCACAACAGTGAGAGGCCCGCATACGGCAAAAAAAGAAAATAATAATAATAATAATTAATCAAATTAAGAACTGCAGTATCTAAAATCTGTTCGAAACTCAGGAAACATAGTGCTGCTTTGTGATTAAGAGTGCTGTAGCGCATTGATTCACTTTAGCACTGCATCTACTGGAGTAGGAAAAAAATACATAAATGACCAGATTGCGGCTGATCAGACCTGAGAAGGAGAGACACATTTGTAACAGTGGAATAGAGGCAAACACACATTGTGAGAACTAAAAACGATGGAATTATTCAACACTTTATGACACTCCAAGGACCATCATTTTTATCTCCTTTCTTCTATCCCTCAACTTTAGAGCCAAAGAGATTTGAAATGGCTAGAATTCCATGTGATAAGGAAAATTATTTCTATTTAGTAAATACTAAATACTCTTAGAATAAAATTTAGCAAAAACTATATTGCTATATAATAAGAAACTCAAAATCACAGCCCCATCCCACTCCCATAGTTAAGCCACACAAAGTAATGGATGACTCCATCGTAATAGAAAAAAAATTTTTTTAAGATATTCAAATGGACTTAACACAATCTCCCTGACTGCTCAGCTTCCATTATTAGTATACATGTGAGTAAACTGATCAATTTCTATGGGAGTCAGAAAAAAGGTTTTATTGTTGACAGCAAAGACACACACTGAAGAGCAGATGCTGTCATCAAATTGTAGCATTCAGTTACTCTGCTTTGAAATTAAGTGAAATACTTGTTTAAAAATGTTTTCTCATTAGAATATACAATGATCATTTTAAATTCTCTCTGCTATAATAGGACATTTCTATCACACTGCAATCTGGACTGTGCTATAAACACTATTGTACTTGAACAGATGGAAATCATATAGTGATATTTAGCTACTGATTTCCTGTCATATAGTTTTGCAAACTGCAAAAAGAGAAATCAACATTTGCAATCAACTAAAAACAAAATACTATCTAGTAAGCTAAAGTGATGCTAATGTGACATAGGAATATAAATGCCTTCAACTTAACTTAACTTACTGTGGTTTTCAATGATACCTCACAAAGTTAGTCAAGATAGTGAGGTGTGGGAGCAGGGCTCGGGGAAGGGATGATATGCAAGGTATCTATGAAAGATATGCCTGGCGTTGTGCATAACAGTTTCAACAGATCAAGTGATATATGTGCTAGTGAACCTACCACTGAGTTAAGAAATAGCCAAGGGTATTAAGGAATACTCTTTGAACTTTAGAGCTTTAATTTCTTCCTATAGAAAACAGGGTAATGATACTTACAAACTACTTCATAAAATTACTAAAGAAATTAATAAATTTATGCCCAGTACTATATATTGCAAAGTGACTTTAATTCCATGGAGGGTTTTTTAAAACTCATTATTAGTAGAAGGACATCTGATCTATTAACCACACGACATAAGATCACAGAAGAGACTGATTATTGAGAAGTAAAGAAAACACTAATGAATATAAAAATAGCAGATATAAGGAGCAACCACTAACCCTAGGACTGAAATAGAGTGACCAAAAAAGAACCCAACATCCCATGCCTCGCTAAGATCCAGATATTCTTGGAAAGGTCACATGGCTCGCTGGATGGTAAAGAAGCTTCCTGTGGTGCTGCACCAGCACAGTTTGCTGAAGATCTATTCTCTAGGGTGTTAAGGAAAGCCATTCACGGGGAGGTGCCTTACAGCAAGTAGTCCATTATGAAACCACCCAGAAGCTGCCGGTTGCCATATACTGCAGAAGCCAAACACTGCTGCTGCAACAGTGGTAGCAGCAGAGGCACTCTGCTACAAAACTGTCAGGTGTGTGGAGGTGGGAGTGGTACAGGGTGTAGAAGGAAGCTCCTGGTTATTAGGTGTTGCTGACCATCATGCACGGCAGGAGCCAGGGAAGCTGCAAGCACTCCAGGGCCATGGAAGAAGACCCCTTCCTCCTTCAGTGAGACTGTGCCAGCACCCTCACCTGACAAAACCTGACGCTGTGCCAGTAGGCAAAGGAAAAACATTTAAAGGGTTCACCTCCGTTTGTCCAGATCAGCCAATGAAGGGTAACTACAGAGTTGAGACGTAATAAAATGATGAGTGGAACACTCAGCTAGAATTCCAAACCACTGTACATTTTACCTTGAAAACTAAAAATAAAGGTGTAAGTGAAAGAGTCAAGGATGGAAAAACCTTAGATAAAATTCATTCCTTGAACCTCAGCCTCCCTAATAATGAAGGAACAACCATTCATATTTGACTCATTTGAGTGGGACAGATTAATAAAATACAAAATCTGAAGTTTCAGATTTGGGGCCTGATTTCCCTCTGAAACTTAAGGGGAAAGGATACACTGGCTAAAAAAACAAAAACAAAAACATGTACCTTATACGGTAATACGCAAAGAAGTATTTTCACCAAGTCTACTCTCACTGAAACCTCTTGTTGACCTAATGACTGTTTCCATTCCCTTTTGCTATCATGCTTGCCAAGCACTGTCAAGCAAGAGTAGTTAATATTTAGAATATTCTCCTTGCCAAGTAGGTATAACATATTGGTTATAATGGTTAAACTATAGGATACAATAAAAGTGAAGAAAACGGTAATTTAAAAGAGAGAAAGACATTGAAGCTACTAATGCAAATTTTGTTCTTGGTTCCCCCTTCACTCTTAATTTTAGAGTCTTGGCCTAGAAACTTTATTCACTCCCACACTGATGACTAAATCCTTATCTCCAGGCTAACTTTCCTAAATTCCAGACTCTCAGACACCTTAAACAAAACATACCATGTGAAATGACCAAGTACCAAGAAAATATGTGATAAAAACTGACATCCCCACCTCCCCTGTCAAAGAAAAACCTGAAAAAAGAAAAACAAAACCCAATAACCATGAAAGAAACTTAACTGGTAGTCAAAAATCTCCACCATCTTTACATCAACACGTACCTTGTCTCAAAAGTCATCCAATCCAGATCGTTCTCCAGTGAGTTTTACAAACTCTATCTTTTAAAAAGAGTCAAATTATAGAAGAAAGAAGAAATGCCATGAAGCATTTGATACCTTTATACCAATTTTAATAATAAAACTGGACACATGCAGTACAATAAAAGATCTTATAGACCAATATACCTTATAAGCACAGACGTAAAAAATTAGAAGCATTAGAAGATTTTAAATGTAATGTTGATAGTAGTAGCACTAGTACAGACTAAGAAGGGTTACAGTAGTTAGAAACAATATGCTTTTTCAAACCATAACACCACTTACTTTGATCTACCTATAGGATATGATTCTAGCTGATAAAGAATGATACTTAAGGAACAAATTTCCACTTATAAGATGAATAAGCTCTGGGGATGTAATATACAGCATGGTGACTAGCGTTAACAATACTGTATATCTGAAAGTTGCTGAGAGAGTAAATCTTAGTTCTCATAACTTGTAAGTTAAGGAAAAAAACTGTAACTGTGATATGATGAACGTTAACTAAACTTACTGTGGTGATCATTTCACAAGATATACATACATCAAATCATTATGCTACAATGTAAATTAATACAATGTTATATGTCAATTATATCTCAATAAGGCTGGAAAAAAAGACTAGGAAGGGTTCATCCTAGAAATAATGGGATAGTTTATTAATTGGAAAACGTCTCAGTATAATTTATTACATGAACAGACTAAAGGAAAAAACCAAGTTACCATTTCAATGCATGCCAAAAGCTTAGTTTATCTAAAACCAAATTTAGTAGTTTTGTCTTCAATTTTATTCCTCCTCCTGTGTTTCAGGTAATCAGATATATACATGTAAACTTCTATATAGATCTTTGTGAACTTCCCCCTTTTCCTCACTTTTCTGTCATCCAATTCCTCTTGATCATAGCTCCACAGTGCTTCTATTACTAGAATAGAAATACAATGGCTCTCTATTTGATTCCTTGCCCCCAAACAGACCCTTGTCATCTCATGCCCAGATTATTAAAGAGTCTAAAAATAAGTCTCTCTGTCTCCAACGCCTTTACTTTTAGGTACTGAATGTTTTTATACACTTCCTCTCTTCCCAAAGAGAAAGCTTATTTAAAAAGACATCTGCAGGGCTTCCCTGGTGGCACAGTGGTTAAGAATCTGCCTGCCAATGCAGGGGACAGGGGTTCGATCCCTGGCCCAGGAAGATCCCACATGCCGCAGAGCAACTAAGCCCGTGCTCCACAACTACTGAGCCTGCGCTCTAGAGCCTGCAAGCCACAACTACTGAGAGCCCGCGTGCCACAACTACTGAAGGCCGTGCACCTAGAGCCCGTGCTCCGCAACAAGAGAAAGCACAACAATGAGAAGCCCGTGCACCGCAACAAAGAGTAGTCCCCACTCACCAAAACTAGAGAAAGCCCGTGCACAGCAACGAAGACCCAACACAGCCAAAAATAAAAACAAATAAATTTAAATAAATAAATACAGGCATTTCAGTTATAAGGTATTACAGTTTTCCCTCAATATTCTCGGCAGATTGGTTCCAGGACTCCCACAGATATCAAAATCCTAGGATGTTCAAGTCCATCATGGAAAACGGCATAGCATTTGCATATAACCTATGTACATCCTCCTATATACCTTAAATCATCTTTAGATTACTTATAATACCTAGTACAATGTAAATACCATGTAAATAGTTGCCAGCATGCTGCAAATTCAAGTTTGCTTTTTGGAACTTTCTGGATTTTTTTTTTTTTCTGAAAATTTTCCATCCTTGGTTGGTTGAATGCACAGATGCAGAACCCACAGATAAGGAGGGCCGATTGTATTTCCTACAAACAAACAAGCCTTGCGTTCTGCAAAGTCACACACTATAAACATATTTAGTAAATATAGAGCATTGTTTTTAAAAGAGAAGAGAGCTTGACAGAAGGGGATATAAGAAACAGCTGGATTATGGAAAAAAGGGCAAAGTGAATGAAAATTGTGAAGCACAGAGAATAAATACTTCTAAGATACAGTGTGTAGTCGAAGAGAACCAAAAGGCAGGATGTGCAGTGAATGGGCTGCAGGCACTCAGGCTCAATGGTCAGTCTGTTCTGTAACCAACTGCTACAATTTGGAGGTGCTGGGAAATACCACTATAAACCAATTCTACTTCCATATTGTACTGACATCATTCCCTTAAGTGCCAATAGTGTATAAGCCAAATTATTCTCTGAAATGGACACTGTAATAGAATACATTGTGCTGTGTTTCTGTGTTTTATTTGAAAAAGAATTCTACTGAAAAGAGGGACGTGGGAAGGAGAAAAGAAAAAAAAGAGAGGAAGTGACAGGGACCGGAAAGAAGAAAAAGAGGGTAAGAATGATGAATTGGCTAATGAATTAACTGACTGATTAATTTGGAAAACAACTGCATTATACCACCTTCCCTAAAACTGACTTCTCCCATCCAGGTTTCTAATGGGAGATGAAAGGTAATGACCTTAAGATTAAATATCACCAATGAGAAGCTAAGATTTCCAAAAGCTGTGCCTTCTGTTTTTAACTGGGTCTATCCAGAGTGGGTTGGCACATTTGGCTTTAAATTCTGAATTAAATGAAGATATAATAACTAGAAAAACCTGCATTCTCACTGAGCAAAAGAGCTAAATCACTTTTCATGGGTTTGAATTTTTGAATTCAAAACTGTATCACTCTAAACCAGGCAGTGAGTAAGATGGGCCGCCTTACGGCATTTTCTTCTGAATGTCCTTCTAGAAAACACCTAACAAAAATGTGATACCAAAGGAAGGTATTGCTGAGTTAAAGCATGTTGACAGTGATAGAAAAATTTATGATTTGAATACAAGTGCCAATAAAAAGGTAGAATACTGATGGGGAAGAAATTCCCAAATGAAGAAATGTGGGAAACTTCCAAACATTACTGGCAGTTTCTATTCCCTGAAAGCACTGCAAGACAACACTGTGCAGAGGTGTGAATCAATTAGTTATGAATAAATGCATTGCACATATACTGAAGAAACACCTTGATAATTATGTTACTATGCAGATACAAAACGTGAACTGAGTAAGAATTCAAGTCAACCTTCCTCAGCCACAAAAAAATATAAATAAATTCATATGTCCTAGGTATGTTAGGTGCACCTATATAATCAGGTGTAAAGAGGAAAGTTACAGCATCAGCTCCTCCAAGCACATACCTGAGACCTAAATCTGTCATTCTGACAATCTACTTTTGGCTTTGGACGGTCCTGTTATCAAATAAGAAAATTCTTGTCTACCCTGATACAGGTGCTCAATATCATATTAAGATTTAAATTATGCTGATTTTGCTAGATAAGACAGATGGCTGTCCTATAAATTAATGTCCTAATTCTATTATTGTTGAACGAATTGAGGAATGAAAAGAAACAAGAACACGTTTACAGAATTAAACCTTTCAAATGGTATTAAGAATACTAGGGGTACAATTTTTGTAAAAAGTAAATGTTAATAACTAACTGAACAAAAATATAATGGAACTGGTGCCCTGCTGACTTGACAGAAAAGAAGTTCAGGATCTCTATTTTATGGTCAGAATGATTTGCTGTTCATTAGTATTTCTCTATAACAGATTTGAAGAAGCCTGAAAATATATCTAGATTATCATACTGTCATTATTCCCACACATCCTAATATATTTTTATGCAGGGTAATTTTTTATTTCACTTGGTTATCACCAGGACAGTATCCTGCCTAAAAATTTGCTCAAAAATATTAACAATAACACTACAAAGTAGGTACTGTTCTTATAGATGGGGAAATTATACCATGGAGAGGTTTAGAAAGTTGTTCAAGATGACAAAGCTGGTAAGGAACAGAGCTAAGATATAAGCCTAAGATAAAAAGTGTCTGGTTTCTATCTATGCCATGTAATTAATGTCAACAGCAGTTAGTTTTCTGGATGAGTTGATATTGTTCATTAAATGTAATTTCCACATGAAAACAAACTCTGAAATACAAATAAATAACAAATTTCACAGAACAAAACCTTTTTTGTAATTTGGAAACTCGTTCTGTATTTCATCACATCTACTGTCTTAGATGCATAATTGTGGGGAGTGAAACACAGGTAGATGTCTGCAGGAACTTTAAAGAGCGGGGCCAGGCAGGATGGCATTGTAGTAAAATAAATGCTTTTGAGCTTAGCAGGCACATAATTCAATTAAGTTTGGCTCAAATACTAATTCACAATTCACTTCTGTTTTCTTTCACTCTGAAGACTCTACAAAATTTGAGAATTAGAGAAAGCAACAAAACTTTGAGTTTTTTTTAATGTGTCTATCTCTGATATTTTAAAATCTGTTTTTTATTTGTTGCTTTCTTATCCTGCATTTTCCTGCCTCTACTAATTGCCTATGACCCTATAAGATACCTTTTTAATACCTCTCTTGCTTCCTACTTTCATTTGACTATTAATTCTTGGCTTCATCCCAGAAATCTCTGTGAAAGCCTGTCTTTGCATCTATAAGGCCAATGTCATGGTCTCACTTTTTTTTCATCTCTAACTTGGATGCTGCAACTGGTTCCCCTAAATGCGGTATGCATTAACTGTTAATTATTGTTCACGTTCCACAAGGGAGATAGAATTTTATGAACAGAGAGAGTGAGGGAGGTTATTATTATTATTATTATTTTTTTTTTTTTTGCGGTACGCGGGACTCTCACTGTTGTGGCCTCTCCCGTTGCGGAGCACAGGCTCTGGACGCGCAGGCTCAGCGGCCATGGCTCACGGGCCCAGCCGCTCCGCGGCATGTGGGATCTTCCTGGACCGGGGTATGAACCCGTGTCCCCTGCATCGGCAGGCGGACTCTCAGCCACTGTGCCACCAGGGAAGCCCGGGAGGTTATTATTTTATCCTATTTTTTTTTTTATTTCTCAATGCCCTGAGTCCAAACTCCTTAGGTTCACAAACAAAGCTCTTAGTAATCAAGCCACTAACAACCACTTCCAGTTTTCTAGGCCCATTTCCTTCTCCTTGGTGGATTTCTCCCTTATTCCCTGTTTAACACAGTCATATACGCTTCCCGCTACTCTTAACTACTGTTCCTTCTCCTTGGAATGCCTTTCTAAACTTCCTGCTCAAATTTCAAGGTCCAGTTCAAATCCCACCTTCCTTTAAGACATCCTTCCTCTAGACATTAAGTTACATTAAGTTACATCTAGTTTTCTGCTAGATGATAGCAGAAAACATTTTACAGTTATTCACTATTTACATGTCTGTCTTCCAAACCAGAGGTGGTCCTTAAGGATAACAAGCACACCTAGTTCATCTTTATAACCCAAACTCTAAACGAGAGCCTGGCATATAGTCAGTACTTGATTAGTGTTCATTGTTTATAAGGTTAAGAGTACAATGTTGGAGTGACATTAGCCAGGCAGTAGAACAAGATATCCCAGCTCTCATTTCCCCATGGAAACACCAATTTAACAACAACATAAAGACCAAAATACCTTTAAAATATTTCCAGATTCCAGTTAAGAAGTTGCAGTACCCCAGGCAGCACAAAGCCAAGAAGAGTTAGAGCGAAATGGTTAAGAAGAAAGTTTCACTATACCAGCAACAGTTCCTCCACCAAGGCAGAATAGATCAGCCCCAGGAGAACACGCTGTCTTAGAACTTCTCCTGGTCGGGGGCAGGGGTGGGAGATGGAGGTGCATCCAAGGTTCTAGCTTTTTGGAAAGAACACCTGAGGGACTCATTTCTGTCTTGCCTAACTCTTAACCGAGAAGGAAAAAGACTTGTACATTGCCAACTACAAAACAGTGTTGAAAAAAATTAAAGAAGACACAAATAAACGAAGAGACATCCCACATTCATGGACTGGAAAATTTAATATTGTTAAAATCACTCAAAGTGATTTACAGATTCAAGGCAATCCCTGTCAAAATCTCAATGGCATTTTTTACAGAAATAGAAAAAACAATCCTAAAATTCATATGGAATCTCAAAGGGTCCCCAAGAGCCAAAACAACCATGAGAAAGAAGAACAAAGCTGGAGGCCTCACACCTCCCAAGTTCAAAACATATTATAAAACTACAGTAATTAGAACAGTATGGCATTGGCATAAAGACAGACATACAGACCAATGAAACAGAACAGAGAGCCCAGAAATAAATGTGCACATATAGAGCCAAATGATCTAAGAGTGCCAGAATTACAGAATAGGGAAAGGATAGTTTCTTTAACAAATTGTGCCAGGAAAATTGGATATCCACATGCAAAAGAATGAAATTGGACCTTTACTTTACACATACACAAAACTCAATTCAAAATGTATTAAAGACTTAAATGTGAAACATGAAACTATAAAACTCCTAGAAGAAAACATAGGTGAAAAAGTTTCATGACAATGATCTTCACAATGATTTCCTGGATATGACACCAAAAGCACAGGCAACAAAAGCAAAAATAGACAAGGGCTACACCAAACTAAAAAGAATCTGCATAGCATAAGGAAAATTAACAAAGTGAAAGGCAACCTACAGAATGGAAGAAGATATTTACAAATCATATGTCTGATAAGGGGTCAATACCCGAAATATATAAGAATATCCTATAACTCAATGCAAAAATATAACTCAATTTAAAAATAGGCAAGAGACATGAATACACACTTCTCCAAAAAAGACATGCAAATGGCATACAAAAGACATACATGTATTGGAAAACATATTCAACATCACCCATCATCAGGGAAATGCAAATCAAAAACCACAATAAGATGTTACCTCACACCTGTTTGTATGGCTATTATTTTCTTTTAAATGCTGGTGAAGATGTGGAGAAATTGGAACCCCTTTGCACTGTTGGTGGAATGTAAAATGGTGCAACTGCTATGTAAAACAGTATGAAGATTCCTCAGAAAATTAAATACAGAAGTATCATATGATCCAGCAATCCTACTTCTGAGTATTTATCCAAAAGAAATGAAATAAGGATCTCAAAGAGATATTAGCACTCCCATGTTCATTGTAGTACGATTCACAATATCCAAGAGGTGGAAACAACCTAAATATCCATTGATTCCACTAATGGATGAATAGACAAAGGAAATGTGATATATATATAATGAAATATTATTTAGCCTTTTAAAAAAAAAGGAAATCCTGCATACACAACAAAATGGCTGAACTTGGAGGACATTATGCTCTATGAAATAAGCCAGTCACAGGACAAATACTTCATGATTCCACTCATATGAGGTATCTAAAGTAGTAAAATCATAAAAGCAGAAAGTAGAATGGTGGATGCCAGGGACTGTGGGGAGGAGGAAACGGGGAGCTGCTGTTCAATTGGGTATAGAATTTCAGTTATGCAAGATAAAAAAGTTCTAGAGCTCTACTATACAACATTGTCTTTATAGTTATAAATATTGTACTGCACATTTAAAAGTTTGTTAAGAGAGCAGCTCTCATGTTATGTTTTTTATCACAAAAACAAACAAAAACCAACTACAATGTTCATGACGTCTCTGTTGGAGTACCTACAGACTATCTCAGGAAAAGGCAAAGAGCTTGCTCTAGGTCTGCCAGTAACAGGTGGTTCAAGGTTGCTGGAACTGAAGTGTATAATTTTACCGGAAGAAAAATTGTAAGCAGACACAACTTCCAGAGTAGGAATACTAACCAGAATGAAGACTTTGTCAAGTTACTATTAAGGTAAGTTAGGATATGTAAACATAAGGAAGCATACTTAAAATCTGAGCAGACAGAAACTAGAAAGGAAAATTTATTTTGATTGATAGACCTATCCACTTGAGAGGAGCCTGAGGCTCATTTTCACTGTGCAGTAACCACAAAGAAAGAAACCATATATAAGGCAGGGGTGAGGGGAGGGTGGGAGGCAGGGGATAGGAACTAAAATCCCAGATTCTGGAGGGTATTTAAGTGAGAAGAGTCAAAGTCCTCGTGGAATTTTTAGAAACAAACCCTATTTTAGTATCTAAGCCAAAAATTACTAAGAAATTTGATTTAGTGAGAACAGTGTAACCATCATCAAGCTTGAGGATATCAATTCTTTAGCGCTGGCATGGATTCTCTCACTAAGAGAGAAGAATAAGTAACTTGGGACTATACACAAACTATCAAACTCTATCCTAAATCCAACATTCTCTTAAATAAAATAGCACATATAAAAGTGCACTGTAAAGACAGATGTTAGTTACAGTTATATAGATTTATATAGTCACACATTATTAATAGTTTAGTAATATTCATATAGCAATATTCATATATTGTTAATTTCTGGTGTAATCTGTGAGTTCCATTATTTTATGACACAGATAATCTCAGCCACGTGGATAGCTTTAGTATCACGCCAACAAATGGTAATACAATTATAGTTATTTTTTGTTTACTTAATAGAAAAGGTGAAAATTCAGTCTTTAGAATATGTTCTAGTTGAACTAACATTGTATTTAGCTAGCATTTCATTATTTCTTCCTACCTAGCACCAATCTTCTGTACCAATCCTCCCCAAAGTAGCTAACACTAGACACATGATACTAGACAGACACACACATGAACACACACACACATCCTGTCACTGTCTCAATATCATTTTGTAATTCCACATCCTGGCATCCAAAGTCCCTTACATTCATTAGGTGGCAAATATTTGTTAATGATAGGTTTCTAATTCTAAGCAGAAAATCCAGCATTGTTAATAATAGAGCATATAACACTTAACATATTAATACAAAAGCAATTTTAAAATTGCTAGACCCCCCTTTTTAATTTTCTTAAAAGCTCTATATAATAAATAATGTGGCCTTTATGGTTTACATACACGTTCAGTCTTTTCTTTTCCCTTTATCTCTTACACTAATTAATGCTTTTTTATAGTCCAGAATGTTTTACCCACTGTAAGCTGCCTCAAATTCTGTATATTCGGGGAAGTTATAAATAACTGTTTAAAAATAGCAGTTAAAAAGCAAAACAAATTAAATACAATTACTCAAAACTTTTTTTAATTTCCACAAATATTTTGGATTAATTGGATGATATTCTGCAGTGATGCAAAATGAGAGTTGGAATTTAATGATTTAATTTTAGAGAGGACTGCATAGAGTAAACTAACAATTCTGTTTCAATCACTCTAGCAACTAAACACAGCATTTATTATTACAATCATAACATCTGAAATGTGCTGACAACTTAACAGAAATCATCAAGGATTTTTTTAAAAAGGAAAAAAAGCCATCTATTTTTTTTTAGCATCTTTATTGGAGTATGATTGCTTTACCATGGTGTGTTAGTTTCTGATTTATAACAAAGTGAATCAGCTATACATATACATATATCCCCATATCTCCTCCCTCTTGTGTCTCCTCCCTCCCACCCTCCCTATCCCACCCCTCTAGGTGGTCACAAAGCACCGAGCTGATCTCCCTGTGCTATTTGGCTGCTTCCCACTAGCTATCTATTTTACATTTGGTAGTGTATATATGTCCATGCCACTCTCTCACTTCGTCCCAGCTTACCTTTCCCCATCCCCGTGTCCTCAAGTCCATTCTCTACGTCTGCATCTTTATTCCTGTCCTGCCCCTAGGTGCTTCAAAACCATTTTTTTTTTTTTAGATTCCACATACATGTGTTAGCATATGGTATTTGTTTTTCTCTTTCTGACTTACTTCACTCTGTATGACAGACTCTAGGTCCATCCACCTCACTGCAAATAACTTAATTTCGTTTCTTTTTGTGGCGGAGTAATATTCTATTGTATATATGTACCACATCTTCTTTATCCATTCATCTGTCGATGGACACTTAGGTTGCTTCCATGTCCTGGCTATTGTAAATAGAGCACAGCCACTATGAAGCCATCTATTTAATATGTGGCTTAATAAGGTTCACTCGGACAACCCCAAATTTCCCACCTTGTCTTCTGTCTATACCTAGTATCTAGAGACCAATTTTCTAATCTTAGTAAACTGCCTGAAAAACTAATTAAGCACTGTTTTCTATCTGTTTTAGTAAAGGATGAGCAGGAGAGGAGCCTAAAAAGTTTGAAAAAATATCAATACCAAGTCCCAGTCACTGTATAAGGAAGGAGTACCCTTTAGGCTTTGTTGGACTTTGTTCCAATGAGATAATGTTCAGCTCAACAATCCCATTAATCTGTATGGATAAAAGAAGCACTTTTTCCATTTACAGTGGGGAGGGAAATGTACTGAAAACTTGTATGCAAGAATACTGTTTCAGATCTGGTGTTGGTAAGTTCTTAATGAGTTAGTCTAAAGACCGGGTTCAAGAAGCCCATGCAGAAGTATAAGACCATTATAATGTTACCAAATCCCCCAAAACAGTTTAATAACTGAAACGGAACCTGGCTTTATAACATATAAAATCACTAGTACAAACTTCCACTCTAGCACCTATATTGTATATTTATTATCAGTCTTTCTCAAGAGAACATCCCATGACCTAAAAGACTGTAATCAGTCAGTAGTCTGCTGAATGAATGAATGGTTTTGCTTTTTAAAACACTTTTGAAAGGGTCTACTTTCCAAAATGTACTAGTTGGTTTTAAACCAAATAAATGCAAACCAAGCAAAATTCAAAAATAATTTTTAAATTAAAAATAAATTCAACATAGACAAACCAGGTGCAGGAAATGACTGAACAAACAATGCAGAGAACTATTCTAGTATACCAAAAAACAAAACTCCACAATCGACAAATGAAATGGGATCCAAAATATATTAAGATGTACCATAAGGTATGCTTTTTTAAAAAAGGCAATAGGACTTATAATTAACCTTGACAATTTCCAGGATACAGTGATTTGTATTTTAGACAGTTGGTTGCTAAATTTGTGTGACAGATAATACATGTAGCCACTAAAATTACAGTACTGTCCTTTCCAAATGCTACAACAAATGCTTGATTAGCATTATGTAAATATACCTCCTTTCTGATCAGGACCAGGCAGAATATTTCATTAAAATATGCACGCAAGGGGCTTCCCTGGTGGCGCAGTGATTGAGAGTCCGCCTGGCATTGCAGGGGACGCGGGTTTGTGCCCCGGTCCGGGAAGATCCCACATGCCGCAGAGCAGCTGGGCCCGTGGGCCATGGCCGCTGAGCCTGCGCGTCCGGAGCCTGTGCTCCGCAATAGGAGAGGCCACAACAGTGAGAGGTCCGCGTACCGCAAAAAAAAAAAAAAAAAAAAAAAAAAAATGCACGCAATACACTGAAGTCGGTTCACATCACCACAATAACATTCTACAGTAATAACTAAGTATTAAGCAGAATGCAAGTTGGCTTATGGAGGGCAATACAAAAACCAAATACCTAACAGTAAAAATAAGAAAATGTATATTACTTTTACCAAAGTGAAAGCATGGAAGTCTATTTTCATTTTTATGTGCTTTCATTTCATTTTAAATAGCAAATAAGAAACCTTACTTTAAAAGCTTTGGAACTTCAAAATATTTCAAATTTATATCCATATGAATACAAAAGCAGAACATCTACTTTTAGTCTACTTATGAAAATATCTAACATGAGATATAAAAATGTATAATACAAAGTAATTTGTTCATCTGTATTTCTCTACTGGTTCCTTAATCTCCTGAAAGGTACTCTATCAAAAAGAGGAGGAAAAGGTAATTTTTTCTGCATTACTGTCAACTTTTTATTTTTGTAGTAACTCAGAAGAGATCACCAGTATGAATATGAATAACAGGATATGCTCTCTAAACTAATCTCTCTACATTCACCAGTGTCACTGATTTTACTGTTACTTCCTAATTTTGGTTCTATAATATATAAATAGTAATTAAGAAAAACAATCAATCTATAAAAGCTAAAAAAAATTCTGTACCTCTCTACCATAAACAGTAGGGATAGGGACAGTGGTTGGTGAGGGTAGGGAGACAGGAATGTTAACGCCTATATGATAGATTTTATTACCAGCCTATTAGCTGTCCCTCCTTTACCAGGCCTATCTCTAGAGAAGAGTTATATTTCCTGCTTCCATTTGAGCTGTTTCTACCAATGAAATGTGAAAGTGGCATGTGCCAGTTCCAAGCAGAAGTTTTAGGAGCCATCATACAAGTTCCATCACTGTTTCTCCCTCTCCTTCATACATCTCAGGAAGAGGGCATAGAGCAAAGCCACAGCAGATCTGCAAAGTATAAATGAGAATAGAATAAATAAGCCACTGAGCTTCTGGAGTTTTTTGCTGTTACAGTTTAACAAAAGCCATCCAATACACCCTATCTATGGCGTGAGAGAGGTACCCAATATTATAAATATAGACATTAAATTGACAAATGGTACCTATTCATGGCAACATAGAGCCCTTTTGTGACCATAAGTACTAGCCTAATTGAATGTCAGGAGACTAGCATAACAAGGCCAGTTGCTCCCATGTTCTTGGATAGCCCTCTGATGCCTGTGATTGCATTTAATTTGAGTCTGCTTACCTTTTCTTTCCACTACTTTCCAAAGACTACAGGAGGGCAACAATCACACTTATTATACTAGATACACAGTAAGAGGATGGGGAAAGGTAGACACATAATACACATTGTACACAACTGGCTGGTAGTACCAGTCAGCTGGACATCAGCAATATTGAACACAGTTGTTGTCTAATCTCAAACTCCTTCTGCATTTTGCATTTGGGTAGTTATAGAATTAGCACCTAGATTAATATTAGTTATGAGGAATTTTTAATATAATGTGAGTTGCCTAACCTTCTTCAGGCAGAGCCAGCCAAATATAAATTACACCTATTCAAAATCTTTTTAATTTTACTCTGCATTGTTTCCTAATAAATTCACCTACTTGCCTTTTTAAAAGGCTTGTCAAAACATTACTTTATGCACTGGGCTAAAAAGGTTACTAACTGATGAATTTAGAAAGTTCACTGAAGAACTGTGTTGAAGTTTATAGATAACTGATAGTGGAGTAAATGCACTTAAATAAGGCATTCACGTGTCATTCTTGCTCAGCAATTGTATTTCAAAATATTACAGTGAATAAATGCTTTGCCAAAACATGGCATAAGCAATCGTATTCTTTTTTTTTTTTTTTTTTTTCCGGTACGCGGGCCTCTCACTGTTGTGGCCTCTCCCGTTGTGGAGCACAGGCTCCGGACGCACAGGCTCAGCGGCCATGGCTCACGGGCCTAGCCACTCCGCGGCATGTGGGATCTTCCCGGACCGGGGCATGAACCCGTGTCCCCTGCATCGGCAGGCGGACTCTCAACCACTGCGCCACCAGGGAAGCCCCGTATTCATTTTTAAAGTGCTAGATATGACTTAATTATCAATTTTCAAATACGAGCCATTAACAAATGGTATACGTCCTATAATGTGTCATCATTATTTTGTCCTAAGAACATGAGTTATGAAAAGAAAAATAATGAAACAGATTTCCCTGTAAGACGTGAACTTTAACTATTTTTTAGTCACCCCGTATATGTTGATTCTACCTAGGGACGATTTTAGGTAAGTGGACTTGGCTTCTCTGAGATTTAATGCAGGAGACCTTTGATTTAAACCACTTGTCAGGAAGACTAGACTTAAAGCAGTGCCCAAGAATGCCTGATTTAAGTAACCCTCTTTCTGATACAGTATTATTTTCCTCTCTCCACAATTCAGAAATCTGAGTACTTTTTTTAGTCATTACATGCTACAATTTAAAGAAGCAACTTTTACTTTCAGATAAATTTTGCAAATAAGGTTAGGAGGTAGAATGATTTATACCATTTTATGTTACCGAAAATAAAGATAACATAGTTAAGATTGTTGGCAGTTTTAAAAATGGATGCACAGGAGTACACAAAAAATCCTAAGTATAGCATTTAAAGAAGAATTCTATGCCATTACGTTTAAATGAAAGAGAAGCAAGAACGTGGGCACCAAGAGCATGGTATTATGTGTTAACATTGTGCATAAATGATAAACTATGCCACACTATAACATATTGCTCAAAAAACACTAAAAAGCCATGTATTGTGCAGTAGGCTTAGAATGGAAAAAATACTGTACAGTTGCATGTCACTGGAGATGTCAGATGAGTGCCAAGTATTTTGAGGTGAAAAAAATTTTGAATAAAAAATAACAGGCGAGAAGTCAAACAGAAGAGATGGTTTCTTCTATCACATACTAACCAGCCTTGCTATGATAGCAGTGCAGAGTACCAGTAACACTGTCTCATACTTCTTGAGTTCATGTCCTTCTGTTTATTCTCTATAATACCCAGAGGCACAAGTCAATCATTGTGGGAATCTTGGCAGGATCTGCAAATTAAACATTTGGTAGACCTCTTTATCATGTGCTAGGAAACCAAGGACCACAAAATCTGGAGTAGATGGAAAGATCCACCTACATACATTTGTATCTCTTAGGATTTTACATGAATGCATGTGTGTAAGGGTATGTGTATGAAACTGAATTCGAGAATATAGCTTTTTTTTTTTAAACTAGAACAAAATAGTCTCAAACTCTGATAAATCCGAGTTCCTAAATGATTTCCATCAGCTTCTGGTGTGACCGTGGCGCTGAAGGAAAGAGATTAAGAGATTATTTAGGTACAATCCATACAGAATTTTTGTTGACCAACAAGCTCTTATGCTATTGTTAGAAAAGAATTTAACCCTCCTAACTGCAATGGACAGCATTACTCACTTAGCTGAAAAGCCCTACTGTAAAATGCTTTCTCTTTTATAAGAATGCTGTTTCATTGTAGAGGGGAAAAAAGTTTTAAGTTAAAAAATACTAGTAACAACATAATAAAAAGACTAGAGAAATTATAGAACAGAATGTTAATTTTGACTCGTCTTTAACTCAGCAGTTGCTAGTGAGCAAAAATTTTGCTTATGAAGACATTAAGCCAATATCTTATGTTAGCAAATATCTGAAAATTCATTTCAGATTAATCATAATATGTTAATATTAGAACTAACTAAAATCATTCAAACTTTACTTGGAACATTCATAGCATGACTTAACTTTAAGTAGTAATTTTAAGCTTTAATAATTTCAAGTAGAATAAGCCAATATAACGAGATGATTCTATTTCATTCAGAATTTTCATCTTGACCTTTCTAATTAACTAAAATCAATAATCATTTAGCTATTAATCATTTGTGCATAGAATTACTGAAGTGTTGTCTTTAATAAATACAGTCTCATGGTAATAGGCCTCATCAATCAGTAGGCAGGCATTGCCTATATATGCAAACCAGCCTCTGCTGACCACTAATCGCTCTGTGTGCATTAGTTACCTTGATGCCCTTTGTTTAAGGATTCCCTGCATAGTTGGGTAGTGCCATAACAGTGAACTACCTCAGCAACTCCTATGGCTCATAGCATTACTAAATGTCTTCTCTTGGATATTTTGGCAGCAAAAACTAAGCTGAGTGGGTTAGGTCAATGCTAAAATTTTTCATTAATTCACTATTATCCCTAGGCATTAGTGGTGCATTTTAATGTAATGGAAAACATTATGAGGAAGACAGTAAACATTTCCCCAAATCTCACTGGGACACTGAATAGCCTATTACAAAACTTGCCAGCATTTTCAAGAATTTTATAAAAATATTTATCTAAAATTTTGTTTTAATAACAGATTAGACAAAAATTTCTGTTTTACCTAATATTTAAAATATTATGAAAAAACATATTTTTATACAAAAATAATATAACTCTAGAAATACATCTTTCCCTTCCCTCAATTAAAAATGGAAGAGGATATTTTCTTTACATGGAAAGAAATAGAGGCAAAGTTCATGTAATTTTCCAGTGCTCACAAAGTTCCTATTAGAAATCCACCCTTTTCTGCAGTTATACTCATTCTACTGTATTATTATAAAAATGTATTTCATTAGAGGAGAATTCTTACAAATACACTAAATTTCGGTAATCTGATTAGAGGAGAACAAAGATTGTCATGTGATGTCATTCACTAAATTTTAGGAGTGTCTCGGTTCTTCTAGCAAAAGAGAATCTCTTAAACACGCAACAAAAATAATCTAAATCTCACATACCCAACAAGTAATAATATATAATATAATGGAAGAACATTAAAAATATTTATCTCACTCCTGTTGTACAACCTATGATTGAGTGGGCTGGAAAAACATCAAAAGCAAATGTACAGAACTTTGCCATTAATGCCTCAACACAATTAATTTTGTTACTATTTTTTTCTTAAGATTCTTCTCTTTATAGCTACTCTGCATCTTCCTAGAATCTTTTTTCTCCCTAGTTTTCTCCATTAATGAACGGTAACAAAAACATTCTTTCATTTAATCTTTAATTATTGAATATAATGACTGCTACAGAGAGTTATTTTGCCAATTGGTATAAATCACTGACATCTATTTAAACAGAGCTAATATCATTCAATTCTGACTTTTATTGTAGCTAATTTTTTAAAGATTATACCTTATTATTCACTGTATCATTAAATGTAATAGCTCTTAAGAGTCAGTTTTTTTAAATACATGAAAAGAGATTAAAATATCTTGTTTACCTAAAAAGTTATCAGGATTGATTTATTTGAACATTGAGAAAAATTATAGGATCAGATACCCCCTAAAAGTTCTCAAACTATGAAGGCATAAAACATGAAAAGCTCAAGAAAAATGACAAAGCCAACATATACAGAAGAGGATTCTGCCTCTAAGTGGGCAAAAGAGAATTCATACATGATAAATGATTCTTCTGAATTTGAGTTTTACAGCAAAAGACATACACTTAGGTATTTTTTTGAAAAAGCTTACTTGAAGGAACATGATAACTATCTTTAAACATTATCAACTGCCATGTATGGAAGGACAGATTAGATTAGGCTTAAACTGCTAACGCCAGAGGTCAAAACTGAGACAGAAGAATGGAAAATAAGAGGCACCTTTAGTTCAACTGACAAGGAATTTTCCAATCATGAGAGTTATTAAACAATGAAATTGATTATCCTTTGCTTATGTTACTGTTTCTAGAAATTTTAAGTAGAAGACTGATGTTGGCCTATCAGAAACAATATGGAGTCGATTTCTACACTGATTGAGAGGGTAAACTATATGTGACTTTTAACTCTCATTCCAACTCTTGATATTCTTTGAAAAACTTGAAGCTCTACAGCACCTTAGTGTTCATCGTGAATTCCCTGCTATGGGGATTCCTAGATAGGATATTGTTTTCTTGTATGTTCTCATGTCAAACTATGTATAAATTAGTTCAGGGAACATACTCAAACTGGTACATAAAATTTTATTTTGTCATTCTTCAGATGATAGTGACTCCAATGCAGAAGTAAATATTCCTTTATAAAAGCTTGTAAACAATATTTTCTATAAGATGTACTACTCTGACAGAGAAGCATCTCCTCAGTCAATAATGACATATAACCATAGTTTAGATTCTAAAGTTAAACATTTGAGATATACGGCTGACACTCAATAAATATTTTTTGAATCAATAAATGAACAGCAAGGGGCTTCCCTGGTGGCGCAGTGGTTGAGAGTCCGCCTGCCGATGCAGGGGACACGGGTTCATGCCCTGGTCTGGGACGCGCTGAGCCTGCGCGTCCAGAGCCTGTGTTCCGCAACGGGAGAGGCCACAACAGTGAGAGGCCCGTGTACCGCAAAAATAAATAAATAAATAAATAAATGAACAGCAAGGAAGATTTATAAAACAACCACTAAACAGACTATTTTTCCCAAAAGGAAATAAAGATTTGAATCTCATGATACTAACAAAATTTAACTCAGATTTTATGGATATGTTTTAGAGATAGGAACTTGGCTGAAAAAAGATGAACAGATTACGAGAAACAGCCTATTTACTCTAAATCCAAAGGTATTCGTATACAGCACCACTCTTCTCCTGACTGTCCTCTCTAAACATTTTAGCATTTCAAGAAAATAAGTTTTTAAAAAATATTTTTGCTCTAGCTTTTCATCTATTTTTCCTATTCCCCAAATTAATATAGTTAAGATTATCAGGGTTATGCTCATTTGAACAAAAACAAAAATTTTCCCCCACTATAATTGAAACCAAGCTTCTATCGTACCTGCTCCACTGGGTACCTCTCACTACCCCAGCCCTCCATATGCCTAGGTGGTGGAGGGTCTGGATGACCATCTCCAAGTGGAGTTACTGTGACTCAGGCCTTTGCTCATGTCGACTACAGAAACCCTCTCCCCAGATGGGACTGAGGCTTCTCTTCCTCTTCACAGTGTCCTAGGCTCATATGGGGACCGCCCCCCTCCCCCCCCCACTAATAAAGACTGACCCACCTCGTCAAAAAAACAGCAACAACAAAGGAAACAAACCCTGGAAACCAATATATTGCAGACATTAATTTTGATTCTGAGTTAGTGGTAATATCTTTACCACTAATATCTTTAAAATAGTAGTAGTATGTGGCTAATCTTCAATAAAAACAACTGAGGGTAAAATTGCTAAAACTGTTTCAGCAGCTGTAACCCAGAAAACAGGGGAGTATTTTCTCAAGGCAAAACTGAATACATTCCCACTGTGCTACATAGCTGAGGTATACAAAAGCTATAAAAGGTACAATGCTTGCCATACATAAAGAAAAAGACAATTGAAAAAATGCGTAGAGTCAAACTTGGCAAAATCTTACGAGCTTTTAAACACACAATTTTTAGATGTCCCCAGTAATCCATTAACCTCAAACTACTAAATATCTCCTACCCTTGGATCATTTTTTAGAACATGAAGTCTTTGCGTTAAAACTAGTCATATGCACAGTCTGATGCCAAAGGCTGTCATTTGATCCAAGAGCTGACCTTTTATTCCAAATTGAAAGTGAACATAATTTGGAAATTTTATATCTTCAAGCTTCTGGACTTTAGACTGAAACCCAAAAGCTGAGAGATGGGCTCTGCATACTATTTTGGCATGAAGTAGAAGCAAACATTTAAGTCTTGTCTCAGTTTCCTTTAATACAAAATAAGGGGGTCAGGATCTTTAACGTTCTTCCATCCTAAAATTGTGTTTAAGTTAGTATCTATTAGTTTCTAATTTCTGTATAATCTAATTCAGCCTTAATAACTGCCTGTCCACTTCATGCTAAGAAATCATATGTAAATATTAATTACTCTTCTTATGTACTTAAGGGTGATGACACTGATTATTTGCTTCATAAGAACCATTCCATTTTGGGGGTTTTCAGTTAGTTTTGATGAGTCAAAATTTGTTGAGTTGGTTACCACATAACATGGAAACCTTGTTACTGTAAAACACAGAAACTTAAAAACTAATATCCACAGTCAACCAATTGGCAAGATGGACTTGCTGGCATGCTATTTTCAACTTAATGTTCTAGAGTAATTTTTTTAATTTAAAAAGGTGCATTCCAAATACTGCTTTCTGCCAGAAACTTTATTTACAGAAGAAGTAATACAGAAATAGGGAGTTGTGTTGAAGACATGAATTCCATCTCCATCTCTTATAGAAGGGATAAAAGGGGTTACAGGAATAAAGCAAGGGGAAAATCACTGTATACAAGAAAAACTGTGAAAAGATTCAGAAGATATGAGACTTTACTGGATCTACAACAGATATATAATTAACAAAAGGAAGTTAGGAAAGAAAGCATAGTTTGAAAAGGGTGATGATATAACTATCTGGGACATGATGAATGTCAGAAATGTAAGATAAGAGCCCAGGTGAAGAAGTTAGGGCTGATATTAGTTTAAAAAGTACAGCAAAGAGCTGAGAGCTAAAGATGTCAGACTAGATTAGACAAGCAAAAAGAAAGGAAGGGGGTATAATAAATGACATGGTACAATCACTAGGAACAAAATAAACATTATTATTTTCTAAAAAGTACAGATTACATGAGCCTCTGAGATATCCCCTGAAAGCTTTTAAAACACCTTGATTTTTTATTGGGCTTTGTACAGGGGTCTTTCCCTTTAAGGGTTAGGTAGATTAAATATAAACACTAGGAAACAAGCTTTTAGATCAGTGCTTCTCAAACTTTGATGTGTACAGGAATCACTTGAGCTTATTAAAATACAGATTATAAATGGGTAAATCTAGGATAAGGCCCAAGATTCTGCATTTCTAATAAGCTCCCAGGTGATGGCCACAACATGCTATTCCAAGGACCACAGTTTAAGTAGCAAAGTTTTAGGTAAATTTCCAAAAATCGGCTATTAGATTTTTGAGAAAGTAACAAAATACTTAGTGAATTTCACTTTAAAGTTCAATACAAGATGCTTGAAACATGGCAAAAATAAATTCTGATGGAAAGAACACTTTTTAAAAGCTGTATTAAATTTGTGAGTGTATGTATGGAAAAAGAAACCTAAGAAAATTCAAGACCCAATTAATTAAATCAATCTTATAAAAAAAACCCCAACAAATTAATAATTCCCACTCAGAAGAAAACAGGAATGACTTTTGTGCTTCTGTGGTAAAATTATTGTGAACAGTAAGTAAAATAGAGACATTATGTCACTTGGGAGAATAACAACTTATTTAGTGTTTTGCTTTATGTATCGCCTGGAAACTTTCTAGTACAATAGGCTTATTGACTTAGACAAGCATACTTGAGAAGGTACTTTCAAAATAATTCTCAGCAATAGCTCTGTAGAAAATTCATTGACCTACAAAAAGCATGCTCCTGAGGGCTGTATGTTCCTGTGAACACTGAATGCATTTGGTCATGCATTAACTGCGCTGTTCAATCCCGAGGACATTTTAATGCTCACATCAAATTTCCCTAAGCATTTAAAAGTAGGTTGTATACAAGAAGCAAAGATAAATTGGAAACTTAACTAGATTTAAAAAACAAAATGACTTAAAGATTTATGTATAGACCAACACAATGGTATTCTTGACCTCTAATTACTTCTTACCTCCTGTAGCAATCGCATATAGCAAGGAAATTTAGTAAGAATCATACATTGATAGTACTGTTCAGATAATGTACAGTTAGGACCCAAAGATCTATTGTTTCATAGTCTAAATACTCAAAGCAGTATTTGCATTTGGGACACAGCCTAACTCTTCCATATTTTATAAGATAAAAGATCATAGTGTCTGGCCTATTACTGTATTACTTTAAACAGATTCTTTCATTGTTAGCTCTTAAAAACAAAGAAACTACTAATATACACAGGTGAATATATCCTGGAGGTGTGTGTGTGTGTGCGTGTCTATTTTTTTAAGCTAATGGCTTAAGTATGCTTCTTACTACTTTTTGACGTACTTGAACTCAAATATGTCTCGCCCAAAGTTGCTGAAACTTCTGCTCAGCTCTTTATCCTCACAGTCAATGTTGCCTGATGTCTGAAGTCCTGCTCTAGGTCTGGTTGTTATTAAAGACTACACTTGAGGGAGAGTTTATATGTAGACATTATATGTAGCATGTTCAATTCTCTGCACTTCTCTCATATCCAGGATTTGGCCTCAGTCCCCAGCTTCTTTGTGGCAGTAAAACTGCCACTTTCTGCTTGAGCTCTATCCGGCACTGAGAATTGGAAAACTCCCCCAAGGAAAAAAACAGAATAAATACGGAGATCACTTCATGAGCTTCCCCTTTCTCAAGAATCATAGTCCCACAAGTCCAGCTTACACTGGTTGCTCTCTAAGGCCTTCGACTGGTAGTTTTATATACATGGCCCAACTTCTATAATGGTATCAGTAGCAGGGTTCACTTGATACAAACTAATCAACAAAGCCTGAACCAGAAGGCTCACTGACTTTGTTTCTGTGTTTTTCATTTCTAAAAATTGAGTCTGGTTCCTTTACAAATATGCTGTGTTGCTTTTTATGGTTTCCTTGCAGACATTTTCACGTGTGTCATAACTTGTAAGCACAGTTGTTTTAAATATGTGTCTAACAATTTCAATATCTGAAGTCTATGGACTTCTGATTCTGCTGTTTATACTCACTGGTTCTGTTCAGTTGTCTGTTTCTTCGTGTGCCTTATCTTTGGCTACTTGCTTGACAATGTATTTGCAGGGGTTCACTGTAAGATAACATGTTTCAGCTACAGAAGTGGCTATATTTTTAGAGCTCAAGTATTTCTAAAGCATTTAAAAATATTTTTTATCCAGCATATTTCTTTAATTTCGGTGAAAAAGTTGATCTAAATAATTTAGCTTACCGTTTTAAGAAACCAGACATCATTGATAACCTCTCATCATCTTAGTTATCATCTTTTCAGTGAGACCATCCATGAGCACTGAATCTAAAATAGCTCCCCCAATCATTCTTTATCACTCCATCCTCTACTGTTTCCTTCATAGTGCTTATTACTCTATGAAATTATCTCGTTTACTTTTTTTTTTGCTACTCTTGAATAGAATGTAAGCTCCAACGAAGCAGTAAACTTGTTATTCTGTTTAGTACTGTATCTCCAGTATTTATCTAGCACAGTTACTGATACAATATAGTTGTTCTAATATTCATTAGAGGAACATGTTAAATCAATCATCTAGATTAGGGAAACCATTTCACTTCTCTCTTTAGACAAACTAATTTCTAACAGCTTGGTCTCTAGTGGCCAAACCTAATCCCCTCTATCTTACTCTCCATGTCATCTCTATGTTTGCCAAGGAACTGCTAAATACAGAGAGAAATAAAATATAATGTTGGTGTTTTTAAAAGCTTTCAAGTATCAGACTGTGAATAACTGTAGATCATATCCTGCTAAATAGATTAATACTCACTGGAACTCTTAAACACTAAGGTAATCACACATGCAATAAGAGTAGCAATTTTTATATAGAGATGTTAATGCTTAGGGTAAAAGGTTTACAATGGATTTAAATTTTTATATTTAAATGTATACTTTTAAAAACAAACAGGTCAATTATAAAATCAACTATATATATATATTTTTAATTTCCAATCAAGAAACAAGAACTCCAACAGTTAAATACCCATACAAGTTTGGACTCGTTCATCTCCAAGAGTAATAATAAGATGCCAGAATTAACGAGAAAAACTTCCTACAACTGTTGTTTGAGTGAGTTTCAAATTGAAACTTACTATTTTTAACACACATAGCACCCTTTTATGTTTAAAAAAATGTAAGCAATAACTAGCTTTATTCTTTATTCTGAATTAGTATGGTTAATGCTACAAAGAAAGTTTTGTCCGAAAAAAGAAAAAAAGTTAGAAATCTGAAATATTCACATTCCTATTCTAAGCACCCTTACTCAGTTAACAGAATTCCAGAAAACTTTATTATTTAACAGAAGTATGTACTTTACATTATTTGAAGATATTTGAGCAAAATATTGCAAATCAGAGTGTTAAGAATTCTTAAGCATGCATTTTTAGTTTAATTCTTCAAGAAACAATACAGCTTCCATTTTGTAATAAAAGAGCCTAAAATATTAGCTTTACTTGTCCTAGCATTAGGCTTAATCACTGCAACCCCACTGCAAACTCTTACATCTCACAGTCAAAGATTACAGTGCACTTTCACACTTTTCCTTTGAAACCACCACTATTATTAAATTATTTTTAAAGAAACTGAATCCCCAAAGAAGGGTGTGGGGGAAACTTTGTCTTGAAAATTTCAATCTCACATTATAGTTCTACTCATCATAGGTACTTTAGTACTCTAGAACAGAGGTTCCCAACCCCTGGGCCATGGACCACTACTGGTCTGTGGCCTGGTAGGAACTGGGCTGCACAGCAGGAGGTCAGCAGTGGGCGAGCGAGCGAACCTTCATCTGTATTTACAGCCGCTCCCCATTGCTCGCATTACTGCCTGAGCTCCACCTCCTGTCAGATCAGCGGCAGCGTTAGATTGTCATACAAGTGCGAACCCTACTGTGAACTGCGCATGCGAGGGATCTAGGTTGCACGCTCCTTATGAGAATCTAATGCCTGAGGATCTGAAGTGGAGCTGAGGCAGTGATGCTACTAGCGCTGAGGAGTGGCTGTAAATACAGATTATCATTAGCAGACAGGTCTGACTGAACAGAGACCATAATAAACCAACTGCTTGCAGACTCATATCAAAACCCTATCAGTGGGCTTCCCTGGTGGCGCAGTGGTTGAGAGTCCGCCTGCCGATGCAGGGGGCGCGGGTTCGTGCCCCGGTCCGGGAGGATCCCACGTGCCGCGGAGCGGCTGGGCCCGTGAGCCGTGGCTGCTGGGCCTGCGCGTCCGGAGCCTGTGCTCCGCAGCGGGAGAGGCCACAGGGGTGAGAGGCCCGCGTACCGCAAAAAAAAAAAAAAAAGAAAAAAAAAAACCCCATCAGTGAGTGGCAAGTGAAAACGAGCTCAGGGCTCCCACTGATTCTGCATTATGGTGAGTTGTATTACTATTTCATTATACATTACAATGTAATAATAATAGAAATAAAGTGCACAATAAATGTAATGCGCTTGAATCATCCCAAAACTATCCCTCCCCTGACTGGTCTGTGGAAAAACTGTCTTCCATAAAACCGGTCCCTGGTGCCAAAAAGGTTGCGGACCGCTGCTCTAGAATTAGCCAAAAGTCAACTTGGAGCTGTTGTCACTATGGGACCTATTAAGATGTAATAAAGCAAAGGAATTTTGTTGCCCATATTGAAGAGAAAACATGTACCTCATCCAATTTCTCTACACACCATTCACACACACCCAAATGAAAAGCACTGAAAAACAAAATGTATGAAACTGCATATTCTGTGGAACATTACTTTGTATCTATACAAACCCCAGTTTACCAAATTGCATCAAGAGAAAATGCAATCATATTGAATAGATTATATGATTATGAAATGATATTACGTTTTCCCACTTGGTGTAATTTGGCAAATGTGCATTTATGTAAATGTGCAATGATGTTTCACAGGTAATGTAATTCAGACATAAATGGGACTAAGGTCCCATAAATTGTCCCTTCTCTAACATACTTCTTAAAACACTACATTTATAAACTATAAGTGTCAATGTAGTTGTGTGTGTGTGTTTAAGTACTGTTAAGATACATGGACATCTACATAGAATCTAGATGGGTCAACAGTAAGCATATATATCTTAGTGGTAAAACTGCATTTATAAGCCCCTAAGAAGAGAGTATGTAACCAACTTTTAAATTATCTAGAAATAAAGACAACAAAACTTTAAAATAACATGTCTAGCAGATATATAAACAGAAGCAAAACAAAAAACAGAAAAACACTGCTGTATTTTTGCCAAGGGAAAATAATTTTGGTCTAAGTACTAGATAAGCATGTATAGTAGATACAGGGGTGAACATCACTCCCCCCGTTCCCCATCCCTCAGACTCTTGTTGGTTACTAAATTTCTAAGTATGGTTGCATAAATTACCAACAGGACCTTTTATCACAGAGGTTAATCTATGGACTGCAAGTAATATGAAGTAGGTCTACCAATTTGAATACATATTGTATGAATAATGCCTGAGATCGCCCATGATCCCTCACAGGAGCCTTGATGCAGTCAAATCATGATCCAAGCTTTCTAAACAATGTATCCACCATTAGCCATATCCACAAAGGAGATAATCTTCAGGTTAATATTATCTAGCCTGGGAAACAGTGATGGGAACAAGGGAAAGAACACTTGGTGCTCTTTCCTTTTCTTACTAGTATGGGAAATACAAAGCTCTTGATATTGAATACTTAATTATTTGGTCCATGTAGGTGGTTTAGGGAGAAGTGGAATAAACCTGTTCCCTACCATTAATTCTCCTATAAAAATCAACATCACTTACAGGGCAGACAACATTTAGCAAAACAAATAGGATAAACCAGACTGCTCCTTCTACCAGAGAATACATAAAGGACAAAAAGTTGAATTTTTTAAAATATTTAAGTATAGTTGACTAACAATTTAGTTTCAGGTGTACAGCAAAGTGATTCAGTTATTGATATTTTCTATTCTTTTACAGATTCTTTTCCATTATAGGTTATTACAAGATATTGAATATACTTCCCTGTACTATACAGTAGGTCCTTATTGTTTATCTATTTTATATATAGTAGTGTGTATATGTCAATCCCAAACTCCTAATTTATCCCCCCACTTTCCCTTTTGGTAACCATAAGTTTATTTTCTAAGTCTGTGAGTCTACTTCTGTTTTGTAAATAAATTCATTTGTATCATTTTTTTAAATTCCACATATAAGTGATATATGATATTTTTCTGTCTTACTTCACTATTATGATAATCTCTAGGTCCATTCAAGCTGCTGCAGATGGCCTTATTTCATTCCTTTTTATGGCTGAGTAGTATTCCATTGTATGTATGTATGTGTGTGTGTATACACATACACACATACATACCACATCTTCTTTATCATCTGTTGATGGACATTTAGGTTGCTTCCATGTCTTGGTTGCTGTAAATACTACTGCAATAAACATTGGGGGGGGGTGTCTTCTCCAGATATATACCTAAGAGGGGGATTGCTGGATCAAACGGCAACTCTATTTTTAGTTTTTTAAAGAACCTCCATACTGTTCTCTATAGTGGCGGCACCAATTTACATTCCCACCAACAGTGCAAGAGGGTTCCCTTTTCTCCACACCCTCTCCAGCATTTATTATTTGTTGACTTTTGGATGATGGCCATTCTGACTGGTGCAAAGTGATACCTCATTGTAGTTCTGATTTGCATTTCTCCAATAATTAGCAGTGTTGAGCATTTTTTATTTTTTTTTATAAATTTATTTATTTTTGGCTGCATTGGGTCTTCATTGCTGTGCGTGGGCTTTCTCTAGTTGCGGCGAGTGGGGGTTACTCTTCGTTGCAGTGCACAGGCTTCTCACTGCAGTGGCTTCTCTTGTTGCAGAGCACAGGCTCTAGGTGCACGGGCTCAGTAGTTGTGGCACGCAGGCTCAGTAGTTGTGGCTCATAGGCTAGAGCTCAGGCTCAGTAGTTGTGGCACACGGGCTTAGTTGCTCCACGGCATGTGGGATCTTCCCAGACCAGGGCTTGAAGCCATGTCCCCTTCATTGGCAGGCAGATTCTTAACCACTGTGCCACCAGGGAAGTCCCGAGCATTTTTCCATGTGCCTATTTGATATCTGTATCTCTTATTTGGAGAAATGTCTATTTAAGTCTTCTGGTCATTTTTTGATTGGGTTGTTTGTTTTTTTGATATTGAGCTGTATGAGCATTTGCATCCTTTGGAAATTAAGCCCTTGTCAATCACATCATTTGCAAATATTTTCTCCCAGTTTGTAGGTTGTCTTTTCGTTTTGTTTATGGCTTCCTTTGCTGTGCAAAAGGTTTTAAGTTTAATTAGGCCCCATTTGTTTATTTTCGCTTTTATTTCCATTTCTCTAGGAGACAGATCCAAAAAAAATATTCCTGCAATTTATGTTAGAGTGTTCTGTCTATGTTTTCCTCTACGACTTCTATAGTATCCAGTCTTACATTTAGGTCTTTAATCCATTTTGAATTTATTTTTGTATATAGTGCTAGCAAATGTTCTAATTTCATTCTTTTACACGTAGCTGTCCAGTTTTCCCAGTACCACTTATTGAAGAGACTGTCTTTTCTCCATTGTATATTCTTGCCTCCTTTGTCATAGATTAATTGACCATAAGTGCATGGGTTTATTTCTGGCTTTCTATACTGTTTCACTGATCTATGTGTCTGTTTTTGTGCCACTACCATACTGTTTCGATTACTATAGCTTTGTAGTATAGTCTCAGGTCAGGGCACATGAGTCTTCCAGTTCCATTCTTCTTTCTCAGGATTGTTTTGGCCATTCGGGGTCTTTTGTGTTTCCATATCAATTTAAACATTTTTTTGTTCTAGTTCTGTGAAAAACGCCATTGGTAATTTAATAGTGATTGCACTGAATCTGAAGAAGTGCCTTGGGTAGTATGGTAATTTTAACAATATTGATTCTTCCAATCCAAGAACATGGTATATCTCTCTATCTGTGTCCACTCCAATTTCTTTCATCAGTGTCTTATACTTTTCAGAGTACAGGACTTTTGCCTCCTTAGGTAAGTTTATTCCTAGGTATTTTATTCTTTTTGATGTGATGGTAAGTGGGATTGTTTCCATAATTTCTCTTTCTGATATTTCGTTTTTAGTGTATAGAAATGCAACAGATTTCTATATATTAATTTTGTATCCTGCAACTTTACTGAATTCATTAATGAGCCCTAGTAGTTTTCTGGTGGCATCTTTAGGATTGTCTACATATAGAATCATGCCATCTACAAACAAGTGACAATTTTACTTCTACAAAAAAGTGACAATTTTACTTCTTCCTTTCCAATATGTATTCCTTTTATTTCTTTTTCTTCTTTGATTGCTGTGGCTAGGACAGCCAATATCACTGATGACCACAGATGCAAAAAATTCTCAATAAAGTACTAGCTAACCAAATCCAACAATACATCGAAAGGATCTTACACCATGATCAAGTGGGATTATCCCAAGAGATGCAAGGATTTTTCAATATCCACCTATCAATCAATGTGATACACCACACTAATAAATTGAAGAATAAAAACCATGTGATCATCTCAGAAAAGCTTCTGATAAAATTCAACATCCACTTATGATAAAAACTCTCCAGAAAGTGGTCATAGATACTCAATGGTGAAAAGCGGAAAGCACTCCCTCTAAGATCAGGAGCAAGACAAGGATGCCCACTTTTGTCACTTTTATTCAAGAGTTGTATTTTAATATGGAACTAAGGAGAAAGCATTAGTAAGGATTCTTAACATCTACTCAATTAATTATCTGTGAGAATACAGTATAATCGAAAAGTTGAAATATACAGATAAACAAAACCCTCTAATCCCAACCATTATCTTCTAATTTAGCACTCACAAACTTTTCTTCAGTTTCTAAGAAGTTCTAAGATTGATCTAAGTCTTACTACCTCTCATTGCTAACCTCTGAAATGCTGACAAGCACGTAAAGCCAGGTAGCAGGAATATGAAAGAGAGGTTCTGTGTTTTAAAATATCTACATCTGGATAATCAATCTTTGAGTAAACAATGAGTTCACTTCACATGTCTACTATGAAATAAGTGTCAGTAGTGTTTATTTTTTTCCTCTGGGCTAAGCAAAACAATTTTTTAAAATATCTGCATCTTATAATAATGGTCCCTTTGCAAAAATCGAAAAAGGTATCTTTTGAAATTTATGTTCAACTGTTGTATGATGTTTTTGAAAAAATCATGTCAGTAAAAAGATTCCTATTCTATCATAAATGAACATCAGAATTTATACAATACTAATGAATAGCTGTGTACAAAGATTGAGAAGTTACCTCATATTCTGTTAAACTGAAAGATTTAGATGTGCATGAAACATGCACGTGACAGTAACTATAGTAGTATAAGTAAAATTGAAAGTAATTCCTGTAGCAAAGGAACACTCCAGTAAGCTATATTTCACAATAATAATCATTTAATCTAGAGATTAAAGATTATTAAAGCTACATTCAGTAGAAGTCTTATTTAGAATCAAAGAAACTCAAGGGACTAAAAAGGACATAATGGATCCTCTAGTCTTTCCAGTTCCTGCAAAACCAAAAGCATTTTCAGGAACGTGTACTCATTTCTTCAACAAATATTTAAGCACCCATAATGTTTCAGCACTGTTACAGACACTCTTAGAGATATATCAACAAAGAAAAATAATTTCTCTAGTGGGATGAAACATAATTTTTTTAAAAATCCAAGTGAGTAAATTACATAGTATAGTAAAAGGTGATAAATACTAAGAAGAAAAACATAGCTAAGAGGATTGGATATACTCAGATGGGTTAGGATTGTAATTTTAAACTGGACAGGAAGGGAAGGCGTTACTACAATAGTGTCATTTAACAGAAGAGGTGAAGGTGAAGAAGTAAATCATCCAGGTTTCAGAGGAAAGGTTTCCAGGTGGAACGAACAGCAAATGTCCCAGAGCAGGAGCATGCCTGATATGGTCTATGAACAGCAAGATGACAATGTTCCTAGACCAAAATGAATGGGGACAAAGGAACAGGGGATGAGGTCAGAAAGGTAATGACAGGGTCAGATGGTTGATGGCAATGTGCGATACAATAAGATTTAGGTCATGATATGTGGAACCTAGAAAAATGGTACAGATGAACCGGTTTGCAGGGCAGAAAATGAGACTCAGATGTAGAGAACAAACGTATGGACCCCAAGGGGGTAAAGCCGCGGTGTGCGTGTGTGTGTGTGTGATGAACTGGGCGATTGGGATTGACATGTATACACTGATGTGTATAAAATGGATGAGTAATAAGAACCTGCTGTATAAAAATATATATTAAATTAAATTAAAAAAAAGATTTAGGTCACGGCACAGGCAAAATGCCACAGTTGTGCTAGCAGCCTCCCAATTCTGGGGCTTCTAGATCAAACAGAGGTAGCAGCTCCTTAGGCTGTCTAGCTCTGCAGTGTGCATTTGAGAGCCCTTCCTGGAAGCTCAGCCTGTTCCTTTAGCCCTCCAACAATTACCTGTATTATAAAGTCTTTTAAAAATCTGTCTGTGCTAAAATTGGCTACAGTGGATTCTCTTGTCTGAGACTAAGTACCCCAGCCCATATAACCCTAATAACAGAGGAGAGCCGCAGGACTGTAGCTCTGAAGTTGACAGGAAAAAAAGCAGTCCCAGGCAGAAGAGGGAGTATCTAACTAGGCCTAGTGTGAATAACAAAAAGCAAAAGTCATTGGAGTTCGACTGTATTATTTTTCTATAGATGCCATAAGAAATTACCATAAATTTAGTGGCATAAGACAACACAAATTTATTATCTTATAGTTCTGAAGTTCTGAAGTTCTGAAGTTATAAGTTCTGAAGATAAGAAGTCCAAAACGGGTCTCACTGGGTGAAAAATCAAGCTTTCAGCAGGGCCGCATTTCTTCCTAGAGCCTCCAGGCTCCAGAGGATTCATTTTCTTGCCTTTTCCAGTTTATAGAACTTTCTCTCAGTCCTTGGCTCATGCCCCAGCTTTATCTTCAAAGCCAGCAATAGACGTTAAGTCTTTCTCACATGGCACCATTCTGACATTGACACTTCTGCCTCCCTCTTCCACATTTAAGGATCTTTGTGTTTATACTAGGCCCACCTGGATAATCCAGGATACTCTCACTATTTTAAAGTTAGTTGATAACAACCTTAATTTCACCTGCTACCTTAATTCTCCTAGGCCATGTAAACAATTGCAGAGATTAGGACATAAACATCCTTGAGGGACCATTATTATGCTTACCACAGGCAAGAGAATCAAAAGACCGGCTGGATAACAGTGTATTTAGGATGAAAAACTGTTTAGCAGTAAGACAACAACTTGGTGAAACTAATTCAACTCTAAGATTGACAAAGTATGTAGCTAAGATAACTGTAACAAACATGGGCCAAGAATGCTTTTTGTTTTGTGAATTTACATACATAAATATTTACATAAGTTATCTTTAAAACCCACTAAATGACATAAACCCTCCATCACATATTTAAAGAACCACTCTTAATGAAATAAATTTAGAAGTGAAATAATATTTAGCCAATATGTCAGAGAAAATAATCCTTGATTGTACGAAATTAGGACTGTTCTGAAAAATTTGGGAGGGGGCTTTAATTTTTGAAGAAATAAAGCCAAGCTCAATAATGCATTGCAAACAGGTAAACACCTCAACATGCCAGGCAAAGTCCATCAACTTAAGATGATTTCACTGAAGTAGAATAAATTGTGTTACTTTCTTTAAAAAAAACAAAAACAAAAATAAACAAAAACAGATGTCAATTTCTGCCTTAAAATGGTTGGTTTCCTTTGTATGGTTGCTATAGATCAAAATTATTAGGTCAGGGTGGGCGGTTTGCAAAACGCGTGAAGGTAATCTAAAGGTACAAACTTTCAGTTGTAAAATAAAGAAGTCCTGGGGAAGGAACGTTGACTATAGTTAATAATACTTTATTGCACATTTGAAAGCTGCTAACAGTAGATCTTATCACATGGGAAAATAAAGTATCACTATGTGTGATGATGGATGTTAAAAAAAAAATTAGTAGTAGTATGAATTAAGGTAGAAGGGGAAACAAACATGCAGTAAAATATTATAAAACGTTTTAGAAGCTTTGACCCTATAAAATTTCCCTAAGCTAACGTGACTGAGAGTATCAGATATTTTGTCAAGCAAACAACATAGAATGTTTTATTTATTTATTTTGAGGAAATTTAACCTCAAACACATTTAAAAAATCAATTGTAAATGTCTACCAAGATTGGAGTTGGGATTACTCGGTGTCAGAAATGTATTTAAAATGTATAAACTTTTAGAAACTATTTGACCGCGAATACCAGAAGCAACATTGTAGAACAGGTTTAAAGGAAGGAACTCCAACACTTTATCTAAAGAACATCAGAGCAAAAACAAAACTGGCTTAAGATGAACCAAGAACTGGTTTTACACAGATTTATAAACAACTTTGAGGGGCTTCCCTGGTGGCGCAGCGGTTGAGAATCTGCCTGATAGTGCAAGGGACACGGGTTCGAGCCCTGGCCTGGGAGGATCCCACATGCCGCGGAGCAACTAGGCCCATGAGCCACAACTACTGAGCCTGCGCGTCTGGAGCCTGTGCTCCAAAACAAGAGAGGCCGCGATAGTGAGAGGCCCGCGCACTGCGATGAAGAGTGGCCCCCGCTTGCCACAACTAGAGAAAAAACTCACACAGAAACGAAGACCCAACATAGCAAAAATAAATAAATTAATAAACAACTTTGAGGAACTAATTCATATTAAGCAAACAGAGGAACCTGAGTTATACACCAGAATGCCAATTTACAATATTAATTAATGGACAAAGCTAAGACAGGGGAGTCTCTATACCAATCTTTCAATGACCTTTTCAATAACTATATCCACACATAAAATATATAGGTAAAATAATTTAACTGGTAATTAGGGATACTAGTAAGACAGAGTGAATGGATATCAACATGCAGGAAACTGTGGAAGTTTTATACATCTTTTAATTTCCTCCAAATGCCAATAGGATACTTAACAATTTATTGTATTCAAATGGATTAAACTATTATCTATAAAAAATGACATATTTCTTTTAAACATTTAATTCAAATCAAGCTACTAAAATCCCATTAGAAAATAGGATTAAGCTGAGCATATCTTACATCTCTCATTTTCCTTTGTTTTCAAGCTCTAATTAATAACCTAACCTCCATTTCCTCTGATTTCAATGGGAGGAGAGGAGGATGCAGTAACAGGGGACAGTGACTTTTGAGAAAAGCTTCCTGTTAGAGAAAGCTGAGGTAATAAAATCAATTCAAAGCCAGATATCATATAAACTAGGCAAGTTAGATCAATATGTAGCTGGTAATTTTGAATCAAATATTCTATGAATGAATCAGAATTCTATGAATACATCCATTTGTAGGCCTTATTGGAAAAAATTTTTTTTTTTTTTTTTTTGGCTGCATCGGTCTTAGTTGTGGCATGTAGGATCTTTCGTTGCAGCACGCGGGCTCTTCATTGTGTTGCACGGGCCCTCTGTTTTGGCGCACGGGCTTCTCTCTAGCTGTGGCATGCAGGCTTCTCTCTAGTTTGTGGTATGCAGGTTTTCTCTCTCTAGTTGTGGCACATGGACTCCAGAGCACGTGGGCTCTGTAGTTGTGGCTCACGGGCTCCAGAGCGCTTGGGCTCTGCAGCTATGGTGCACAGGCTTAGTTGCCCCACAGCATGTGGGATCTTAGTTCCCCGACCAGGGATGGAACCTGTGTCCCCTGCATTGGAAGGTGGATTCTTTACCACTGGGCCACCAGGGAAGTCCTGTAAATTTTATTTTAGGTTTCTTAGTAACTGTTTTTTCAAACCTGAAACATATAATATTCACTGGTGACTTCAGAGAAACTGAATAACATTGCTAGGCCCCCGTTTTCTCATCTGTAATATCTACTTTTACAAATTTCGAGACACTGCCTGCTAAATGTTCAAACAGTACCTGGTAAATTATCAGGTGCCTAATAAATGGTTATTACTCAGTTGAAATCGTATTTCTAAAGAAGGGGCATTTTCTGTATTAGTCAAGGAAAACTGAGGGGACGGGGCCACTGAAAAGTTCTCTAGCAGTGGTGGTCTTCAACAGTCAGAATGCCAGATCCAGGATGAAAGGGAGCGAGAAGGCGAGGGTCAGGGCTGACCAGTCGGCTCCCCTTTCTTCCTTGAAAGGCATCTGAAGCTTAAATTCTTGCCATAGCTTCAATTTCTGCTCCTCTGCCATAGCAACACCCTGCTCCCTCTCCAGGGCCCCTTCCTGAAGCACTACTTTATTACTAGGCAAACACTATACCTGTTATGCTGAGAGATACTCTTCAAATCAAAATGTGACATCAATTCAGAAAAATAGGGTTATTCAAAATTCAGTAATATCTTATGGTCATATATATTACTAACGTCTTTTTTTAAGCCAGAAAGAACGGCCTACAGTGAATTTTCCACTATTTCGTTCCCTACGGATAAAATGACAAGTTTTCATTAATAAAAATTAAGCTGTTTTGAAAATGGTACTTCTTATTTAGGCTAAGATATTCTGATAGTGCTGGATGGAAATGACCTGAAGATAAAAACTACTTTCCTTGAGCTAAAATTAACATTTTTCTTTGATCACAATAAACTTTGAATTTACTTGGCATAAGTTCAAGGTAAACAAAATGTTCACTAATTGGTCACCATTGACATTAGAGAAAGTAGAATTAAACAGCATCCCTCTCCTTTATGTAATTATTACAATTTCTAAAGTAAAAATATACACACGCTGTAGAAATTTTAGGAAATTGAGGGAAAAAAAGCAATGAAATGGCTCATCATCCTAGAATCACTGCTTCCACTTTTTGACATTATCTAAGTCTCTTTTCAAAAGCATTTTTAAAAATGAGATTATAACTGGTAGACGTACAACATATAATATGCATGCTTTATTTACAAGTAGCACCAATTTTCCCTAAATACTGTATACATTGTATTTGGAATCACAATGTTTTATAGATATATTCCAGACAGTTATTATATTTTGTTTGTTCATTAATTTATTGTCTGTCTCTCCTATTAGACTGCAAGTAACCTCAGGGAAGCAGCCATGATTTTCTTACTTATCACTGCATATTCACTGCCCAGCACAGACTAAGTAGGTATTCAATACATATTTTTGAATAAGTGAATGAGTGAATGAATGAACTTATTTAGCAATTCTCCTATTGTTAGAGATAGTTCTTCTCCTTTAAAGCAACAGTATATTAGAGTTTTCATGCCATAGCTTATATAGTGTAGTAATTTGCCTTTTATATTGAAAGATTTTCTAAGGAAAACAATAAATCCTGCAAAAAGGAATAATCTGAAGCAGAAATAAAGGCAAACATGGACACACCTGACACCCATTAGAATGGCTACTATCAAAACAAACAAAAACAAGTGTTAGGATGTGGAGAAACTGTAACACCTGTGCATTGCTGGTGGGAATGTAAAATGGGGCAACTACTATGAAAAATGGTACGGTGGTTCCTCAAAAGTTAAACACAGAATTACCATATCATCCAGCAATTCCACTTCTGGGTATATAATCAAAAGAAGTAAAAGCAGGGACATGAACAGATATTTGTACACCCATGTTCATAGCAGCAGTATTCACAATAGCCAAAAGGTGGGAGCAACCCAAGTGTCCACTGAGGGATGAATGGATAAACAAAACGTAGTACATACATAACAGTGGTATAATATTCAGCCTTAAAAAGCAATGAAATTCTGACACGTTATAAGTATGAACCTTGAGACATTATGTTAAATGAAATAAATCAGGCACAAAACCACAAATACTGTAAGATTCCACTTATATGAGATACCTGGAATAGTCAAATTCATAGAGACAGAGAGTAAAACAGAGGTTACCAGGGACTAGCGGGAAGTAGGAAATGGTAAATTATTGTTTAATGGGTGTAGAGTTTCAGTTTGGGATAATGAAAAAGTTCTGGTGATAGTGGTGGTGTGTGAATGTACTTAATGCCACTGAAGTGTACACTTAAAAATGGCTAAAATGATAAACTTTTATATTATATATATTTTATCACAATAAAAAATAAAAATATAAAACCAAATAAGGATATAGGCTCATTAAAAAAAATAACTAGGAATCAGTGGTTTCCAATTAGAATATTTTAAGTAAAGCACTGTTGAAATGAACTGAGATATGGTTCAATATCTATTTTACCACTATCAATATATAATATTCTCAATTAAAAACAATTCCATCTCTATTATTATACATAAATAATTATTCAGTTAGGAAAGTAATTATGACAAAATACATAGTCTCAATGTTCAGGTCTTCTGCAACATGCCAAATTATATAACCAGAGATTTATTAAACATTCAACTATAATAGCATCTGATAATTGAGATGCCAGTGTATTTAAATACAGTGATTCTGACTCTTAGCCACTGTTAAATAACAAAAATTCAACCGAGTAAATCTGAAGATCTAATTGGCTTTATTGAACAATTCGTGAATTGGGCAGCATCCCATCTAGCAAGCAGAAAGGTGCTCCAAGGAGGTGTACAAAAGGCAGAAGAGGGAAAGAGTGGATTATTTCAGGCTTATGTAATCTACCTATGGGAAACAAAAGAGGGCTATGTGGCAGATTATCTCATTGGTGCTGATCAGAAGATTCAGACTAACCAGTTAAGAATACCTTCCTCGGGGAGGTTATAACTGCAATTAGGTTAGGTGGTAAGTCTTGGTTTGCTGACATGGGGCTTAACAGAAGTGACTCCATTTGGGGTCTGTCATTTCTTTTTAACACCAGATATGTATATAGGATGTAAGGAAAAGAAAATTTCTCAAGGATTTCAACATTGATATTCTAGACCTAAAAAAAACAGAATAGAAAATTGCCTTTTAATATTAGGTATTCCCTACCTTTCAGAGTAAAATCTAGTACGGATACATTTGAATTTGCTCCATCTTTTGACACTCACCAATATTATTTATTGATTAAAACATACAACGTATATAATAGTTGATAAATTCTTAAAATTCTCTAAAAACTTTAAAATATAGAGTTCTCAAAGATTTTTATTAGCTTTTATATGTATATGAACACACAAATCAACTCTGAACTTTTCTTCAGTTACTTTTTAATTTCTGATGTACACCTCTACATTTCCACGTGTCTCAAAAACAGAAAATAAAGTGTTACCTTCAGGTAATGTATTCATTCTCTCAAGTAATTATCCTTTAAAACATTACCAAATAGCTAAGAGAATACAGAGGCAAGCTTTGATAAATTGATGACACTGTCTTGGCTTTCTTTTGGCCTTGAGATTAAAGGCCTTTCCTGTTTGAAAGGTTAAGTATTAAGTGAGTAACCTCATTTAAATACAAGACTTTTGATATTTTATTAGATGGTCTTTCACATGCTCAGATGACCAAGGAATCATAATTCTGTCTCAGTAAATGTCATCACAACAGCGGCAATATGTAGTATGTCTTAAAGCTGCTATGCCAATATGATGCAAAATACTTCAAATTAACCAAAGACATGTCTGTTAGCCTCACGATGCACTCAGACACTGCACACAGCTCAATGTGTATACTGAGTCAAAATCACACAAATTGAAGGTAATGGCAAATGGCAAACAGTCGTTTGCCAACAAAGGCCTCCTGAATAAAAGAATGTGATTTTCAAAGGCGCACAATGAAGTGAGACTGTCCAGCAATTCTACATTGTCTGATGAGAAGAACAAGGAAAGAAAAAGACTAGGTTTTGGTTTGGGTAGATAATTATTAGTCTGGCAAGAGCTGAATTACTATTCTTCCTATAAGAAATAAGTTAATGTAAAACAAAATATTCAATTGGTCTTCAAAAATCACTTATGCCAGCCAGATTGTGATGCCACAGTTTTCAAGAGAACAGGTGGAAAAATAAGCGGCCATGGGGCATAGGAGGCATTATCACTTTCTTTTAAAAAAATATGGATTTACAACTGTATATAGAAAAGAGCAATTACACATTGTCTCATGCTCTAAAAATAACACTCATTCAAATAGAAGAAAACCCTTTTCATAACATATAATTTGGATATGTTATTCATTGAACTAGTCAAAAGTAATGTTAAATTAGACTCACATTTTTCTCCTTTAAAAATGTTCTAGCTTTATCTTGCCTGTTTGTTGTTGTTTTTTTTGCTGTACGCGGGCCTCTCACTGTTGTGGCCTCTCCCGCTGCAGAGCACAGGCTCCAGACGTGCAGGCCCAGCGGCCATGGCTCACAGGCCCAGCCGCTCTGTGGCATGTGGGATCTTCCCGGACCGGAGCACGAACCCGTGTCCCCTGCATCGGCAGGCGGACTCTCAACCACTGCGCCACCAGGGAAGCCCCATATCTTGCCTGTTTTTAATTGAGAAGAATAAATTCTAATTATACCTAACAAAGTCAATGGTTTCAGAAAACTTTAGTCTCTCTAACTTATATCCCATTCGGAAGCATTCAGCATTGTCCTAATGAAAGCTTTCCAACACAACAGTTCATCCTTTCCACTCCTGGGAATGAGCAGCCAGAGAGATCACTTCAATGGCAAAGATAAAAGATGAGATAGCAAGTTACTTTGCCATGGCAACAACTTTTAAAATCCTAAACAGGTCACTTTCTCCTATTTAAATACAAATGCAGTCAAAAGCAGCTGCTACTATGACTGACAAGTTCTCAATCAAAATCTATCACCATGAGGGTTTCCAACTTAGAATGTATAACAATTATTCATTACTGAACAGAAACAGAAGCTTAAAATATATCTTTCCGAACTATGTTTCAACTACAGATATTTAAATTGCAGCATTAGAGTCTAATTTTAATCATGTGTTGAATAAAAGTGTATTTTGGTTTTATTCTAGTGAATTAGGACAACACAAAAAATTTGCCATCACATTTTAATTTGGGGTTTGTAAAGCTGGATCTCATGGGAGCTATTTAAATCCTCCAAAGTATTTGATCAAAATGTATAGCCTGTAGAAACAGTTAGTGAAGGATGGGATTTTCATTTATTAGCCCTTTTGTATCACATCCTAAAATAGTCAGGTTCCAGGGCTTCCCTGGTGGCGCAGTGGTTAAGAATCTGCCTGCCAATGCAGGGGACACAGGTTCGAGCCCTGGTCCGGGAGGATCCCACATGCCACGGAGCAACTAAGCCCGTGAGCCACAACTACTGAGCCCATGTGCCACAACTACTGAAGCCTAGAGCCTAGAAGCACGTCTAGAGCCCTAGAGCCCGCACACCAAAAGAAGCCACCGCAACGAGAAGCCCGTGCACCGCAACAAAGAGTAGCCCCTGCTCACTGCAACTAGAGAAAGCCCGCACGCAGCAAGGAAGACCCAACGCAGCCATACATATACATACATACATAATAAAAAATAGGGCTTCCCTGGTGGTGCAGTGGTTGAGAGTCCACCTGCCGATGCAGGGGAGACGGGTTCGTGTCCCGGTCCGGGAAGATCCCACATGCCGCGGAGCGGCGGGGCCCGTGAGCCATGGCCACTGAGCCTGCACATCCGGAGCCTGTGCTCCGCAACGGGAGAGGCCACAACGGTGATAGGCCCACGTACCACAAAAAAATAAAATAAAAAATAAATAATGTGTCCAGCTCAATGGCTTTTAAAAAAATAAATAAAAAATAAATAAAATAAAATGAAGTTTGACTTACAATATTATATTAGTTTCAGGGGTACAACACAGTGATTCAGTATTTTTATACATTACAAAATGATCACCAAGATAAGTCTAGTTACCTCTGTCACCATACAAAGTTATTACAATACTGATTATATTCCCTTTGCTGTACATTATATGTCCATAACTAAACACTTAATTAAAAGATTTTATATGTCAGTCTTATCAATGAACAAGTTTAATAATCATTACAGTTAAAAATCAAAAGCCAACTAAACAAAGAACAATTTATCAAATTGTGCTTATAAATTTATAAAATTAGCTCCTCTACTTCACATGATCATAATTCTAAATTTTGGTAATACCTATAAAAGTAATGTATCTGTTTACGATATGTTTTAAAATATAACCTTATTATAAAAGTCTAGTCTTTAGAAAAAACACCATTAAATCATCCCAACCTTGGAATTGAGAAGAAGAATATGAAATTAGCTGAGAAGGAATGACTTGCAGCTGCAATCTTCCCTCAACCTACAATCTTTGTACACACACACAGTTGTTTATAAAGCTACTACAGCAAGTCAGAATTAGAGAAATGGGCTCCATTAGACAAATTAAGATGTTTGCTTCAGAAAGAAAATGCACAGAAGGAAAATTCATTCTTAAGAGAAATCCTAAGTAAGGTTTCAGAAGAAACCGAGATACTTATATCTGGGTATAGAATTAAGAAATAGAATTTTAAACCTGACAGATAAATGTAACTCTGTTTATGAACAGGCTTTTAAGAGAAAAACCTCATAGATAGATCAAAATAAAATTGTTGTGAGTCAAGTAAGAAAAGTCCCTCTTCATACTTGTGATTTTGGAGCACAAAATGTGAAATCAAACTGCCTTTACGTCCTGGTTGACCTTGTTATCAGCTGTATAATCTAGAAGAAAATTATTTCACTTCTCTATACCTCAGTTTCCTCCTCTATAAACACTTCTTAGGTTTGTTGTAAATATCAATGTAATAACACATGCAAAAGGCTTAGAACTGTGTTTGGCACATGGTCTTCAATACAGGCTAGTGATTTTTTTTTTAATTGGTAGATAAAGTAAGGGGAATTTTTTTACATTATTTAAAGACACTGCTGTGGCATTTTTCTAAGGACCAATTAGTTGTCCCCACATAAAGCTCAAACCTGGATTAACAATAACCACATCAACTTAACAAGATAATTCTCATGAGAGGTAGTTCTAAGAATCTCCTTTTAATGCTTACTCCCAACCCTAATTTTTCAAATAAGATTGATGAACTAATACTACTTCTAGGAATCGGAGAGGTTTATAAAAATTTATGAAGATGAAGCAAAGGCTATAAAGAAAGATAAAGAAGAACACTATATAATGATAAAAGGATCAATACAAGAAGAGGATTTTACACTCATCAACATATATGCACCTAATACAGGAGCACCAAATACATAAAGCAAATACTAATAGACATGAAGGGAGAAATCAATAGGAATATAATAAGAGTAGGAGACTTTAACACCCCACTCACATCAATGGACAGATCTTCCAGACAGAGAATCAGTAAGGCAACAGAGGTTCTAAATGATACAATAGCAGTTACACTTAATTGATATTTCAGGATACTACATCGGAAAAAAAACAGAATATACATTCTTTTCAAGTGCACACAGAACATTCTCTAGGATTGACCGCATCCTAGGGCACAAAACTAACCTCAACAAATTTAAAAGTACAGAAATTATTTCAAGCATCTTCTCTGACCAGAATGGCATGAAACCAGAAAATAAGAACAGGAAAAGAAATGAGAAAAAAATGATGACATGGAAACAAAATAACATGCTACTGAAAGACCAATGGGTCAACAAGGAAATCAAAAAAGAAATTAAAAAACACCTTGAAACAAACAGCAATGAAAACACAACCATACAAAATCTATGGGACACAGCAAAAGCAGTTCTTAGAAGGAAGTTCATAGCAATACATGCCTTCAACAAAGAACAAGAAAAATCTCAACTAAACAACCTAACCTACCACCTATAAGAATTAGAAAAAGAAGAACAAACAAAACCTAAAGTCAGCAGAAGGAAGAAAATAATAAAGACCAGAAGGAAATAAATAAAATAGAGATTAAAAAACAATAAAAAATCAACAAAACCAAGAGGTAAAACAGGCAAAACATTCTCTGACATAAATCATACCAATGTCTTCTTAGGTCAATATCCCAAGGCAATAGAAATAAACACAAAAATAAACAAATGGGACCTAATTTTTGCACAGCAAAGGAAACCATAAAAAAATTTAAAATAAATAAATAAATGACAGCCTACAAAATGGGAGAAAATATTTGCAAATGATGCAACAAGGGTTTAATCTCCAAAATATATAAACAGCTCATACAACACAACAACAAAAACCAAACAACCTAACTGAAAAATGGGCAGAAGACCTTAATAGACATTTCTGTAAAGAAGACATACAGATCGCCAGTAGGCATATGAAAAGATGCTCAACACTGCTAATTATTAGAGAAATGCAAATCAAAACTACAATAAGGTACCACCTCACACCAGTCAGAATGGCCATCATTAAAAAGTCTACAAATAACAAATGCTGGAGAGAATGTGGAGAAAAGGGAACTCTCCTACACTGTTGGTGGGAATGTAAGTTGGTATAGCCACTATAGAAAACAGTATGCAGGTTCCATAGAAAACTGAAACTAGAATTACCATATGATCCAGCAATCCCACTCCTGGGAATATACCCAGACAAAACTATAATTCAAAAAAGATACATGCACCCCTGTGTTCATAGCAGCACTGTTCACAATAGCCAAAACATGGAAACAACCTAAATGTCCACTGACAAATGAATGGATAAAGAAGATGTGGTACATATGTACAATGGAATACTACTCAGCCATAAAAAGAACAAAATAATGTCATTTGCAGCAACATGGATGCAACCAGAGATTATCATACTAAGTGAAGTAAGTCAGAAAGAGAAAGACAAATACTACATGATATCACTTATATGTGGAATAAAATATGACACAAAATGAACTTATCTACAAAACAGAAATAGACTCATAAAGAACAGACTTGTGGTTGCCACGGGGGAGATGGGGAGAGAGAGGGATGGTCTGGGAGTTTCAGGTGGGTAGATGCAAACTATTGCATTTAGAATGGATAAACAACAAGGTCCTAATGTATAGCGTGGGAAACTATATTCAATATCCTGTGATAAACCATAATGGAAAAGAATATTTAAAAAAGAATGTATAAGAATGTATACATGTGTATAACAGAGTCACTTTGCTGTACAGCAGAGATTGGTACACAACACTGTAAATCAATTATACTTCAATAAATAATTTATGAAAATTGTTTTATCATAGCATTATTTATAATTTTTAAAAACTGGAAATAAAAAAACTAATAATAAGGACTGGTTAAAACTGTAATCAAAACTAATAATTATCACCATCACTACCACCACAATCACCATGGGTAATAATTTTCAAATGCTTACTAAATTCTAGGCACTGTTCTAATTGCTTCACATATTTCAATTCATTTAATCCACAACTCTATAATGGAGATAGGTTTATTTTCTCCATTTTAGAGATGAAGTGATAAAATATCTTACCCTAAATCAAATGGCTAGAAAGGGAAGGAACCAAGATTTAAGCCCATGTGGCTCCAGGACCAAAGCTCTTAACCATTAGGCTATGCAACTAACACTGCAAAAAAATTAGGTTCTATTTGGATTGGATTGGACTATATAGTCAATATTTTGGAGAGCTTGTACTTTGTTTTTAATCTTTGCCTGCAACATCTATTCCAAATGTTCACTCAAAACAAAGAGAGGTAATATACAGAGGTCTTACATAGAACTTTGATATGGCCAGCAAAGGCTATAACAATCTTTAAGTCAATAGCTCTTAATCTTGGCTGAATAGTAAAAATCATCTGGAAAGCTTTTAAAAATACCAATGCCCAAGTCCCAACCCCAGAATTCTAGTTTAAAAGCCATCCTTATCCTAGTCCAATTAAATGAGAATATCTGAGAATGGGGCTTAGGCATATTTTTTTTTCCCAATTTCTTAGGTTATCCTAGGCGGAAATAGGGTTGAGAATCACAGCTTTAAATAGTGAGGGTCTGGTGGAGGAAATAATTTACGTGAGTTTTCAGCACTTCCTGCCAGCAACTATGAGAAATGAGAAATAGACATTCCTACCTAAAGGATAAACATACGTCAAGAAATCATATATTTGGAACAAACTCAGTTATGTGAAATTGGTACAAAGAAGAATTTGATAATATCTTTATTCAATTTCTCTTGGAAAAAAACCAGTTTTCTAAACTACTCAGCTAAAAGTTAATAATGACTTTGTATTCATGCCTCTATGAAATCAAGATATTAAAATCAGTTTACACTTATTTTTAACAGGGTTGAAATTAAATTTCCAAATATATGATTTCTTAACATCTTAAATCTTAACGTGTAGCAGCATGAAGTTCGTTTTTTTTGTTTTAAGCAAACGAAAGACATTTAAACAGCCCACAGAGAGACTGGTTCAAGATGGCGGAGTGGAAGGACATGCGCTCACTCCCTCTCATGAGACCACTGGATTCACAACTAACTGCTGAACAATCATCGACAGGAAGGCACTGGAACTCACCAAAAAAGATACCCCACATCCAAAGACAAAGGAGAAGCCGCAATGAGATGGTAGGAGGGGCCCAGTCACAATAAAATCAAATCCCATAACCACTGGGTGGGTGGGTGACTCACAAACTGGAAAACACTTATACCACTGGAGTGAAGGTTCTGAGCCCCACGTCAGGCTTCCCAACCTGGGGGTCCGGAAACAGGAGGAGGAATTCCCAGAGAATCAGATTTTGAAGGCTAGTGGGATTTCATTGCACAACCTAGACAGGGCTGGGGAAAATAGAGACTCTACTCTTGGAGGGCACACACAAAGTAGTGTGCACATCAGGACCTAGGGGGAAGGAGCAGTGACGCCAGAGGAGACTGAAGCAGACCTACCGGCTAGTGTTGGAGGGTCTCCTGCAGAGGCGGGGGGTGGCTGTGGCTTACTGCAGGGACAAGGACACTGGCATCAGAAGTTCTGGGAAGTACTCCTTGGCATGAGCCATCCCAGAGTCCGCCATTAGCCCACCAAAGAGCCTGTAGCCTCCAGTGCTGGGTCACCTCAGGCCAAACAACCAAATACTAAATAACCAAGAGATCACTGAAGAATTCAAAGAGGAAATCAAAAAATACCTAGAGACAAATGACAATGAAAACACGACGATCTAAAACCTATGGGATGCAGCAGAAGCAGTTCTGAGAGGGAAGTTTATAGCAATACAATATTACCTCAATAAACAGGAAAAAACTTAAACAATCTAACCTTACACCTAAAGAAACTAGAGAAAGAAGAACAAACAAAACCCAAAGATAGTAGAAGGAAAAAAATCATAAAGATCAGAGCAAAATAAATGAAATAGAAACAAAGAAAACAATAGCAAATATCAATAAACTAAAAGCTGGTTCTTTGAGAAGACAGACAAAATTGATAAACCTTTAGGCAGACTCATCAAGAAACAGAGGGAAAGGGCCCAAATCAATAAAATTATAAATGAAAAAGGAGAAGTTACCACAGACACTGCAAAAATACAAAGCATCATAAGAGACTACTACAAGCAACTCTATGCCAATAAAATGGACAAGCTGGAAGAAATGGACAAATTCTTAGAGAGGTATAACCTTCTAAGACTGAACCAGGAAGAAATAGAAAATATGAACAGACCAATCACAAGTAATGAAATTGAAACTGTGATTAAAAATCTTCCAACAAACAGAAGTCCAGGACTTCACAGGTGAATTCTAACAAACATTTAGAGAAGAGCTAACACCCATCCTTCTCAAACTCTTCCAAAAAACTGCAGAGGAAGGAACACTCCCAAACTCATTCTACGAGGCCACCATCACCCTAATACCAAAACCAGACAAAAACTACTACAAAAAAACTACAGACCAATATTACTGATGAATATAGATGCAAAAATCCTCAACAAAATACTAGCAAACAGAATCCAACAACTCATTAAAAGGTTCATACACTATGATCAAGTGGGATTTGTCCCAGGGATGCAAGGATTCTTCAATATACGTAAATCAATCAAAGTGATACACCATATTAACAAACTGAAGAATAGAAGCCATATGATCATCTCAACAGATGTAGAAAAAGCTTTTGACAAAATTCAACAACCATTTATGATAAAAAAAAAAAAAAACTCTCCAGAAAGTGGGCATAGAGGGAACTTATCTCAACATAATAAAGGCCACATATGACAAACTCACAGCAAACATCATTCTCAATGGTGAAAAACTGAAACCATTTCCTCTAAGATCAGGGACAAGACAAAGATGTCCACACTTGCCACTATTATTCAATATCGTTTTGGAAGTTCTAGCCATGGCAATCAGAGAAGAAAAAGAAATAAAAACAATACAAATTGGAAAAGAAGAAATAAAACTGTCATTGTTTGAAGATGACATGATACTATATATAGAAAATCACAAAGATGCCACCAGAAAACTACTAGAGCTAATCAATGAATTTGGTAAAGTAGCAGGATACAGAATTAATGCACAGAAATCTCTTGCATTCCTATACACTAACAACAAAATATCAGAAAGGGAAATTAAGGAAACAATCCCATTCACCATTGCAACAAATAGAATAAAACACCTAGGAATAAACCTACCAAAGGAAGTAAAAGAACTGTACTCAGAGAACTATAAGACCCTGATGAAAGAAATCAAAGATGACACAGATGGAGAGATATACCATGTTCCTGGATTGGAAGATTCAATACAGTGAATAGTATATGACTATACTACCCAAAGCAATCTACAGATTCAATGCAATCCCTATCAAATTACCAATGGCATTTTTTACAGAACTAGAACAAAAAATCTTAAAATTTGTATGGAGACACAAAAGACCCCAAATAGCCAAAGCAGTCTTGAGGGAAAAAAACGGAGCTGGAGGAATCAGACTCCCTGACTTCAGACTATACTACAAAGCTACAGTAATCAAGACAGTATGGTACTGGCATAAAAACAGAAATATAGATCAATGGAACAGGTGAGAAAGCCCAGAGATAAACCCACACACCAATGGTCAACTAAACTATGACACAGGAGGCAAGGATATAGAATGGAGAAAAGACAGTCTCTTCAATAAGTGGTGCTGGGAAAACTGGACAGCTACATGTAAAAGAATGAAATCAGAACACTCCCTAACACCACACACAAAAATAAACTCTAAATGGATTAAAAACCTAAATGTGAGAGCAGACACTATAAAACTCTTAGAGGAAAACACTCTTTGACATAAATCGCAGCAAGATCTTTTTTGACCCATCTCCTAGAGTAATGAAAATAAAAACAAAAATAAACTAATGGGACCTAATGAAACTTAAAAGCTTTTGCATAGCAAAGGAAACCATAAACAAGACGAAAAGACATCCCTCAGAACAGGAGAAAATATTTGCAAACAAATCAACGGACAAAGGATTAATCTCCAAAATATATAAACAGCTCATACAGCTCAATATCAAAAAAACAAACAACCCAATCAAAAATGGGCAGAAGAACTAAATAGACATTTCTCCAAAGAAGACATACAGATGGCCAAGAGACAATGAAAAGATGCTCAACATCACTAATTATTAGAGAAATGCAAATCAAAACTACAGTGAGGTATCAGCTCACACCAGTTAGAATGGGAATCATCAGAAAATCTACAAACAACAAATGCTGAAGAGGGTGTGGAGAAAAGGGAACCCTCTGCACTGTTGGTGGGAATGTAAATTGATACAGCCACTATTGAGAACAGTATGGAGGTTCCTTAAAACACTAAAAATAGAATTATCATATGACCCAGCAATCCTACTACTGGGCATATACCCAGAGAAAACCATAATTCAAAAAGACACATACACCCCAATGTTCACTGCAGCACTATTAACAACACCCAGGTCATGGAAGCAACCTAAATGCCCAACGAAAGATGAATGGATAAAGAAGATGTGGTATATATATACAATGGAATATTACTCAGCCATAAGAAGGAATGAAATTGGGTCATTTGTAGTGACATGGATGGACCCAGAGACTGTCATACAGAGTGAAGTAATTCAGAAAGAGAAAAACAAATATCTTATATTAACGCATATATGTGGAACCTAGAAAAATGGTACAGATGAACCAGTTTGCAAGGCAGAAATAGAGACACAGATGTAGAGAACAAACGTATGGTCACCAAGGGGGGAAAGTGGGGGGCGGGAGGAATGATCTTAGGAGATTGGGATTGACATGTATATACCAATATGTATAAAATAGATAACTAATAAGAACCTGATGTATAAAAAATAAATAAAATTCAAAAAAAAAAAAAAACAGCCCACAGAAATAGAGGAGGTTAGAGAAACCACATATGTTTCAAAGACTAAAGAAATAGGTAATCTGAAGATGACCTAAACCAAAACCATATAAATACCTAGTGTTTTTGCCAGGACTTCAAGAACTCTGCTACCAAATGCATATATTTGCTTTGGATACCATGCAAAGCCTACATCTGAATAAATGAATCCCACAGCAAAAGAAATACGTGAAATGGCCATGTATTTATGAACTAGTTAATATGCGACTTAAAAAAAACTAAAACTCCTAAAACTCATTCGAGGACTAAGTTAAGAACTATGATTATGTTAATAAACTTATCAAATGTCACAAGTGTTCGCTGTTTTAGTATTGTATTTTCAAGAACCCTAATGGTTTTTTAAAAAAATCAAGAGAATCAGTTAAATTCTCAGTAATACGCTTTAACTAATAAGCCAATATAATTTACTTTAACCTTCCTTCCGAAAGAAAAACAGAGGCTCTTGTTCAAATAACTCCCTTTTACACTAGAGTTCTAATCCTAAAACCCTAAAAATGAAATACATTCTATTAATTTAAAAAATAATCCAAATTTAAGTTTAGTAAGAGAGATTTGTACCATGGGTTAAAATGTAAAAACAAAAGAGATATCAAAAGTATTCTTAACAAAATAATTACCAGACAAGACATAATATGATGCTAATTACAAATGGTATTTAACAACACATTTTATTAAAGTCATTATAAATATATATTTCCCATCAAGTTCCCCCACTTTTCTTTTTTTGGGCCACGTTGTGTGGCATGCAGGATCCTAGTTCGCTGACCAGGGATTGAACCCATGCTCCCTGCAGTGGAAGCACAGAATCTTAACCACTGAACTGCCGAGGAAGTCCCTCCCATCAGGTTTCTAACCCAACTATACTATTATAAGAAATAATTATACTTATACTATTTCTTATACTATTATAAGAAATAATAGTATAAAGGATCCCTCCATACTCATTAGTATGAGTATCTTCCAATGGCCAAATCCCCGCAGAAGTCTATGGGCTAAGCCCCTGAGACAGAAAGAAGGAAGTGAAAATTGAGAGATGAAGCTAAAAGCAAATAGGAAAATGATAAAACAGAGTATACCCAAAAATCTCTTCTGGTATTAGTAGATATTATACAGACCCTATATTTTATAATGTCTTATCCACATCATATCCTTGTCTAAATCATGCCTTTCCAGAAGAGGGTGGAAATAGTTTTGTATTCCTCAATTTAAATGTTTTAATCCATTATGATACATAAAAACATAAGGACTATATCTAAGTAGTTCAAGCCATACAGGATTCCAAGGGTCATCTAACCCAGTGGTTAGATTTTAATCACTAGCTGGAGATTTTAATCACCTAGAGAGTTAAAAACAAAAATGAAAAACACTAATACCCAACCCCACTAAACCCCACACCAGACCAATTAAATCACAATCTCCAAAAGTGGAGCCCAGGCACTGGTAGTTTTTTCTAAAAACTTCCTTAAATGATTCTAATGTGCAGCTAATCTTGAGAACCACTAGTCTATCCGAGATATTGCTAGAATTCTAAAGATTAAAAACTAAAATATGCTCAATGACACACTAAAGGCACAGCCATAAGAGGGCAGCAAGGAGCTATTCTGGAAAGCCACATACAGAAAAACAAGGAGCCTTCCTCAGGGAAAGACCCCACAGAGATTCACGTGTTCTGGGAGAAATGCCATGCCTCAAGTGGGAACTAATGAACGGTAAGGAACCAAGCAGAGATAAGCCAGCAAACAGAGTGATTTGAAGGAACAAGAGAAAGCCTGAAAATGTTAAAGAAGCACCTGGCACAAAAAAGACCACTCAATGAATGAAGAGGCTGAGGTTAGAGTCACTGGCAAGCAGAAGGAAATTCTCCAAAATACGAAGGCAGAAGTTAGAACAGTTTCTTGAAGCCTCCTTCTTCAACAATAACAATCCCAGTTAAACTGAAAAATAGTGTGAATCTTGAGAGGTGGTTTTGGCATTCACAAAAATATAATAGCTTTAGCATAAAACGAGTAACTTAAAAACAATTGTGGACAGCATAATATAAAAAAACCAATATGAGATGTCAGAGTGATCCACAATAAAAATATATTCTCATTTTAAAATTGAAACCACAAAACTTACGACCTTTAGCAATGGGTATATGACTTCATAATCCCCTTCTACGGGATGCTTGGAAATAAACAACTAGCTGTTCTAATTTACGCACTAATCTACAGCTATTTAAAACCCTAATACATTTTGGCAAAGAGCCAAAAAAAAGACCCCTCCACCACCACCCCCCCACCACCACCACCACCACCATTTCTCTTTTAAACATTAATCCCTCTTTTCATTTGCCATTAGGAAACTCAGGGCTTTTAAGGGTTTTTGTTTGTTTGTTTGTTTGTTTTTGCGGTACGCGGGCCTCTCATCGTTGGGGCCTCTCCCGTTGCGGAGTACACAGGCTCCGGACGCGCAGGCTCAGCGGCCATGGCTCACGGGCCCAGCCGCTCCGCGGCATGTGGGATCTTCCCGGACCTGGGCACGAACCCGTGTCCCCTGCATCAGCAGGCGGACTCTCAACCACTGCGCCACCAGGGAAGCCCATGGCATACATTTTTGAGGATTCATATCATCCTTACAACTACTTATCTTCCTTATGCTCATTTTCCAGTTATCCAGATTTCCTTAGCTATTTACATTATCTTATTGTATCACTGAAAAATGCATAAAATTCTTTTTGAAATTAGACTGAGATTAAGGGAATCAATTAAAATATGACCCAGACTCATCTAACCTTTAAAAGTTCATTTAGTACTTTATAAACACTACCAGAAATACTGCAAATACATGATGTTCCAAAGGGGTCTAGTGTGAATGTACCAGTAATAAATCCATCGACTACTAAAAAAAAGCAGCTCTAAGCACCCAGGAGAGTTTATCATTCTTTATATATTAAGATAATATATCTACTACTAGTAATATCTCTACTACTAACCACATAATAAAAACAATAAACTGGGGTTCAAGATTGTGGCATGCAAAGAGCCTGAACTTACTTCCTCCCACAGACACAACAAATATACAGTTGTATATGGATCAATGCTCTCGGAGAAGAACCTGAGAACCAGCTGAGCACCTGTGCCACAACAAAGGGTAAAAAAGACCACATCGAGATGGGTAGGGGAGGCAGAGAAACACTCTTGCCAAAACCCTCACACCTGTGGCTGCACACAACATGGATCTCATCAGACAGGCACTCCCCCTGGAGGCATGAAGGGTTGGTGCGCCACATCAGGCACCCCAGCCCCTGGATCTACACCATATCGACAAACTCCCAAAATGTCTGGCTCAGAAAACCAGATGCTGACATCCAAGGGTCCCAAAGTACAATAGGAAACTGAGACTCCCCGCTTAAAAGGCTCTCATCCCCTGAAACCCAGTGAAATAACAGCAGTTTTTAAAAGTGCCAAGACTAAATGTGAAGGAGAGTCATTTTCAAAACTAAAAACTTCAGCTGGAGGGGTGGGGGATGATGGAAATGCTCCCTGGAGTGATGTGGCACTATCTCACTACATCGTTGAAACTGGAGAGCACCAGTGGCCGCAGCACTCCCCACCTCCCCAAGTGAGGAAAGAGAGGATCCAAATAAATAAAATCAGAAGTGAAAGAGAAGTTACAACTGATCACAGAAATACAAAGACTCTTAAGAGACTACTTATTCACAACTATATGCCAGTGAATTGGACAACCTAAAACAAATGGATAAATGCCTAGAAACAGACAATCTTCCAAGACTGAATCATGAAAAATATAAAATCTGAGTAAACCAATTACTAGTAATGAAATTGAATCAGTAATTTAAAAACTCCCAACAAAAAAGTTCAGGACTAGACAGTTCCACAGGTGAACTCTACCAAACATTTAAAGAGTTACTATGTATCCTTTAAAAATTATTCCCAAAAAATTGAAGAGGAAGGAACACATCCAAACTCATTTTTGAAGGCCAGTATTACCCTAATATCAAAACCAGAAAAAGACACAATGAAAAAAGGAAATTACAGGCCAGTATCACTGATAAAAATAGAAGCAAAAATCCTCAACATTAGCAAACCAAATTCAACAATACAGTAAAAGAATCATATACCATGATCAAGTGGGATTTATTCCAGGGATGCAAGGATGGCTCAACATCCTCAGATCAATCAATGTGATACACCACATTAACAAAACAAGGGAAAAAATTCATATTATCATCTCGATAGGTGCAAAAAAAAAATCTTTTGACAAAATTCAATATCCATTCATGATAAAAATTCTCAACAAAGTAGGTATGGAGGAAACATACCTCATAATAAAACATAAAACATAATAAAAGCCATATACGACAAACTCACAGCTAACTTCATACTCAATGTTGAAAAGGTGAAAGCATTTCCTCTAAGACTGAGAACAAGAGAAGGAGGGATGGCCACTCCTGCCACTTCTATTCAACATAGAACTGGTAGTTTAGCCATAGCAATTAGGCAAGAAGAAGAAATAAAAGGCATCCAAATTGGAAATGAAGAGGTAAAACTGTCTCTATTTGCAGATGACATAATACAATATATTGATATAAAGAAAACCCTAAAAACTCCAACAAAAAACTATTAAACTAATAAATGAATTCAGTAAAGCTTCAGGATACAAAGTTAATATACAGAAATCAGTTGCATTTCTACACACTAATAACAAGTTATCACAAAGAGAAATTAAGAAAAGAATCACACGTACAACTGCATCAAAAAGAATAAAATACCTAGGAATGAATTTAACTAAGGAGGTGAAAGACCTGTACTCAGAAAACTATAAGACACTGATGAAGGAAACTGAAAGTGACACAAATAAATAGAATGATATACCAGGCTCATGACTGGAAGAATTAATATTGTTAAAATGCCCATTCTACCCAAAGCAAACTACAGATTCAATGAAATCCCTATCAAAATATCAACGGCATTTTTCACAGAACTAGAATGAAGAATCTTAAAATTTGTATGGAACCACAAAAGATCCTGAACAGCCAAAGTGATCTTGAGAAACAAAAACTGGAAGTATCATACTCTCTGATTTCAAACTATACTAACCAAAACATCATAGTACTGGCACAAAAAAGACACAAAGATCAGTGGAATGTAACAGAGAGACCAGAAATAAATCAACACATATACAAACAATTAATCTATGACAAAGAAGGCCAGAATATACAATGGGGAAAAGACAACCTCTTCAACAGATGGTGTTGAGAAAATTGGGCAGATACATGCAAAAAAATAAAACTGGACCACTATCTTACACCATATACAAAAATAAAGTAAAAATGGATTAAAGACTTGAATGCAAGACCTGAAACCACAATACTTCTAGATGAAAACATAGGCGTTAAGTTCTTTGACATCTATCTTAATGATATAGTTTTGGACTATCTCTTCAGGCAAGGGAAACAAAAGCAAAAATAAACAAATTGGACTACATTAAACTAAAAAGATTTCTTTGCACACCAAAGGAAATAATCAACAAAACAAAAAGGCAACTTACTGAATACAAGAGAAAATTTGCAAATCAGATATCAAATAAGGGGTTAATATCCAAAATATATATAGATCTAATACAAGTTAATATCCAAAAAACAATCTGATTAAAAAATAAGCAGAAAACCTGAAAAGACATTTGTCCAAAGACAACACACAGATGGCCAACAGGAACATGAAAAAAATGCTCAACATCACTAATTACCATGGAAATGTAAATCAAACCCACAATAAGATAGGACTTCACATCTGTCAGAATGGCTATCATCAAAAAGACAACAAATAACAGGTGTACGCAAGGATGTGGAGAAAAGGGAACCCTGTGCACTGTTGATGGAATCAAAAATCGGTAGCCACTATGGAAAACAACATGGAAGTTCCTCAAAAACTTAAAAATAGAACTACCATACGATCAGCAATCCCACTTCTAAGTATTTATCTGAAGAAAACAAAAACACTAACTCAAAAAGATATATGCACCCCTACGTTCACTGCAGCAATTATTATTATTATTACCCATTATTATTATTATTTACAATAGCCAAGATATGAAGACAATCTAAGTGTCCATTGATAAATGGGTAAAGAAAATGTGGTATATATACAATGAAATATTCAGCCATAAAAATAAAAGAATGAAACCCTGCCATCTGCGACAACATGGATGGACCTAGAGGGTATTACACTAACTGAAATAAGTGAAATAAGTCAGACAAAGACAATTAGTGAATGATTTCACTTACATGTGTAATCTAAAAAACAAAACAAACAAAACCAAACTGAAACAGACTCATAGAGACAGAAAAACTGCTGGTTACCAGAGCAGAGGGAGGTGAGGAAGGGGTGAAATAGATGAAGGGGATTAAGAAGTATAAAGCTGCAGTTATAAAACAAATAAATTAGTGAAATACGGTGTACACCATAAGGAATACAGTCAATAATATTGTAATAACTTTGTATTGTGACAGGTGGGAACTAGATTTATCATGGTGACCATTTTGAAAGGTATATAAATATCAAATCACTATGAGGTACACCTGAAACTAATATGATATTGTATGTCATTAATACTTCAATAAAAAAGGTAAAAGAAATTGAACTCAATATATACCTTTAACACTCACACTGGCACTGAACAAATGGTCACTTTTTCATTATTAAAAAAAAATACAAAGAATTAGCTTTAGGATTTAATTAACACAATTTTTCTGATGTTCTGACAGAAAAAAAAATATAGAAGGGTATTCAAAGTTTCTCAGAACTTATTATTTTAAGCTAAAAACTTAGCCTCTACACAACCCTGTAAAGCAACTATACTCCAATAAAAATTAATAAAAAAAGAAACTTAGTCTCTACCCTTTAGTTTGTTCAAAAATAAATACAACAAAATCACCTTTTTCTATACCACCTCATTCTTCTACAGGTTGTGGAGTAGAGGAGAACCACAACCTTGGAAGAGAAGAAATCATTATCACAGATTTTCATTTGTAATTCACTTAAAATCACAAATGCCTAGCTGACTAAAGTATCCAGGTGAGCTTAATATCAATCACCTGTGTGTAAATTTCATATTTTATAACTGTATCAACTCAATCTCTACTACCTTAAAATTACTCCATGGGGAGCCTCAACTCTTCACAATAAAATGCCAAAGGTTTAATTATGTTTAAATTTCTTGGAAGTAAATTTCATTCTTAATTCATCTTTGCATCTCTTAATATTTATAATGCCATTGGTGATACAGCACACATGATCCAGCAAGATCTTTTTCCTTCCCTTACTTTTTCATTGTAATATATACCTTACATACATTATAGTGCATAAAACTAAATGTTCCAAATGTTTATGTGAGAATTATAAACTTAATAAAATATATGTATTAAATATAATATTATCTGGGTGGAAACCCAGATGTTCCTCAATGAATAAATGGATGAACAAATTGTGGTATATGTATGTAATGGAATATTACTCAGCTATAAAAAGGAACGAAGTGTGGATAAATGTCACAACTTGGATGATTCTCAAAACATGATATGTGAAAGAAGTCAGACAGAAAAGGTCACATACTGTGTGATTCCTTTTATATGATATATTCAGAATGGGCATATCCACAGACAAAAATCAGATCACCTAATGGATATGAGTGTCTTTATGGGATGATAAAAAAAAAAATTTGAAACTAGAGAGAGCTGTTGGTTGCACAACATTATGAATACACTAAATACCATTGAATTGTATACTTTAAAATGGTTAACTGTATGCTATGTGAATTTCACTTCAATAAAAAATACATATTTCAAGAAAAACTATATGTGTAATGTAGAGTTATAAAATGAACACCTGTATAACCCATCACCAAAGTGGGAAATAGAACTCTTCAGTACTGAAGAATCCTCTCAAGTGTTCTTCCTTAAACCTCCCTTCTCTAGAGATAAAAAGTATCCTGATTTTTAATAATCATTTCCTAGCTCTTCTTTATAGTTTTACCATCTACATACCCACCCTTAAACAAAACAGTACAATTTCATCATACTTTATGAATCCTTTTCCCTTGCTTTCTTACAATCAACATTATATTTTTAAGATTCATTTACATTGCTGGATTTACACCATAGTTCATTGTATTGCTTGTATAGTCTAGGGAGATTATTTTTAATTAATAGATTTTATACATATAAAATTCCTCCACATCTTCTCATGGCTTGATAGTTGATTTCTTTTTTTACTGTATAATGGAATATTATACAATACTGCATTGTGTAGCTGCACCAGTTTGTTTTTCCATTCACCTACTGAAGGACATCTTGGTTGCTTCTAAGTTTTGACTATTATGAATAAAGTTGCTATAAACATTCATGTGCAGGTTTTTGTGTAGACATAAGTTTTCAACACATTTGAGTAAATATCAAAGAGTGTGATTACTGGATTATATGGTAAGAGTATGTGACTGTGTTTAATTTTGAAAGAAAGTGCCAAAGTGCCCTTCAAAATGGCTGTACCATATTGCATTCCCACCAGCGATAAATGAGAGTTCCTGTTGCTCCATACCGTCATCAGCATTTGGTGCTGTCAGTGTTCTGGATTTTCACAATTCTAATATGTGTAGAGTGGTAAATTTTTGTTTTAACTTGCAATTCCCTAATGACATATGATGTTGAGCATCTTTTCATATGCTTATTTGTCATCTGAATGCCTTCTTTGGTGAGATGTCCATTCAGATATTTGGTTCATTTTTAATTGGGTTGTTCATTTTCTTATTGTTGAGTTTTAAGGTTCTTTGTATATTTTGGGTACCAGTCCTTTATCATATATGTGTTTTGCAAAAATTTTCTTGTTTTTTCAATCGCTTAACAGTATCTTTCACAGACCATTAGTTTTTCATTTTAATTACGTCCAATTTATCAATTTTTTCTTTCATAGATTATGCTTTTGGTGTTGTTTCTAAAAAGGCATCACCCAACCTATGGTAATCTAGATTTTCTCCTATATCATCTTCTGGGAGCTTTATAGTTTTTTGCTTAACATTTAGGTCAACATTGAGGTAATTTTTGTGAAAGATGTAAGACTTGTGGATAGATTTTTTTTTTTTTTTTTGCATGAGGATGTCCTGTTGTTCCAACACCATTTGTTGAAAAGACTATCCTTTTCTCGTTGAAATGTCTCAGCTCCTTTCTCAAAGATCAACTGACTATATTTATGTGAGTCTGTTTCTGGGCTATTTTGTTTCATTGATCTACTTGTCTATTTTTTCACCATATACCACACTGTCTTGGTTTCTGTAGCTTTACAGTAAGTCTTGAAGTCCCATGGTGTCAGTCCTCCAACTTTGTTCATCTTTAATACTGTGTTCGCTATTTTGGGTCTTTTACCTGTCCACATAAACTTAGAATCAGTTTGTCAATATCCACAAAACAAACTTCATGGGATTTAGATTGGGATTACACTGAATCTAAAGATCAAGTTGGGAAGAAATGATATCTTAACCATACTGAGTCTTCCTATCCATGAACATGGAATATCTTTATTTAAATCTTGCATTTTCTTCATCAGAATTTTGTCATTTGGTATTTAAACCCAAGTATATTTAACTCTTGACATTTCTTCTATTTCCTCTAGATTTTATTACTATTAAAACAAGAGAAAATTTGGGGTTAAAAGTAAAAAGGGAAGTAAAGTTAATGAAAGAGCAGATACCTTGGCAATTCAGCCTCAGGAGAAAGGTGGGAGACAACATATCACAATACTGTTAACTCTACTCACTTTGAGAAGCATATCATAGTGGTTAAGAGTAAGATTGCCCAGGTTTAAATCTTGATTCCATCACTTGCTAGATATGTGACTGTGAGCCATTTATGCTATGGGAGCCATGTTTTCTTCTGTGTAAAATGGACTGATTAATTAATTACTTACCCATATAAGGTTTTTGTGGGGATTAAGTCATCAAATTAAATAATCTAATCCATGGAAAGAATTTAAATAAAAGTCAGGAATTTTTTTCTTTCACAGTTGTCTCTGATTTTTATGGTAACAAATTTTATTCAAAAAATTTACTCTAAATATTCACAAATTCGCTCATTACCTAAAAATTCACTTTGCACATACTGACAACTTGTAGTCCACAACTCCTGCTAATTTAGGTTAATATCCCCCCCCATAACATAACAAAATGTGGCAGATTTTTTCACAGCATTACTCATCTGTAATTTCAAATGACAATATCATAAATGATTTCAATGTTAAATATAATTCATTTTTACTGTCCAAAGATTCAGGGATGAGAAGAAAAGTTCTATTCTACAGTTTCTAAATACATTCTCTAATTCCTTAAATTCAACTAGCAAGGACCTGTGTGTAACTAACAAGAAAATGTTATTCAAAGCAGAAAGAGAAAAAATCATGCAGCAGTTTAAACCTCTCTAAAGGCAGGATAATTTACCATGGAGATGATTACCACAGAGTAAGGTGGTATTTTTCCTGGTGGGAAAATCTTAGTGGCACCCTGTAAAGACACCAGTCCTTTCCACCTAACGGACAGGTTTGTTTGTTTTTTTAATTATAACTCAAGATGGCAGAGCAAAAAGTCAGATCATAGAAACTGATTGGAAGTAAAGGCATCACAAGGAGATAATCTGAAGGGAGAAAAAAAGTTCCTTTTACCATCAGTTCCTTTTCAGCAGGTTCACACTGCTCAAAACCAGATTTTTATGGGAGCATTACTGATATTTTTCTACAGCCATGATGGCCAACTGGGAATATTTGTTTGAAACTATCTTCCAGCTAAAAGTATCTAGGCCATCTATGTTTTAAAGAACTTTGAGGACTTGACTGATTCCTTTTCAACTTTAAATCAGACAAAGAATTGTTCCTTCAGAAGAATCCTGGCTTAACCTGCAGATTCTCTAATGGCCTACTTTCCTCTGAATGTGGGACAACTTTGGATTCAAAAGGAAAATGTTTTAATTCTGAATTTCCAGAAAAGGAAATTATCACTTGCATATTTATTTCTTAAAGCAATAAATCCACTCCTAGTTGATAACCCAAAATAACTGCACTCAAGCCCTTTCCTTGCCCAATTCTTATCAACAGAGATTTAAAGAAATTATATATATATGCATATATATTATATAAACCTTTATACATATATATACCTTTATACATATACATACATACATACATATTTTATGTGAGAAAATATATATATATATATAGAGAGAGAGAGAGAGAGAGAGAGAGAGAGGGAGAGAAAGAGAGATCAACCATTTCTTGATACACTCTAGGTTTTATTTTCAGATAAAGATTACTTATTTAGCTCCCCAACATTCACCCCCAATAAAAATTACACCTAAGCATCATGACATTAGCTTTCACCTAGGATGATGTAAGAAAAGAGCTTTGTGAAACCCACTACATCATTCAATACTCCCTTCATGAGACCCCATTCAAGTGAACTTTCTTCAGAAATAGGCACTAGGTGGGCTTCCCTGGTGGCGCAGTGGTTAAGAGACAGCCTGCCAATGCAGGGGACATGGGTTCAGGCCCTGGCCCGGAAGGATCCTACATGCCGCAGAGTGGCTGGGCCTGTGAGCCACAACTACTGAGCCTGCACTCTGGAATCCACAAGCCACAACTGCTGAGCCCACGTGCCTGGAGCCTATGCTCCACAGCAAAGGCCACAACAATGAGAAGCCTGCACGCCACAGCGAGGAGTAGCCTCCATTTGCTGCAACTAGAGAGGGCCCGTGCACAGCAATGAAGACCCAACACAGCCAAAAATAAAAACAAATAAATAAATTTATTGGAAAAAAAAAGAAATATGCACTAGGAAAAGTTTTGCCACCCCCAAGGAACTTGTGCATTTTATTTTGGGCTTTAGACAGAAGGAAATTCTCAGAATCAAATTCCCAACCCCAAATCATCTAGCTATACACTTAAGATTTATACATTTTACTGCAGGTAAATTATAACTCAAAAAATTTTTCCAGCTCAACTTTAGTAAATGATCAAGAATTCTAACATAACATGTGTTCTAACTGTTCCTGTAGTCTTGACTTTCTAATTTATATTTTTTCCTGATCCTAAAACTTTATTCCTTTTTTCATCTATTTTATTTTCCATTAAGATACTCACAAAGGAAGCCTGAAAACACCTTGCAACACACATGAGAAGAAAGCAGAACAAAACAGACGGGGTCTTTGACACTGGTAGCCAATCTTACCAGTGAATTATCATCAATTTCCTAGAGAAGGGGAATAAAATTCATACTGTTTGCTTAAAGTGTACAAGATATTTATAATTAATTTATAATATCAGTTGAATAATGTATAACTAAACAATTTGGTAAGCCCTGTGTAAAGAGAGAAAGCAAATGTGGCAACATATTAATTTTATATTTATTAATAAATTTAATGTTAATATTAAATGAATAAATTAATCATTTATTCATGGAGACATTATTCTGAAATAAATGTCTTTTGATCTTAAAATCCCAATTCAAGAATCTTAACCAGATATTATTTGTTACAAATTATAACAAATATCTGAATCTAGGTGGTCACCAAAATGTTAAAAAGACGGAAACAGGCAACCCCTAATTGATTCTACCTGTAGTTACCTACCTGTTGAGACTCAGAGCATGTGTGTCACTGGAAAGCGCTGCTAAGTGAATTGATGTGCAAATACTTCTTATATGCAATGCAATTTGCCATAAAAGGAAAGAACAAATCTGAATAATCTACTGTGAATAAATTCTGGTGAAACAAACACTGAAACATATAAACTACATATAAACATATATGTTACATATAAAGTAAGATGCTTTTATGTACATTGTTTCCTTGCCTGAAATGCCTGTCTTCCTACTAATCAGTTGAATCAACTTCATCAGCGATTCAGCTCAATACCACCTTCCCCTGAAGGACTATTGAGAAACCTCACAAAGCCATTCCATTGCTATCATAAAGCAGAAAAGATGGAGGGACATTTCCTGGAATTGTCTGCTAAGCATACAGAATAAGAAGCAACTTTTTACTCCAACTTTTTATTTTGAAAAAATTCAAACCTAAAAAGATGTTGTAAGAAAGTACAACAAGCACCCTTACATCCTTTATCTAGATCATTCAGTCTCAGTGGGGGAAATATTGCCTCCAAAAGGGCAAAATTGGTTCATGGGTCAGGGGTGGTAGTGAAAAAAATCTTTGAACATTACAAAAAGGTTGAGAAATGTAGACTGACCAACTGTTAATATTTTGTCACATTTGCTTTCTCTCTTTATACATACACACTTTTTTTTTTTTGGTTGAACCATTTGAAAGTTACTTGCACCATTATGACATTTCACTCCTAAATATGTCAATACGTACTCCCCTAAGAGCACAGGTATTTTCTTCCATAATCACAATATAATTACCATATAAAAATCTACTATTATTAATACCATTCATTCTCAAATTTCTCCAATCATTCCAATAATGTCCTATATGGCTTACCCTCCAATCCAAGATCCAATGAAGGATCCAGCACACAGTTAACTGCCATGTCTCTTTAGTCTCCTTTAATTTCCCTATTTACTTAGTCTTTCATATTACCAATATTTTTTCAAGAGTCTAAGCCAACTGTTCTGTAGAAGATCCCCTACTTGGATTCATCTGATTTTTTTCCTCATTAAATTATCATTTTTTTAAACTTGGCTGAAATACCACACAGGTGAAGTTTTATTCTTGGTGCATCACATCAAGATGCATATAATACCAGTTCATGCTACAATGTTAAGTTTGATCATTTGGGTAACTAAGTTTCTCCATATCCTGTCCCAAAAATCTTTCACCCAATGGTTTCAGCATCTTATCTCAATCAATTATTTCTGTAGTGCTTATTCTATTTACAGACTTTTCTATTTCTAGAATTCTTTCCATATTTATTAGTTGGATTAAAAGAAGGGCAAATGACCACTTTTTAACTCTGTACCTAAGGGCCCTGTGTTGTGAGGGCCATGGGGAGGTTAAGTGGAGTAGTGGAGTGATTCTTGGATCTCCTGAAGAGCATCTCTGCATCTTACTACCTTTTGTATGGGATTCTGGTTAAAATCTCATGAACAAAGTGTTCTACTGATTGGGAGAAAAAAATACTAAAAACCACTAGGTTAGAACAGCACTATCCAGTACAACTTTCTGCAACAATGAAAATGTTCTACACCATCAAGAGTGGCTACCAGCCACATGCAGCTACCAAGCACTTGAAATGTGGCTAGTAGGACCAAAAAACAGGAGTTTTAATTAAATTTAGATTAAAATGGCCACATGTGGCTAGTGGTACTGTATTAGCGTAGGCTTAGACAATCTCCACTCTAAACTTTTTATATTTGCCACTTAAATGCAAATGCATGCAACACCAACTTAATCAGCTTTTAAAAACAATAACATGGTAAGAGGAATAGTAACTATCATTTGAGAACTTTTTATATGCCAAGTTTTATATAAGATACTTTACATATATTTTCATTTAATCCTCACTATGACCCTCTGATCAAGAGTATACCTTTTTGAGAAATGTTTTGTGATGAAATTAACCACATAATTAGAGCAGCAAAATTTATTTAGAAAAACGAGGGTTAAACTGTTAATTAAATCAATATTTTAATATGCTAAAAATTTTAATACTAGAGTTAAAGCATTTGTTGGAAGAAACCAATAGCTAATGAAAACCTCTAATAGCTAGAGGTTTCTTTCAAAGTAACCAACACCTTTACTATCCTGATTAAAAATAAATAGATGGGGAAACTTCATTTAATTTCTAATGTCATGGATAACTTAAGAATATGAACCATATTGTGCCTGGAGCAAGTGATAAGCTTTTCAAATGAAAAACAAACCACAATTCTGGTCAACAGACAAATATAGAGATTTGGTTAAATAAAGCTATTTTGAAAATTGTGTTACTGATATACAACTATATCAGAATGAAAACTATGCTTTCAACAGCAAACTCATAAGCCATCTCCTCCAAAAACTGCTACCTTTAATACAGTAGCATTCTAACACTAAGAGATATATAGTGAAATATCTCTCCCCCTCCTCCACCCTCCCCTCCCAAAAAAGATATTTTGAAAGTCTGCATGGAAGGTTTCATACATGATAAGCACAACTACCAAGATCCATAAAAGCAGAACTTCACTCCCTGATAGAACACAATCTGCAAAGACCTCAACAGGTTTAAATGTGAAACTTTAATTAAAAAAAAAAAAGGTTAGTATCAGTATCATGAAGTACTCACAATTCTGCCTTCTTTCTCTCTTCTGGACCTTCACATATACTGCTCTTCTTGAAATATCCTTTGCTGCCTATCATTATCTGTCTTCTGCAAACCCTTTGTAAATGTTTTTCACTCTCCCAGGAAAACCCTTCTAACCTTTAGCCTATGCTGTCTCCTTCTCTCAAGTGGCACAGGATTGGTGTGAGGATGAAATAAAAATAAAAATGCCTGGCCTATAACAATAAAGGACACACAATCATATGTGTATACCCTACTAGTATACAGTACCTGGTCCATGACAGGCACATTCTAGGCATTTGCTGAAATAAAACAACACAGAGGAAAATCGTTTCAAGATAAAAAGAGGGAGGAGAGATAAAGGAATAGGGTGTGTTCTTTTGGCATAAAGGAATTTGAATATTTTAAAAGAAAATCCAGTTGACCAGAACACCCTTCATCAAAACTAAGCAAGTTAACTTTCATGTTACTTTAGTTATAGGGACATGTAACATGCAAACAAAAAAGTTTCTCTCCAAATAAAAACAAAGTGCACAGAGGTCACACTTCTGAAACCCTGTTTATTTTTTAACATATTTCATTTATATTGAGAATAGACAATAAGCTAGTTTGTCTCATATAATATGATGTCTTTGGGGAGACAATTCTCCATTGTTCTCTTATATTTCTGCATGCCCTGCAAGCAGAGGCACTGACTGCTCTTTGCTCCAGACTATCTTTTCAAGGGTGGTTGTAAAGCAATAGCCTCGGAAGATAGAGATTGTGCCTCCTTCTAGAGCAAAAATTTGTGCTCCCTAAACTCAAGGCTGCTCTCCAGTAATGCACCCCACTCTATGTGCAGATGTCATCCAGCCCACTTCATGTCACCTATGGTAGGTGGAGCCTAGGAAACCGGTGCAAAAATGCTGATACTCATGTCTTCTTACCAGCTTCCATCAAACTACAGCAGGCTAATTTGTTGGTATGCAATAAAATCTCATAATCTGTATAACCATAAACATAATCATGTTGAAATATCAGAGGTCTCACAAGTCAAATTTTTTTACTTAGTTTTTCAGAACATATGATAATCCAATCAAATGTCTTTGTGAGCACTGGAAAGGATAACCTTATGGTATCCATCTGCAATGCAATCATTAGATTATCAAGCTACCTGTTTTCTAGACACCTATTTCCAAAACACAAGAATATTTTGCATGTTTCTAGCCACAGGGCCTATGCTTAATGATTAAAGGTGCTCTTGATACGATGGGCTCTCTAGCCAAGTGGCAGTCAACGTATGTATTTGTGAAAGATGCCCAAGAAATTCTGATACACAGCTACCTATATCTCACCCAGGTAAGACCACTGCTTTAGGACTCCAGCCTCAAAAACAGTAAGAGACTTCTACTATTAGGGTGACAGTCTACCTAACACCCTCTTATAAACACTGGAGGTAGTGCAGTTTGGTAAAAAGAGTTCTAGTCCTTAGTTCTAGTTCTAACAGCCTTAAATGAATAAGCAACTACAGCCACATCCTCTTGTTCCATGCTTCATTTGCCTTACCTGTACAGGAAGACCACTGGACGATTACTAAGATCCCTTCACGTCTAAATTTCTTTAATTCATAGGCTACCAGTTACTAAAATTGCTGTGATTCAATGGAAGACATTCACCCACTACAACAATAACAAAAATACTTCAGTTCGACATTCCATTAAGATACAATGCTACCTCTGGGTTAGAATACAATTAAAACAAACACATATGAATCAGCTTCTAAATTCAAGAAGCCAAGAGGTAGGTAGCCATATTATCAATATTATTAAAACCAGATGCTTTTCACCAGACCTAAACTGTCAAATATTTATGGCCTAGATAGAGTAATGAGGGTCTCCCTGAACATACCAGTTTGAGCATTTGTCCCAGAGACTTTCTAGTTTTTTTGTTTTTTTACAGAGCCTTGGATACCAAGAGGGTGTTTTGTTATCCAAAATATTAATAAATTCAGTCCTCTTTTGTGGGCCATCAGTTCATGTTCCTGTAGCAGTGTATTTATATTTGAAGTTCTTCTGAAACTTGGCACATTAATAATCATGGTTCTTCCCTCAGGCCAATATAACAGCAATCACCTAGTCTATAAGAATCTGTTCAAGATTGTTGCAAATTTCTTGTCTAAAATATACAGGTCACTGCAAAGCAACTCCAAATAGCTAAAGAGGACTAATATGGCAGCATATTTTAAGAGAGATGTGGATTCAAAGCTAACTTATTAGCTGTTTGAGTCTTTTCCACCTATTTAACCTCCCTAAGCCCCAGTTTCTTCAGAGGATAATATCTACAACACAGGACTGTTTGTAAGAATTAAATGAGACTATGTCATAAGGGGCCTAACACAGACTTGGACACATAGTAAACGTTCAATAAATGATAGATAATATTATTAACCGACCAGGAATTCATGACGTTCCATGATCTTTTTCTATCTTCCCAATGGTATCCCACTATTTCCTAACAATATTGTACATTTTTAACATGCCATATCACATCTCATATATTGAATATACCTTATGTGCCCCATGTTCATGCCTTTGATCATGTCATACTCTCTGCCTGAATTTTCCCTGGCAAATTCTTATCCATTCTTAGAAACCTTGATCAAATCCCATTCTCCTTCAAGAGAACTTCAAATACCTACTCCTTTCAGAAAGTCAGTCAGACCCCTGGGCTTGCAGCTGGTGCTCAAAAGGAAACAAATTATTAACCCTCAAGAAAATTTAGAAGACTGTAAGAGATAACAGGTGTTGGTTTTGTAGAAAGTAGAAACTAGCAGCTTGAACATTAGAAATAGGCCAAAAGAATAAATCTTCATTGTGAAGCTAAACTTATAACGAAAGCACGGCAAAGACAGCAGAATGTCCAGTATACACGGGAGTTGCTTCATGGCTATCTGAGTTAATGAATGTAAGAAAAAAGCCTGGGAAATTGAAAATATTATTTTTCATGGTTCCTGATAGCTATGTTCGAGAAAAAGACTCACTATAGCCTTCAAGCAAATATGCTCTCCACATTAAAAAAAAAATCCTAAATATCAAGGTACCATTTGGAAAAACGTGTCAATTTTTACTAAAGTTTCATTTTTTAAATCACTAGGTCAAAAGTTATTATGTCATTCTGGCACTTAATATTTTCTGATTTATATACTCAAATTTACCTCCTACTCTACCTCAAAAGTCAAATCCTCAAAAGCTACCTGTCCTCAAAACTTTGTTTATGTTTACTACCCTTTCTCCCAGACATCTCCTTCCACTATCAAATTTTTTCTCAATTTTATAGTATTTGCATTAAGGCCAACAAATAGAGTCTCTTTTCATAATTTAGGATCCCCCAAAGAAATGACAGACATTAAATCTTTCCAAGTGACTTCTGAAGTCTTTTGTAAGAAGCCTTCAGAAATAAAAAATTTAAATTAAAATTTTTATTATTGGGGACACACCAGGTTCTCTCAGTGTCTGTGGCTGGAAAGTCTAGTCCCACCTGCCCAGATGCTGACTGATTAAGATACTAGAGTAAATTTACTCTTCTTTCTTCAATAAGAACTATGCTTTTTCTTCAGCAAAAGTTAGATGTAAAGCTCAATATTAGACACAAGCCATATTAATAAATATTCAATGATTCACATGTAATATTAATACTAAGACTTCACACTAAGTACAAATTTCTAAATGTCTTATTCTGAACTTTTAGGATACTTTTGAAGGAATCTGATCTAAAATCTGTACTTTTTGTTCACAGTTTATTATTAATATTCCTTCCACAAGGTTTCAATATTACATTCCAACATTTAATTTTAGATCTTAAAGGTCATAATAGTATTTTAAAGCTGGAAGAAACCTTGAACATCTCATACTTGTTATGAAATGTAAGGCTCAAAGTAAGCCTAGAAAAGACAAAGGTAGAATCCATAAAGTTTGGTGACTGACTATATATAAAGGGAAAAAGAATCAAGGATGACTCCTAGTTTTCAAGTCAAAGAGATATGGAAATATTAAGGAATTGCTCAGTAGAGTTTAGAAGGGAAACTAATTTGGGGGTCAGGAAGAGTGGAATAAGATAAAGGTTGTTTTGCTGTTGATGAAATAAACAGAGTGTGACACTAATCTTACCTTATGAATGAAGAAAAGCTCACTCTTCCTAGATGAACGGGAGGGCTGGGGAGGGGTGGAAGGAGTGGAAGCTAATCACCGCCCCAGCTTGAAATAGGAAATCTCTGCCTCTAGCCCATACATTGATCCTTTTTCATTTCCCACAAAATAAATACTTAAATTAGTGACAAGTCCTCCCAAAAGGACTTGATCTTCTTATGAATGATACTAAATATTTGTATTATTTCTGAAATAATCTTACTCATATTTTTGAACTCTAAAAAGATTTATGATCTTTGTTCGACCCTCTTCAGCTTTACTTCAGCCCTTTTCATGTGAACCAAACAGAACAGCATGTAGAACCAAGATAATCTAATCAACAATAACCTATTTTACCTGTGCACTGTGAATTAAAGTCTAAATGAATTCTATTCATTATCTAAAATTTAAAGGGGTTGATCTCTTATTGGACAGAGAATTTACTAAAGAAAAAAGAGTTGGCTGGTTTTGGTGTGCAGGCACTGTTAACTGTGCCTGCCAAAAATCTAGTACCATAAACACTGGATTCTGTTCATCCAATGGTTCTTTGTCAACAAGCCATAATCACATTTAGACACACATTAGTAAATTTTAACAAAGTAGAATTAATCCTTTGTGTCTCCCTATAGCCTAGGTTCTCAAGCTTCTAAAATTTTTTAACAGGAAAGTTTTTAAACAATTAGAACTGAACATGCATATACAGAAAGATGAAAAAGGCTAGATGCAGAATTGGTTCCATTGCTAAATATAATCATCTCTAGTGGGGTATCAACTTTCTGCTCATAAACATTTCCCTCCTAAATTTCACTCCTTTTGATTTATTACTTAAGAGATTGATTTGGTTTATGAAAATATTTCTGAAAAAGATAAACCCCACACACTGGTTACCTGTGCAGAAGAAGACAGGGAAATGGGTTCAGTGAGAAGTACCAGAGGCTTTGACATACCTGTAATGTTTTATTATGAATGTGAAAATATATTACTATTTAATAAATCCAAGTAGTGGGTACACAGGCCATAAATTAAGTATATGGTTGGGGGTAAAATGATAAAAATTGCTTTGTCTCTCAACCCAACCGCCTAACTTCCCCTGCTCCTCACCACCCATCCCCCACCAAGGAAAACTCTATAGCTAAGAGCAATTGTGGTCAAGGGGAAAGAAGAAATGGTTTGGAAATGTTATACATTTCATAGGAAGACAAATCCACGGCGTACCGAGTAGGAGAGACTCCAGAAAACAGGCAAGTACTAAAAACAAATTATAATTTTGGCAAGAAGTACTGGAGATGCTTCTAAAATTATCCTTAATATTTTTCCAGTTCTATAGCAAATTACACATGTTTGGGCAACACACTTTTGATTAGTGTGGGAGCAGCTTCTCTACCTTTCAATGTATTTTTTTTTTGAATTTTTGTATTTATTTTTTTATACAGCAGGTTCTTATTACTCATCCATTTTATACACATCAGTGTATACATGTCAATCCCAACAGACCAATTCAGCACACCACCATCCCCACACCCCCGCCGCTTTCCCCCCTAGGTGTCCATATGTTTGTTCTCTACATCTGTGTCTCAATTTCTGCCCTGCAAATCGGTTTCATCTGTACCATTTCTCTAGGTTTCACATATATGCGTTAATATATGATATTTGTTTTTCTCTGACTTACTTCACTCAGTATGACAGTCTCTAGAACCATCCACATCTCTACAAATGACCCAGTTTCGTTCCTTTTTATGGCTTAGTAATATTCCATTGTATATATGTACCATATCTTCTTTATCCATTCATCTGTCGATGGGCATTTAGGTTGCTTCCATGACCTGGCTATTGTAAATAGTGTTGCAATGAACATTGGGGTGCATGTGTCTTTTTGAATTATGGTTTTCTCTAGGTATAAGCCCAGGAGTGGGATTGCTGGGTCATGTGGTAATTCTATTTTTAGTTCTATAAGGAACCTCCATATTTTTCTCAATAGTGGCTATATCAATTTACATTCCCACCAAAAATGTAAGAGGGTTCCCGTTTCTCCACACCCTCTCCAGCATTTGTTGTTTGTAGATTTTCTGATGATGCCCATTCTAACTGGTGTGAGGTGGTATCTCACTGTGGTTTTGATTTGCATTTCTCTAATTAGTGATGTTGATCAGCTTTTCATGTGCTTCTTGGACATCTGTATGTCTTCTTTGGAGAAATGTCTATTTAGGTCTTCTGCCCATTTTTGGATTGGGTTGTTTGTTTTTTTTAATATTGAACTGCATGAGCTGTTTATATATTTTGGAGATTAATCCTTTGTCCGTTGATTCCTTTGCAACTATTTTCTCCCATTTTGAGAGTTGGCTTTTCGTCTTGTTTATAGTTTCCTTTGCTAGGCAAAAGCTTTTAAGTTTCATTAGGTCCCATTTGTTTATTTTTGGTTTTATTTCCATTACTCTAGGAGGTGGATCAAAAAAGATCTTGCTGTGATTTATGTCATAGAGTGTTCTGCCTATGTTTTCCTCTAAGAGTTTTATAGTGTCCGGTCTTACATTTAGGTCTCTAATCCATTTTGAGCTTATTTTTGTGTATGGTGTTAGGGACTGTTCTAATTTCATTCTTTTACATGTAGCTGTCCAGTGTTCCCAGCACCACTTATTGAAGAGACAGTCTTTTCTCCATTGTATATCCTTGCCTCCTTTGTCATAGATTAGTTGACCACAGGTGAGTGGATTTATCTCTGGGCTTTCTATCTTCTTCCATTGATCTATATTTCTGTTTTGGTGCCAGTACCATATTGTCTTGATTACTGTAGCTTTGTAGTATAGTCTGAAGTCAGGGAGTCTGATTGCTCCAGCTCTGTTTTTTTCCCCAAGACTGCTTTGGCTATTCGGGGTCTTCTGTATCTCCATACAAATTTTAAGATATTTTGTTCTACTTCTGTAAAAATGCTATTGGTAATTTGATAGGGATTTCATTTAATCTGTAGATTGCTTTGGGTAGTACTGTCATTTTCACAATACTGATTTTTCCAATCCAAGAACATGATATATCTCTCCATCTGTTGGTATCATCTTTAATTTCTTTCATCAGTGTCTCATAGTTTTCTGCATACAGGTCTTTTGTCTCCCTAGGTAGGTTTATTCCTAGGTATTTTATTCTTTTTATTGTAGTGGTAGATGGGAGTGTTTCCTTAATTTCCCTTTCAGATTTTTCATCATTAGTGTATGGGAATGCAAGAGATTTCTGTGCATTAATTTTGTACCCTGCAACTTTACCACATCCACTGATTAGCTCTAGTTGTTTTCTGGTAGCAACTTTAGGATTCTCTCTATATAGTATCATGTCATCTGCAAACAGTGACAGTTTTACTTCTTGTTTTCCAATTTGTATTCCTTTTATTTCTTTTTCTTCTCTGATTGCCATGGCTAGGACTTCCAAAACTATGTTGAATAATAGTGGTGAGAGTGGACATCCTTGTCTGGTTCCTGATCTTAGAGGAAATGCTTTCAGTTTCTCACCATTCAGAATGATGTTGACTGTGGGTTTGTCGTATATGGCCTTTATTATGTTGAGGTAGGTTCCCTCTATGCCCACTTTCTGGAGAGTTTTTATCGTAAATGGGTGTTGAATTTTGTCAAAAGCTTTTTCTGCATCTATTGAGATGATCATATGGTTTTTCTTCTTCAATTTATTAATATGGTGTATCACATTGATTGATTTGCATATGTTGAAGAATCCTTGCATCCCTGGGATAAATCCCACTTGATCATGGTGTATGATCCATTTAATGTGTTGTTGGATTCTGTTTGCTAGTATTTTGTTGAGGATTTTTGCATCTGTATTCATCAGTGTTATTGGTCTGTAATTTTCTTTTTTTGTAGTGTCTTTGTCTGGTTTGGGTATCAGGGTGATGGTGGCCTCATAGAATGCGTTTGGGAGTGTTCCTTCCTCTGCAATTTTTTGGAAGAGTTAGAGAAGGATAGGTGTTGGCTCTTCTCTAAATATTTGATACAATTCACCTGAGAAGCCATCTGGGCCTGGACTTTTGTTTCTTGGAAGATTTTTAATCACAGCTTCAATTTCATTACTTGTGATTGGTCTGTTCATATTTTCTATTTCTTCCTGGTTCAGTCTTAGAAGACTATACCTTTCTAAGAATTTGTCCATTTCTTCCAGGTTGTCCATTTTATTGGCATAGAGTTGCTTGTAGTAGTCTCTTAGGATGCTTTGTATTTCTGCGGTGTCTGTTGTAACTTCTCCTTTTTCATTTCTAATTTTATTGATTTGAGTCCTCTCCCTCTTTTTCTGGATGAGTCTGGCTAATGGTTTATCAATTTTGTTTATCTTCTCAAAGAACCAGCTTTTAGTTTTATTGACCTTTGTTACTGTTTTCTTTGTTTCTATTTCATTTATTTCTGCTCTGATCTTTATGATTTCTTTCCTTCTGCTAACTTTGGGTTTTGTTTGTACTTTCTCTAGTTCCTTTAGGTGTAAGGTTAGATTGTTTATTTGAGATTTTTCTTGTTTCTTGAGGTAGGCTTGTATAGCTATAAACTTCCCTCTTAGAGCTGCTTTTGCCACATCCCATAGGTTTTGGATCGTTGTGTTTTCATTGTCATTTGTTTCTAGGTATTTTCTGATTTCCTCCTTGATTTCTTCAGTGATCTCTTGGTTATTTAGTAACGTGTTGTTTAGCCTCCATGTGTTTGTGTTTTTTATGTTTTTTTCCCTGTAATTTATTTCTAATCTCATAGCATTGTGGTCAGAAAAGATGTTTCATACACTTTCAATTTTCTTAACTTTACTGAGGCTTGATATGTGACCCAAGATGTGATCTATCCTGGAGAATGGTCCGTGTGCACTTGAGAAGAAAGTGTAATCTGCTGTTTTGGGATGGAATGTCCTATAAATATCAATTAAATCTATCTGGTCTACTGTGTCATCTAACGCTTGTGTTTCCTTATTAATTTTCTGTTTGGATGATCTGTCCATTGGTGTTAGTGAGGTGTAAAGTCCCCGACTATTATTGTGTTTCTGTCAATTTCCTCTTTTATAGCTGTTAGCAGTAGCCTTATGTATTGAGATGCTCCTATGTTGGGTGCATATACATTTATAATTGTTATATCTTCTTCTTGGATTGATCCCTTGATCATTATGTAGTGTCCTTCCTTGTCTCTTGTAACATTCTCTATTTAAAGTCTATTTTATCTGAGTATTGCTACTCCAGCTTCTTTTCCACTTGCATGGAATATCTTTTTCCATCCCCTCACTTTTGACTATATGTGTCTCAATGTCTGAAGTGGGTCTCTTGTAGACAGAACATAGATGGGTCTTGTTTTTGTACCCATTCAGCAAGCCTGTGTCCTTTGGTTGGAGCATTTTATCCATTCATGTTTAAGGTAATTATCAATATGTATGTTCCCATTACCATTTTCTTAATTGTTTTGGGTTTGTTTTTGTAGGTCCTTTTCTTCTCTTGTGTTTCCCACTTAGAGAAGTTTCTTTAGCATTTGTTTTAGAGCTGGTTTACTGGTGCTGAATTCGCTTAGCTTTTGCTTGTCTGTAAAGCTTTTGATTTCTCTATCGAATCTGAATGAGATCCTTGCCTGGTACAGTAATCTTGGTTGTAATTTCTTCCGTTTCATCACTTTAAGTATATCATGCCACTCCCTTCTGGCTTGTAGAGTTTCTGCTGAGAAATCAGCTGTTAACCTTATGGGAGTTCCCCTGTATGTTATTTGTAACTTTTCCCTTGCTGCTTTCAATAATTTTTCTTTGTCTTTAATTTTTGCCAATTTGATTACTGTGTGTCTAGGCATGTTTCTCCTTGGGTTTATCCTGTATGGGACTGTCTGCGCTTCCTGGACTTAGGTGGCTATTTCCTATCCCACGTTACGGAAGTTTTCGACTATAATCTCTTCAAATATTTTCTTGGGTCCTTTCTCTCTCTCTTCTCCTTCTGGGACCCCTATAATGCGAATGTTGTTGCGTTTAATGTTGTCCCAGAGGTCTCTTAGGCTGTCTTCATTTCTTTTCATTCTTTTTCCTTTATTCTGTTCCACAGCAGTGAATTCCAACATTGTGTCTTCCAGGTGACTTATCCATTCTTCTGCCTCAGTTATTCTGCTATTGATTCCTTCTAGTGTGGTTTTCATTTCAGTTATTGTACTGTTCATTTCTCTTTGTTTGTTTTTTAAAATTTATTTATTATTTATTTTTGGCTGTGGTGGGTCTTCGTTTCTGTGTGAGGGCTTTCTCTAGTCGCTGCAAGCAGGGGCCACACTTCATCACAATGCGCAGGCCTCTCACTATCGCAGACTCTCTTGTTCTGGAGCACAGGATCCAGACGTGCAGGCTCAGTAGTTGTGGCTCACGGGCCTAGTTGCTCCGCGGCACGTGGGATCTTCCCAGCGCAGGGCTCGAATCTATGTCCCATGCATTGGCAGGCAGATTCTCAACTACTGTGCCACCAGGGAAACCCTGTTTGTTCTTTAATTCTTCTACATCTTTGTTAAACATTTCTTGCATCACCTCGATCTTTGCCTCCATTCTTTATCGAGGTTCTGGATCATCTTCACTATCATTATTCTGAATTCTTTTTCGAGAAGGTTGTCTCTCTCCACTTCATTTAGTTGTTTTTCTGGGGTTTTATCTTGTTCCTTCATCTGGTACGTAGCCCTCTGCCTTTTCACCTTGTCTATCTTGCTGTGAATGTGGCTTTTGGTCCACAGGCTGCAGGACTGTTGTCTCAATGTGTGTTTTTTTTTTTTTTTTTTTTTTTTTTGTGGTACGCGGGCCTCTCACTGCTGTGGCCTCTCCCATTGTGGAGCACAGGCTCCAGACGCGCAGGCTCAGCGGCCATGGCTTACGGGCCCAGCCGCTCTGCGGCATGTGGAATCTTCCCGGACCGAGCCAGAACCCGTGTCCCCTGCATCGGCAGGCGGACTCTCAACCACTGAGCCACCAGGGAAGCCCCTTAATAATTATTTTTTATTTTAATAACTTAATTTTTTTATCTTACTTTATTTTATCTTTCTTTCTTTCCTTCCTACCTACCTCTCTCTCTCTCTCTCTCTCTCCCTCCCTCCCTCCATCTCTCTCTCTCTCTCTCTCTATCTCTCTCTCCTTTCTCTCCCTTTTATTATGAGCCGTGTAGATGAAAGGCTCTTGGTGCTGCAGCCAGGAGTCAAAGCTGTGCCTCTGAGGTGGGAGAGCCAACTTCAGGACACTGGTCCACAAGAGACCTCCCAGCTCCACATAATATCAAACGGTGAAAATCTCCCAGAGATCTCCATCTCAACACCAGCACCCAGCTTCACTCAACAACCAGCAAGCTACAGTGTGCTGGACACCCTATGCCAAACAACTAGCAAGACAGGAACACAACCCCACCGATTAGCAGAGAGGCTGCCTAAAATCATAAGTCCACAGACACCCCAAAATACACCACCAGACGTGGACCTGCCCACCAGAAAGACAAGATACAGCCTCATCCACCAGAACACAGGCACTAGTCCCCTCCACCAGGAAGCCTACCCAACCCACTGAACCAACTTTAGCCACTGGTGACAGACACCAAAAACAATGGGAACTACGAACCTGCAGCCTGCAAAAAGGAGACCCCAAACACAGTAATATAAGCAAAAGGAGAAGACAGAAAAACACACAGCAGATGAAGGAGCAAGATAAAAACCCACCAGACCTAACAAATGAAGAGGAAATAGGCAGTCTACCTGAAAAAGAATTCAGAATAATGATAGTAAAGATGATGCAAAATCTTGCAAATAGAATAGAAAAAATGCAAGAAACATTTAACAAGGACCTAGAAGAACTAAAGATGAAACAAGCAATGATGAACAACACAATAAATGAAATGAAAAATGCTCTAGATGGGATCAATAGCAGAATAACTGAGGCAGAAGAACGGATAAGTGACCTGGAAGATAAAATAGTGGAAATAACTACTGCAGAGCAGAATAAAGAAAAAAGAATGAAAAGAACTGAGGACAGTCTCAGAGACCTCTGGGACAACATTAAACACACCAACATTCGAATTATAGGGGTTCCAGAAGAAGAAGAGAAAAAGGAAGGGACTGAGAAAATATTTGAAGAGATTATAGTTGAAAACTTCCCTAATATGGGAAAGAAAAGAGTTAATCAAGTCCAGGAAGCACAGAGAGTCCAATACAGGATATATCCAAGGAGAAATACGCCAAGACACATATCAAACTGTCAAAAATTAAATACAAAGAAAACATATTAAAAGCAGCAAGGGAAAAACAAAAAATAACAAACAAGGGAATCCCCATAAGGTTAACAGCTGATTTTTCAGCAGAAACTCTGCAAGCCAGAAGTGACTGGCAGGACATATTTAAACTGATGAAGGAGAAAAAAAAAAAAAAAAAGTGATGAAGGAGAAAAACCTGCAACCAAGATTACTCTACTCAGCAAGGATCTCATTCAGATTTGATGGAGAAATTAAAACCTTTACAGACTAGCAAAAGCTGAGAGAGTTCAGCACCACCAAACCAGCTTACAACAAATGCTAAAGGAACTTCTGTAGGCAAGAAACATAAGAGAAGGAAAAGACCTACAATAACGAACTCAAAACAATTAAGAAAATGGGAACAGGAACATACATATCAATAATTACCTTAAATGTATATGAACTAAATGCTCCCACCAAAAGACACAAATGGGCTGAATGGATACAAAAACAAGATCCATATATATGCTGTCTACAAGGGACCCACTTCAGATCTAGAGACACATACAGCCTGAAAGTAAGGGGAGAGAAAAAGATATTCCATGCAAATGGAAACCAAAAGAAAGCTGGAGTAGCAATTCTCATATCAGACAAAATAGACTTTAAAATAAAGACTATTAGAAGAGACAAAGAAGGACACTACATAATGAACAAGGGATCGATCCAAGTGAAGATGTAACAATTGTAAATATTTATGCACCCAACATAGGAGCACCTCAAAACATAAGGCAAATACTAACAGCCATAAAAGGGAAAATCGACAGTAACACATTCATAGTAGGGGACTTTAACACCCCACTTTCACCAATGGACAGATCATCCAAAATGAAAATAAATAAGGAAACACAAGCTTTAAATGATATATTAAACAAGATGGACTTAACTGATATTTATAGTTCATTCCATCCAAAAACAACAGAATACACATTTTTCTCAAGTGCACATGGAACATTCTTCAGGATAGATCATACCTTGGGTCATAAATCAAGCCTTGGTAAATTTAAATTCAAATTGTATCAAATATCTTTTCTAACCACAACGCTATGATACTAGATATCAATTACAGGAAAAGATTTGTAAAAAATACAAACACACGGAGGCTAAACAATACACTACTTAATAACGAAGTGTTCATTGAAGAAATCAAAGAGGAAATCGAAAAATACCTAGAAACAAATGACAATGTAGACCCGATGATCCAAAACCTATGGGATGCAGCAAAAGCAGTTCTAAGAGGGAAGTTTATAGCAATACAATCCTACCTTAAGAAACAGGAAACATCTCGAATAAACAACCTAACCTTGCACCTAAAGCAATTAGAGAAAGAAGAACAAAAAAAAACCAAAGTTAGCAGAAGGAAAGAAATCATAAAGATCAGATCAGAAATAAATGAAAAACAAATGAAGGAAATGATAGCAAAGATCAATAAAACTAAAAGCTGGTTCTTGGAGAAGATAACCAAAATTGATAAACCATTAGCCAGACTCATCAAGAAAAAAAGGGAGAAGACTCAAATCAATAGAATTTCAAATGAAAAAGGAGAAGCAAAAACTGACACTGCAGAAATACAAAGGATCATGAAAGACTACTACAAGCAACTCTATGCCAATAAAATGGACAATGTGGAAGAAATGGACAAATTCTTAGAAAAGCACAACCAGCCAAAAATGAATCAGGAAGAAATAGAAAATATGAACAGACCAATCACAAGCACTGAAATTGAAACTGTGATTAAAAATCTTCCAACAAACAAAAGCCCAGGACCAGATGCCTTCACAGGCGAATTCTATCAAACATTTAGAGAAGGCCTAACACCTATCCTTCTCAAACTCTTCCAAAATATAGCAGAGGGAGGAACACTCCCAAACTCATTCTACGAGGCCACCATCACCTGATACCAAAACCAGACAAGGATGTCACAAAGAAAGAAAACTACAGGCCAATATCACTGATGAACATAGATGCAAAAATCCTCAACAAAATACTAGCAAACAGAATCCAACAGCACATAAAAAGGATAGTACACCATGATCAAGTGGAGTTTATTCCAGGAATGCAAGGATTCTTCAATATAAGCAAATCATCAACGTGATACACCATATTAACAAACTGAAGGAGAAAAACCATATGATCATCTCAATAGATGCAGAGAAAGCTTTCGAAAAAATTCAACACCCATTTATGATAAAAACCCTGCAGAAAGTAGGCATAGAGGGAACTTTCCTCAACATAATAAAGGCCATATATGACAAACCCACAGCCAACATCGTCCTCAATGGTGAAAAACTGAAAGCATTTCCACTAAGATCAGGAACAAGACAAGGTTGCCCACTCTCACCACTCTTATTCAACATTGTTTTGGAAGTTTTAGCCACAGCAATCAGAGAAGAAAAGGAAATAAAAGGAATCCAAATCGGAAAAGAAGAAGTAAAGCTGTCACTGTTTGCAGATGACATGATACTATACATAGAGAATCCTAAAGATGCTACCAGAAAACTACTAGAGCTAATCAGTGGATGTGGTAAAGTAGCATGATACAAAATTAATGCACAGAAATCTCTGGCATTCCTATACACTAATGTTGAAAAATCTAAAAGTGAAATCAAGAAAACACTCCCATTTACCACTGCAACAAAAAGAATAAAATATCTTGGAAAAAACCTAAGGAGACAAAAGACCTGTATGCAGAAAATTATAATACACTGATGAAAGAAATTAAAGATGATACAAATTGATGGAGAGATATACTGTGTTCTTGGATTCGAAAAATCCACATTGTGCAAATGACTGTACTACCCAAAGCAATCTACAGATTCAATGCAATCCCTATCAAACTACCACTGGTATTTTTCACAGAACTAGAACAAAAAATTTCACAATTTGTATGGAAACACAAAAGACCCCAAATAGCCAAAGCAATCTTGAGACCGAAAAATGGAGCTGGAGGAATCAGGTTCCCTGACTTCAGACTATACTACAAAGCTACAGTAATCAAGACAGTATGGTACTGGCATAAAAACAGAAAGATAGATCAATGGAACAGGATAGAAAGCCCAGAGATAAACCCACGCACATATGGTCACCTTATCTTTGATAAAGGAGGCAGAAATGTACAGTGGAGAAAGGCCAGCCTCTTCAATAAGTGATGCTGGGACAACTGGACAGCTACATGTAAAAGTATGAGACTAGATCACTCCCTAACACCATACACAAAAATAAGCTCAAAATGGATTAAAGACCTAAATGTAAGGCCAGAAACTATCAAACTCTTAGAGGAAAACATAAGCAGGACACTCTATGACATAAATCACAGCAAGATCCTTTTTGACTCACCTCCTAGAGAAATGGAAATAGAAACAAAAATAAACAAATGGGACCTAATGAAACTTAAAAGCTTTTGCACAGCAAAGGAAAAAATAAACAAGACCAAAAGACAACCCTCAGAATGGGAGAAAATATTTGCAAATGAAACAACTGACAAAGGATTAATCTCCAAAATTTATAAGCAGCTCATGCAGCTCAATAACAAAAAAACAAACAACCCAATCCAAAAATGGGCAGAAGACCTAAATAGGCATTTCTCCAAAGAAGATATACAGACTGCCAACAAACACATGAAAGAATGCTCAACATCATTAATCATTAGAGAAATGCAAATCAAAACTACAATGAGATATCATCTCACACCAGTCAGAATGGCCATAATCAAAAGATCTAGAAACAATAAATGCTGGAGAGGGTGTGGAGAAAAGGGAACACTCTTGCATTGCTGGTGGGAATGTGAATTGGTACAGCCACTATGGAGAACAGTATGGAGGTTCCTTAAAAAACTACAAATAGGGCTTCCCTGGTGGCGCAGTGGTTGAGAGTCTGCCTGCCTATGCAGGGGACACGGGTTCGTGCCCCGGTCTGGGAAGATCCCACATGCCGCGGAGCAGCTGGGCCCGTGAGCCATGGCTGCTGAGCCTGCGCGTCCGGAGCCTGTGCTCCGCAACGGGAGAGGCCACAGTAGTGAGAGGCCTGCGTATGGCAGAAAAAAAAAAAAAAAACAACTACAAATAGAACTACCATATGACCCAGCAATCCCACTACTGGGCATATACCCTGAGAGAACCATAATTCAAAAAGAGTCATGTTCCAAAATGTTCATTGCAGCTCTATTTACAATAGCCCAGAGATGGAAACAACCTAAGTGCCCATTATCGGATGAATGGATAAAGAAGATGTGGCACCTATATACAATGGAATATTACTCAGCCATAAAAAGAAACGAAATTGAGCTATTTGTAATGAGGTGGATGGAGCTAGAGTCTGTCATACAGAGTGAAGTAAGTCAGAAAGAGAAAGATAAATACCGTATGCTAACACATATATATGGAATTTAAGAAAAAAAAATGTCATGAAGAACCTAGGGGTAAGACAGGAATAAAGACACAGACCTACTAGAGAATGGACTTGATGATATGGGGAGGGGGAAGGGTAAGCTGTGACAAAGCAAGAGAGTGGCATGGACATATATACACTACAAAACGTAAAATAGATAGCTAGTGGGAAGCAGCTGCATAGCAGAGAGAGATCAGCTCAGTGCTTTGTGACCACCTAGAGGGGTGGGACAGGGAGGGTTGGAGGGAGGGAGACGCAAGAGGGAAGATATATGGGAACATATGTATATGTATAACTGATTCACTTTGTTGTAAGGCAGAGGCTAGCAAACCATTGTGAAGCAATTGTACTGCAATAAAGATATATAAAAAAAAAAGACATATAACCAAAGGCAAAAAACCTAAAGGATAAATGACTTTGACTATATCAAAATCAAAATCTATTGCATACATAAAAATACCATGAACCAAATTAAAAAGCCAACTACTATCTAAGGAAAATTATGAAAATAGTCTTACTACATTTTTTTTTAAACAAAGCATCCACAGTTTGGAAAGGGAGAGAATAAAGGATCAATTACTTTGAATATAAAATAAATGGGTATATTACATTAACCATGTGAAATTTTATGTACTATACCATGGACAACCAGAGGAATGTTTAAGCAAAAAAAAAAAGGCAACAGCTCTCCTCAAAACTATCTTTAATTTAAGCTTTGGCAATTTCATATTAGCCTTTAATGTTAATCTAACAGCACTTATTTTGAATCTCATATGAATACTGTAGCTTAGAAATGTCAACTGAATCCATATTTTTCTTATATTAATCAGCCATAAACTACTTTATCAGATTTTCTTAAAAACCATCAAAGAAAAAGATTACTTACATATCATAAATTCTTTTTCAAATTACAAATTTGAAATTATAAACTACATGATCTTAAATTCTCTGTCAAAATGTAATTAATAAACAATATATAAAATTCTACCTTGATGGATTTCACATTGAAAACAACCTTAAATCACAATCACTCCGGTATCCCAGTAAGAACAGCATCATCACAAATCATTTATGCTAAAATATCCCAGACTCAATTCTTATAATTAGTTTCCTGATCTTCCCAAACTATCCTTGTTATTACTAAATTAATAAGACTTTCCCACTTTTATTCTGTGACCAAAATGCAAGTAGGGAATATGCTTTTCCTGGCTCCTTAAATAAAAAGGCAGCAGACACGCTATTACTCCAAAATTTACCTCAGAGTCTGAAGTAAGGATTATATTTCATTGCTGTTGAAAAGACAATCTATAGAAAACTTTCTTGTATTTTAATACCTCAATGTCCAAAAGAAAATGGGCTAAAAAACCTCAAATGGCAGTTAATATTTACACACTTCTTTTCCTACTTCAATCTGCCTTCTTCTCTCTTTCTATATTACATGTACATCTGTAAATTTCCTCAACAATTTTTCAGCACAAGATAAATTAATAATAAATGTGGGAAAAAAAAGACAGTAACTTCATACGAGGATAGGGGAAGGTGAGGTGAAATGCAAAAGGTTTACAGAGTTCTTTAATTCCATTATCCTCAATTCTGGATTGGCAAACTCACTAAGAAATAAATTAAGAAAAGTCTCAAATGTGCAGCTAAAACGTTAAGTAAATAGAGCTCCTAACAAATTCAGCACCTTGGTCAAAATGTTTTCACTGCTAATTAGGAAAATTAAAAGTTTTATGTTTCATAAACATAAAAGTTACTATAATATGCAAATCAAATAACTGCTTATTCATGAAATTGTGTATAGCAATTTTATGTTAAACCTTCAACATGGCTGACCAGTACTTAAGAATAATGTTCTAATGCCAGAAAAAACAAATAGCAATAATATATGATGAAAGAGGTGATCACACCACAGTTTATTTCTCAAAACCTCTATCACTCTGGCCTACCAAATCTTCTGATTGCAGAATGGCAAATAATTGTTGACCTGAGTTAAAAAAAAAAAAAAAAAACACAAAAAACCTTTGAAGCTCTGTATAAGCCAAGAATTCTGGTCTTTGGGATTCTCATGAGCCCAGCAATTAATATAAAAGTACAACCTACTGTATTCTATATCTGAGTGAAAAAATAAGAAAAAGTTGAAATTCCTAAATTAAAACTAAGGATACAAAGCACATGTTTTCCGTCTATTTGAGAATATGACAATGAATCACTGTAGGTAAACTGACAATAAAGGAACTACCACGTAAAACTTTTTCCATAGTGGAGAAACAGGCTTTTTTCCTTCACTAGTTTGACCATCATTCACGCTTTTTTTTAAAAAAGTACTTAGAATCTAAGGAGTTATTTTATACATATACGTGCATACACACACACACTGAAATTCCTTTCACAAACCAAATTTAATCTGCCTTTTTTAAAAAATGTATCCTCAAACGGTCAAACTGGCGAGGATTAGTAGGAAAGAGGAAAGAAAGTTTGGTCATGTTAAAAGGTCAGGGCAAAGGCCAGGGCTGGAACTTCCCTGGTGGCACAGTGATTAAGAATCCACCTGACAATGCAGGAGACACAAGTTCGATCCCTGGTCCGGGAAGATCCCACATGCCACGGAGCAAATAAGTCCATGTACCACACCTACAGAAGCCCACGCACCTAGAGCCTGTGCTCTGCAACAAGAGAAGCCACCGCAATGAGAAGCCCACGCACTGCAACTAAGAGTAGCCCCCACTCGCCACAGCTATAGAAAGTCCGCGTGCAGCAACGAAGACCCAACACAGCCAAAAATTTTAAAAATAAAAAGTAAAAAAATAAATAAATAAAAGGCAAGGGCTATTCTATAATTTACATGAAAGTAAATAGATGTCTATCTTTAAGAGCAAATAATAATATGAATTCACAGTGATTATTACTCCTTCCTAAGAGAGGAAAGAAATGAATAGCTAATCTGAATGTCAAATCTATAACTCACGTAACATTGTCATTTGATTTATCTGAACACTTATCAGACAACTGTGATCCTATGAGGTAGGGCACTGAGGAAAGCCTACAGCAGGAAGAAATGTAAAGTCTAAACTACGGTAAACCAAAAGACAACAATATCAAAGAGAAAGCAGGTGTATTATTATCACTATTAACAACAACTTAAAATTGTAGTTTTTATACTTTACAAACATTTTCACATTCTTTATACCATTTGAAGATTATGTGATCTTTCCAGTAACTCTCTGAAGACAGCAGAATAAGCATCCTTCATATTAAGTAAGTTACAAATTTATAAAATACCTAAAATATGCCCAGTACACAATTAGTATTCAACAACTGTTGGGTATAACTGCCTGTTACAGTAGAAGGTTTAGAGGTCATGATGGCTTGCCATTGGTGGGAAAGGCAGAAAACCATTTAAGAAACATGGGTCCAAGGACAAAGTAGGGAAAGATTCTAAACAAGTAAAAAAAAGACCAAAAGGAAGTCAAAGTGGTCATGAGGAAGACTAGATTATAACTAGTCACAGGCTTAATTAGTCACAGAGTTCCAACAAAGCCCAAAAGCAAAAAAGGCACATAATAACATCTCATTGATCAGACATTCCTGGACAGGCTCATCCCAAGTCAAACAGAAACTAAGTTCACTAACTATACCCAGGTTCAGAAGCAAAAAGTCATACATACCGCTAATTTTCCTCATATCCTGAGACACTTAAAATAGCATCACAAGTTTGCCTTTTTTCTTTGTTTTAACCTTCAAAACATGAAGGGAAGATATTTATAGTCTAGAGGACAAAAATGAATGGTTTTTATTCTATCTTCTTCAACAAAATGAAGAAGCTGTCTATTAAAACATACCGTAGATCATGTCAAGTCAGTCTTTCTAATCAGCTCTTCTATGCAGGAAACAACAGAGCTAAGTTGGTTTTCTGCCAGATGTATAACACACTGGAAACATGTAACACTTTATTAAAGAGCTGGGTGCATTTCGTTCAAAAGCAATAGAACTATGGTGAAGTAAAAAACGCTGGCAACTGAAAGCAGCTTCCTAACATCCAAATACAAACTAATCATAAATTTCTGTCATATTTGATCAAGAATCTTAGTGTCAAATCTGATTGCTGAACTAGTTTCAGTGTGACATGGACAAAGCTGAAATAACTAACAAATGCAAGGCTGAAGGAGGATTTTATTGATTTTATTTAAATCCAACAACTCAATTTGCTCAAAGCTCCAATATTCCTCCAAATATTCAAAATATTCTTATCACTGAATTCTTAAGATATTGTCCTTTTCCATCATACCTTAGAAATGTAAAGAACCATAAACAGCCCTAGTTAATCACCAAGCTCTCTGAAAAAACAGCAATATGGAGAATTTACAACTCTCTTTATTGAAGACCAAATAAAAAGTCATTTTTTTGCAGTAGGATTTTAGTTAGAATGTTTATGCTGTGCAGCTAGTTTTTTTTTAACTTTATATTTTTAATTTACTATTAACTAAAATAAAAGTATACTATAACAAGGCATTATTTTGAAAGCACAACAGTAACAGAGAACTCAAAACAGAATTCATTGTTTAAAGACAGCTATGGAGAGCCGGATACCAACACTTACTGACTTATTTATCAGGAAAAAAATCAACTAGATTGATCAGGCCATTTCCCATACTGTTTTGCTTCAAAGCATAAAGGGAATATATATACCAGGAGCATGTTATCAATGAACCAATAATATCTCTAAATTATATTCATTAATCAACTCAAGCATAATTTATGATTAGAAATAAATATGCCAAGAGCTAGTCTGTACCTGCATAACCCCTTAGCCTCATTCCATAACAATGCTGAGCAAAATTTTAAGGTATTTTCCAACTCAGACACCATCTAATGAATCTCTAAATTCATTTTTGTGTGCTTTACTGTACAAATCACTTATTTTTAGCTATGTCACAAACTTAGGAATAAAGAATAGAAACATGTAAGGTGATATGTGATAAGGTGACAATGGATGATTCCTAAATTCTACTGGAATTTAGCAAAATGGGCATTTCTTTCCCTCTAAATCCAGTTTTAAATTCTTATATAAGTACCAAATCAATTTGCAATTTTTCAAATCACTATCTCCCAAAAGGAAAATCCAACAATTTCAATTAAAAATGGTTGTCCCTGACACTTTATAGTACCCATAGGGATTCAGTACAACATAACTATCTTTAGCAAGAATTATATTATGCAAAGTTGAAGATCTGGTAACTATAATAAAATTGTTCACCTTAAGGTAAACTAGGTACGCTTTCTGTTGATGCAACATAATGATCACAACTACTACTGGTACCAAAATCCCTTATGATTTCCTTCTCTACTACTTTGCTTGCAACAGGGGTATTACAAAAGGAATACAGGAAAGAAAAGGACTATGCATCCACCCATCCCAGCAAGGATGTGATCAATTAGCTCAAGAACCATACTGACAGGAAAAGCAGAAACCTCTTCTAGAGCCAGAGACTTCATTGCCCAGTTTGAAAGAGCCTTCACTTGGCTCAGCTGCATCTAAAGGGATGAAATAAGAACTGGTTTCTTGAAGTTAGAGTAAAATTGGTAACAGGCAAAAGAATTAACTAAAGTCCTCTTGAAGCTTCAATGGGGAAGGAAGGAGATACGGCTATTGTGGGTAAGACTTGCCTCTAGCTTTGAGTAAACAATTTACTAAGGGCCTGTGTGCAACACCATGCTAGAAATTATATGGAAACAGAGAAGGATAAAACATTATTTTGCCCCTAAGTTTATAATATTAGTTTTAGTTGTCAATCGTAATTCAAATTATCCAACTTCACTACTTTCCCCTAAGTCAACCTAGGGACACACAATCAAAGATAACTAGGCCACCTGGCTTCCATTTCCAGCCAAGATGGAGCAACAGGGGATTTATCCTCCCACCTGAAACAACTAAAAAAGAACAGATAAAATATGTAACAACAGTTTTCAGGCACTGAACTTTAGACAGGAAATCAGTACAGGATGGTGATCCTTAAGAGAGAGAAAAGAAATGAGGTGAGTCATATGACTGTTTTAAGACAGTTTCCAGGCTACAGCACAGAGAAGGGGAACTCAGAGCCCAACAGTCTCCCTAACTTAAGGAGCCAGAATTGGGAGTTCAGGGAGGCCAAGGTAGCTGGAGTTTGCTGGGCAGAGTAATAAAGAAGACAAAGCTGCAAAAAGAGAATTTTCAGCACAGTACCAATCAGTGCATATGAGTGAAGAAACGGACACTGCAAGAGACACAAGTTCGATCCCTGGTCCCGGAAGGGGCAGGTGGAAAACTTTCTGGGATTCACTCAACCACCATTCCCACTAGCCAGGGTGGGGAAACCTTGTAATACACAGGGCCCTGGGTAGAGTACTCTGAAACGAACTGCAAGGGTACTGCCTCAGCAGTGGGGCAAAATTAATCATAGACTAAAGGCTATCCTGATCCCATCTAACAAACTTAAAAGCAAACCTAGAAGGATCCAACTGCTTCAAGGTAAGTTGAATGTGTCCCAAAACAAAGCCTAAGAATATGTTTAGGAATCTGAAAATATTCAGCACCTAAAAGGGTACAATTCATAATGTCTGGCATCAAATTAAAACTTACCAGGCATGTAAAAAAAGCAGGAAAATGTGTTCCATAATAAAGAAAAAAATAAATCAATAGAAAGCAATCCCAAAACGACACAGATAGCAGAATTAGTAGACAAGAACATCAAGAGTCATTATAATAACATCCCATTTGTTCAACAAAATAAAGTAAAAGCATGTTAAGGAGAGAAACAGAAGTCTTTTTTTGTTTCTGTTTTTTAAGGTCCAAAATGAACTTCTAGAAATGGAAAAGAAATGCCTAAGATGAAAAATACACTGAATGGAATTAAAAGCAGATTACATACCACAGAAGAAAGCATTGGTGAATTGAAGGCACAGCAGTAAAAAACTATTTAAAACAATACAAAAAGAAAAAAGACTGGGAAAAATCAGTAAAACATCACTGAACTGTTATGACAGCTAATGTAGCCTATATACGTGTGATCTGAGTTCCTGAAGAAGAGAAAAGGTACATAAAAACTATATGAAGTAATAATGTTCAAAGCTTTCCAAATTTAATGAAAACTATAAACCCACAAATCCAAGAAGCTCAACAAACCCCAGGCACAAAAAAGTGAAGAAACTACAGCAAGGCTCATTATAATTACTTAAAACCTAGTGAAAATCTTAAAGGCGGTCAAAGGGAAAAAAGGCATTATGTACAGCTTAAGAAAGGTAAGAACAATGGCAGTCTTCTCATCTCATAGTGCAGGCCAAAAGACAAGGGAGCAACATCTTTAAAGTACTGAAAGAAAAAATGTCAACCTAGAATTCCATACCCAACAAAAATTTCTTACAAACAGTAAGACAAAGACTTTCTTAGACATACAAAAGTGAAAATAATTCATCACCAAGTAGATTTTCAGTACAAGTAATTTTAAAAGATATCCTTGAGGATGACGGAAAAGAGTACCAGATGGAAATCTGCATCTCCACAAAGAAATGAAAAGCATTGGGAATGATACATGTATGAGTAAATATAAAATACTATAAAATTTGTTTAATCTTTTTAAAAGATAACTGATTGCTTGAAACAAAAATAATAACAATGTATCACAGGACTTATATGTACAAGTAAAATATATAACAATAGTGAAAAACCGGAAGAGAGAAAATGGAAGTACAATGACTAAGGTTCTTATACTATACCTTAAGTAGTATAATGTATACCATAAACTCTTAAGCAACCATTAAAAAAACACAACAAACAGCACTGCTAATAGGTCATCAAATGAGATGAAATAGAATCAAAATCCTCACTTAATTCTATAGAAGGCAGAAAAACAGAAAAAGGGGAACAGATGGAACAAAACGAAAACAAACAGTAAGTCAGACTCAAACCACATCAATAATTATATTAAAAGTAAATGCTCTAAACACCCTCATTTATAAGAGAGATTGTGAAATTGGATACAAGCCCCAACTACTTGCTGCCTACAAGAAATCCACTTTAAATAGATTAATACTAAAAGAATGGGAAAGATACACCACGCTAACACTAATCAAAACTGAAGTGACTATATTAATAACAGACCAGGTAGGTTTCAAGCAAAGAACATTACCAAGGACAAACACCTTCATCTCATAATGAAAAAGGGGTTAATTAATCAAGAAGACATGACAGCCCTACACATTCATACAGCTAATCACAGTACTTCAAAAAAACATGAAGCAAAAAGTAACAGAACTCTAAAGAGAAATAGACAAACCCACAATCATAACCAGAGACTTCAAAACCCCTCTCTCTATAACTGATGGAACAAGTAGGTAGAAAGAAAATCAAGGATACAGAAGACTGGAACAACTCGACCTGACAGTTACAGCATACTCTACCCTGTAACAACAGAATATACATTTTTCATGTTCACACAGAACATTAATCAAGACAGTTTATATTCTGAGTCACAAAACAAGTCTAAATAAATTTTAAGATTTATTCAAAAGGATTCAAAAAGTTCAAATGTATGCCCCCACCTTCCACAGGACACAGCTGCAACTAAGTCATTGCCAGCTAAAAAACCCATTTCCGGGCTTCCCTGCACAGTGGTTGAGAGTCCGCCTGCCGATGCAGGGGACACGGGTTCATGCCCTGGTCTGGGAAGATCCCACATGCCGCGGAGCGGCTGGGCCCGTGAGCCATGGCCGATGAGCCTGCACGTCTGGAGCCTGTGCTCCGCAATGGGAGAGGCCACAACAGTGAGAGGCCCGCGTACCGCAAAAAAAAAAAAAATTTTAAATAAAATAAAAAATAAAAAACCCATTTCCCAGCCTCCCCCCTTGCATATATTGATAGATGGTAACTAGTCCTCATCAAGAGACTGAGGGTAAAAGAAGTCAAAGAAGTTGAGAAAGGGGTATACACCTCCTCACCCTTCTCTTTCTTCTTCCCCAGGCTGACAGCAGAGAGCTCCAAAGCCAGAGGGGATGGCATAACTACATGACAGAAAGTACCCAAGATGCTGAATAACTCGTGAAGAGGAAAACCATCCACCAAAATGATCACCTAAAACATCATGGGGAAAAAAAGGGTCATTTATTGTGTTAGCCAATAAAATTGTGCACTTTGTTTTAAAAGCAGCTAGCATTACTCTAATTCTTAAGGAAGCTTCTAAAGAGTTTTATGCAGAGGAGTGACATGATTTTTTTACATCTTAAAAGGACCACCCGAACTGTCATATTAAGAACAGTCTGTAGGGAGGCAAGTGTGGAATCAAACAGACTAGACATGGCAGTAATCCAGGGAAGAGATGATGGTATCTTGAATTAGGGTGGTAAGAGTAGAAGTGTTGAGTAGTAGTCATATTCTAGGAATATTCTGAAGATAAAGCTAACAAGATATTTCTAACAGACTAGATGCAGAGCATGAGAAAAAGGAAAGTAAAACCCTAGCAAATGGAAGGATAGAGCTGTTATCAACTGAGATAAAGGTCAGAGATAAAATGAGTTTGAGGGGTGGAGGTGTTGAGGCAGTGTACAGAGATATCAGAAGGTTTGTTTTGGCCATACTGAGTTTGAGAAGTCTATTAATTACTCAAAGAAAATTTCAAGTAGGCAGCTCAGTTACATGAATCTACATGAATCTAATGTTTAGGAAATAGGTCTCAATTAGAAATACATATTTAGAAGTTGTCAGCACATAAGTCACCAACTAAGGAAGAGTAAATAGAGAAGAGTTCCAAGGACTGAGCCCTGGGGTATTCTTATGTTAAGGGGTTGAAGAGGAAAAAAAAGAATCTTACACAGGAGATAGAGAAATGACCAGTGATGGGGGAAGAAAACCAAGAGTATGATATATTGGAAACCAAGTAAAGAAGGTCTACCAAAAAGGAGGAAGTGATCAACTGTGTCAAGTTCTGCTGATTGGTCAAGTTAAGACGAAGACCAAAAATTGACCGTAGGATTTAGGGAAGTTACTGGTGATTGTGGTAATCAACAACAGTGAGAATAGACAATTTTTTTAAAGTTTTACTGCTAAAGGAAGCTGAAATATGAGACAGAGGTTGGCTGAGAAAGAGGAGTCGAGAAAAATACCATTTTGTTTCTGGTTGGGAGAAATAATAGCATGTTCACATGCTAATGAGAAGAATCCAGCAGAAAGGGAGGAAATGATAACTATAGGAGAATGAGGGAAAACTTCTGGAACCACGTCTCTAAGTAGGTGAGGAACAGAATCAGGTGCACAAGTGGTCCAACAGGCAGTTAATCTATAATTAACAGGCAGAAAGGCAAAATACAGAAACGCAGCTACTAGTAGGTGGGCAGATAATTATAAATAATTAGGCTACAGTGAACCATTGATTATAAAGTCCATCTATAAGTACACCTTTCAAAAGTGGTCATTTTGGAGAGCAGTGTTTGAATATTCATTACTGTTTCAATTTCACTAAGTGCCAAAATCTCTTAGAACGCTTAACAGAGTGGTAGAGAGATATCCTAGGATTACTTTAATTGAGATCAACTGTAGCAGTTGACTACTCCATGGCACTAGATAACCTATCTAGGACTCATAAGTGAGACACCAATTAGCAATTCTAGAATAACTGCATTCCAATTAAACCATAAGTCCTCTAAACAGTAACTACTGTAAGGTTTGCAAACAATTTCATAGGTAGAGAAATCTATCATTCTTGGGAACATTTTACAGGTATGTATGGTTTCAGGCACTTGTAAAAACTACCAAATTCCAAACAGCAGTCTCAACCTTGGCCCTGGAGTTAGTTCATTAGTTTAGGAGGGTTTTAAGAACATAGGGATTAACATAATTTTGACCAATGAAGATGCCTACATATCCATTCTGAGTTACTGTCCTCATTTAAAACATTATGTCCTAATGCATTCATAAATTTATTTAGTTGTGTTATAAGCATATGAACAACAAATACTATTTTAAATGCTTAGGCCGTATAGAAAATAAAGTTATCAGGCACATAATTCTTACATTTATATAACAAAGGTTTCATTGACTGTTCCACCAGTCAGCATTAGCAACAGTGTTCTCAAGATTCAGAAAGAACTACTTTGTAAAAGCAACAAATTCTGACATGCAGAGTTCTAAGTAACAGCTAAGCAACTAAGTAGTAACCTAAGTGACAGTGTTCATTTTGACTCCACGTTATAGACTGTACCTCATTAGAAAAATTAAGTTTGTATACATTTTAACAAAGATTTTTCAGTATAACATCCCAGAGAAATTGTTCATAACTAATGTGCTCGTATCCTAAATTTAACTCACAAGTTGCATGTTGTAGTATGTTAATATTAAAACAAAAAATGCACTTACTCCATTAAATATAAACCATCTACTACAAATCAGTGATTCTTACCATTAAGGAGACTGCATACTCCTTTGCAAATCTGATGAAAGCTATGTATATAATTTCAGGGAATTCATGGATGCCCTGAAGCCTATATATGGGTCCCTAAGATCTAAAGAATCTCTGATTAGTGGAAAAAAATGGAGTCCAAAATTAATCCAAGAACATATGAAAACATAATATACGACTAAAAGAAGAACTGTAACATACAGTGGGGAAAAAAGATAAATTATTAATATAATATTTGCCATAAGTGGCCATTCACTGAGAGAAATTACAATAAACATATGACTGCTTTAAAGAGCTAAATATAAAAAATAAAAGTTATAAAATACTAACAAAAAATAGAGAATGAACATAATCTTGGTTGGGGGAAGTCTTCTCAAGCAATGTAAGGCACCTACTTGCCTAAATTCATAGATTTGACTGCATAAATTTTTTAACTTCTGTATAAGCAAAATATACCATAAAATCAAGGGACAAACGACAGACCTGGAGAAAAACAGACACAAGACATAAAACAGATAAAAGATTAATACTTCTAATATATTTTTAAAACCCTAAAAATCGGTAAGAAACTACTACCCAACACACAAATGAAAATGAACAAGTAAATGTTCAACCTAATTAGAAGTTGAGGAAATGTAAACCAATGCAACAACATACCATTTCACAGCTTCAGAGTGGCAAAAATTTAAAGCTGACAGCATCCCATCCAGGGCTTGTTATGTGTTGACAGTGCAGATTATTGTAACCCTTGGGAAATAAATTTTTTGGAAAGTAACAGATTTTAAGATCTGTTAAATTATAAAATACATACATCTTTTGTCCCAGTAATCCCTTAACAGGAGAATTTATCCTACTGAAAACAGTACCAACAAATAAGGAGTTAAATAAACTTATATAAGGATGTTTCTTGTAACATTGTTTATAATACCAAGAAAGAAAATGGTAAAAAAAAATTTTTTAAGTGGTGGGGGGAGAGATAAACTGAATGTTCATTATTGGCATAATGGCTGGAGAATTTATGATTCATGCATACTATGGAATATTATACAGCTATTAGAATGAGTAAGTCAAATTTATATTTATTGACCTGGAAAGATATTCTATGATATTAAATGAAAAAAGCAAGATGCAAAGTAACGTGTATACTGCCATCCAATATTCGATGAAAAAAAAAGATAAAAGAAAACTCTATTATGTGACATTGGTTTTTAGGAATTCCTGTTTATATACTTAATGTCCCAAGTGGTCAATGAATACACCTAAGTTTTGAATACAACTATCGCTCTATTAGAGATCTCACTATCAAAATATTCTGAAACCAAGGTGCATACAAAGCATTATCAGAAAATGCAATCCTTTGGAATCTTCTATAACAGAAAAGATAAACAATGAAAACTTTTAAGAGCAAAATGTTTAACTTTTTCTTTTTCTTTAAGCCATAAATGCAAAGTTTAATAAATTTGACTACACTGTAAGTCAAAATTCTGTGACAGATGACACCACAAAAGTTTCTGAAAAGTGATAAATGTGTTTAAGTTTTTCTGGTGCCAAAACAAAAATGCCTTTAATGTTGTGATTTTACCACTTACAGAAAACCACCACAGAGTTTTTTTGTCCCCTGTAGCAGAAATAAGCTATTTCAGTCCTTTCATTGAGTAATATAATTATGTTCGTTACACGGGTATAAACAAGCAACATACATTACACTAAACTAATTCCTTTGTGTCAGAAATTGAATTTTCTAAGAATGACATTCATTCTTAGAAATAAATGCAATTAAACGTTGGTATTACAGTTTAAAAATTCTATTCAAACTGCTACATCTTAGTGTAATGTCAATATAAAGTCCCAAGCAGCCTGGTATAATTAAAGGGGAACTTGATGTGGAATCAGACATACCTGGGTTCCAGTCCTGGCTCTGCCACTTACTAGCTATGTGGTCAAGTTATATAACCTTTGAACCTGTTCCCGCATCTGTAAAAATGGCTTTCTATGGTGTTCTTGGAAGATTAAATAAGAATATCAAATATGAAAGTGTCTAGTACAGAGTCTGATTGTCAAAATATGCCTCCTTCTGTGTTCCTTTCCTAAGGAAGATTACTAACTGACAACATCTGTTTTAGTATTGCCTGTTTCATAAGACTTTTTTTTAATCAAGACTGCTGATACGAAGTTATATATTTTATTTGCCATAATTTTGAATCTCCATTATTAGCTCCTTCTAGTGTTTTGTATCTGAGGCTCCTTTTCGAGAATTATTTAGTTTAATCCATATTTACTATTTCTAATGGAATATAAAGGTTCCTTTCCTGTAAAAAATCATGAAAAAACACTACTACCTGTGGCTTTCTACATCCTCAGATAACTCTTTCTAAAATCATTAAGGTTGTGCCTACAGAAAACACTTTCAAGCATTATGGAAAAAAAATGTTAGGCAACAAAGGAAAATTAAAATTTGAATTATCCCAACCTATTGTAATGTGTCTAAGAAATTCAAAGAGCAACACAACGAAGAATTAATACAAATTTTAATTTAATATAACTTTCAACTTTAAGAGGAGTCATTTTTTTCTCTGTAAAGCTGGATCATTAATCAGGCCACAATATGACGCTCAAAGCTGCTAAATAGATACAAACACAAAGAGTATATTGGCCAACCTTCAATATTTAAAGTGAATATTTTTCCATCATACAAGACTCATATTAATAAAATCATAGTAAATAAATTTGATATCTGTTCGAAACTGTACAGGGCAAGTTCTACCCTAGAGTTGAGGAGTGGAATTATTCCTAGCTCCTCTTCAAATTTATTTGCACTTCAGCTAGATTTATTTGATGCTCTTTGATACACTGCTCTTTAAAATGTCTCCAAGGCTTTTCGCAAAGTCTATCAAAACTGCAAATAGTCAGCTACTGTTTGTAATATTTCAATTATTTTCTGATACATTTTTCCTAAATATTAATCATCACCCACAGCAGCATCTGTTACTTCTTAGTCTAAATTACAGTGCTGCTGGTATTTTATTATTTGCATTTTGAAAAGTATTTTAAATGATTTTGAGGTGAAAGTGTACGCATAAAAATACTTCACATTACTTTTCCACATTCAAATTACAGCCTCCTGAGCTGATTTTTCAGTGCCATGTACGTTTTTAAATCAAAATGTACTGCTGACATTCTTTTAATATTCCCTCCCCACACCGAGCTCTTCCCAAACGCCGAAGTTCCCTACTAATCTGAAAGTACCTATTATCTGTGCATTCTTCGGGTCTTTCACAACATCACACTCCAACTTTTTGTACTTCAGACCTCTTCCGTAATTAAAGTAAGCACTGTTAACTCTTTAAGGTACTTAACCTATGGTAAACTTTTTGCACTCTTCCTTTCATAAACTTAAATCTGACTAAAGCAATTCCCCTTCAACCTTTCCTCCTAAATTCACTACACCAACATCGCCGCGAAGTAACGTACACACACATCCCTATTCTTAAGCTCAAAATATGGCAGTTTAGCGCCGCTAAAAAAGAATTTAAATGCTTGGATGCCTCGTTTCAGTACCTCACGGAAGCTTTATAGTTGCTTTCCTGTCCTACCTGGGGACAGCCTATTTCTCTCGTCAGTTGTGCGGTCCCTTGCTGCCCCCAGCACAAGAGTGCAACTCACTACAGTGTATTTCTTTTACTCACCGTCATTCCAGCATCTCCCTCCATTTCTGCGCATCTATCCCTTCGCGAACCTCCCCATCCCCAAAAGATTCCGTAACCAGGTGCCCACATCTCAAATTAGAATACCCCTCGCCTGACACTGCCGAGGCTTTCTGTACGACTTCTAAGAGAACACGTAAGCCTGAGCGTTTCTGTCTCCTCCAACAGTCAGTACCCGCTCCCCAATGAGTTCGCTCTTATCTTGCTCTTGATCCCCATGGAATACCTACTTCAGGGTAACCCTTTGGCTCCGGGAAGCCCAACCTTGCAACCTCTGCCCCGTGACCTCGCGAGCCCAGCATACCACCCAAGCTTAATTCACACCATTCTTGGAGCTTGTGTTCTCGATGCCCCTAGTCCCATCTCTCTTTGCAACCTCTTTCAGCCTCCTGCCGAGGAGCCAGATCTCAGGTTAGACAAACGCCCACTTGCTCGGGTAGCACTGCCTCCCTGGCCCGGCCGCTTCCACACACCACTCAGCCCAGAGTGGCACGGCTCCTCACCTAGCTTCGACCGGGACTCCTCCAGTTTCTGGATCTGGTTCTCCAAGAAGAGCATTGCCACTGCGAAGGCCACCACCGCCAGCAGCTGCAACTTGGGCGGCATCATAATCCTGAGGAGCCCCATGAAACCCGCTGCTCGGGATCAAGACATACCGCGGGGGGCGGGGATCGGGGCCCCGGAGGCAAAGGAGACGCCGGGAGGAGCCCACCGAGCCGGGAGAAAGGCAAGGAGAGCGCGACAGCGAGAGAAGCACCGCAGCGACCCCCCCTTCTCGCCTCCCCAGTCCCCCGCCCCCAGGCGCCAACACGAACGCCGCCGGTGTCCGCTTCTCCTCGGCCGAGTCCACGGCCGCCCCTCCAAAAGCCCGCGCAGCAAACACAGCGCGAAGCGGCTGCCGGGCTCTCGCTTCCCTCTACCGCCTCAGTCCCCGAGCCCCGCGCCCGCCTGCCTGCCTGCCTCCCTCTCTTCCTTCCTTCCCTCCCTCCTTTGCTCGCAGCCGCGCGCTCCTACGTTGCGGCTGCGGCTGCGCCGCCCTCGACCCCGCCCCCTTCCCATCCCCCTCGGCCACCACGCGCACGTATCCACGTACGCTGCTCAGCAACCAGAGGCTCCGCCCACTGCTCCCGTTCACTTGTGCTTATTGGACCGAAGAACCCCAGGGCTTAGCTCTTGGCCCGTGTCATGGTTGGTTTCCTTTGCCTAAGGTGTCAACCAAAGCGGCATTCGATTGGGTAAACTTGGAGAAGGAGGCAGCCCGAAACTGGCGAAGGCGGGGCTTCTTGGCTGCTTGAGGAAATGTCGTGAATGAAAGGAAAGAGCCCGGGGAAGCACAGATTTGGGGAGTCTAGGAAAATGCCTGATATGGTTTATCGAAAGGACCCAGCGACTTCATATTTATATCAAATGTAAAGGTATTTATTCATCTTTAAGCTTTTATATGCCCTTAGTTAACACCCGTCCCTGCAGAATAAGAGACTTGATGTTAACCGCCTTTAGCAGCCTGTTTTGGATTAGGCTCTGGAGTAGACGCCCCGAGCAGAGGGGTCCTCGGGGCAGCCGGAGACCTACGGAAGATGGCACCTATGGCGGCCGGACTGGATGGGTGCCTTTTGCCGGGTTTTGGGCTGCGGCTGCTGCTGGCGACTGTGCTTCAAACGGTGAGTGGAGGTCACGTCCGCTGCAGCCCCAGGGCGAGTGGGAGGGATTGCGCCGAGGAAAACTGAACATTCGGTCCCGTTTGGGAGCCACAGTTGAAAAGGGTGGGAGGATAGGGCTTCCTCAGCTACTGCTGCGGCCAGAGTGCGACGTGGCTTAATACCTCGTTTGATACTTATCTTTCCCCGTTCCGGGTTTCTAGCGGTTTTTTCTCCTGACTTTAGACTATCTTGAGTACAATTTGTAAGACACACCGTGAACGGAAAAAAAGGCACTAAGTTTTGCACAAGAATGAAGATTGTTTTTAAATTGGCAGAAATGCAAGGAACTATCGTTCCTTATGGCAAGGCTCCCAAATCTTAAAGCCCTGAGGTCTTTGGTCCAGGGTACACTTCCTTTTTACTTCTTTCTGTCAGTTGTTTGTGGTCTCTGTACGTCACTTTTAGACAGCCTTTAACCTCTGTTCTGTGGAATTCATATGCTGCTGGGTACACTTCAGTGCCATTTGTGATTTTAAACAACATTGTTGCAATAAAAGAAGCTATTCCATACTAAAGCATAATTTATTTTTGACATTGATTTTCTAAAATGATAGTTTTCATCTCGTTTAAAATCGGACGGTGTTTAACCAGGTTTTTTTTATTTCGTTTTTATCCATTAACAGAACAGATGCGTTCTTTATCTTTCAATGGGGAAAGGCTAAATTCTACTTATTTTCCTATTCACTCACAAACAACTTACTGTTTGTTAATTTCTCCTTAGAAGTTTTTAGTCCATGTTTATGTGAATAATAAAACTGTTTAATATACACTATGGTTGGAGTTTTTATAAGTGTCTTTTATCAGCCTAATTTTTCAGGAGTTCTCTGTATTGAACCTGCTGAGAAGTATTCTCCTAGAGACCTGGTTTAATTAATTTATCCAAGGTTTGGAGGAGTGAGGATCTATACCGAAGGCCCCTACAAACACCTGGGCTTTTCTTTCATCAAGGAGTTTAAAGATCCTGCCTGTCCTTTTGTAACCTTGCCTAAAAGGTGGATTCTTTACTTCTCTAATTAGCTTTACAGTACTCCATTATTCAGTCATTTGGTGCCTTAGAAATTACTGGAAGACCCCTTTCTAAACTTCGTACTCAAGAATTTATTGTCAGTCTTAGGTAATTTGAGTTCACCACCTTGAAAAGACAAAAAAGAATAACATTTCAAGTTGCCTTCTCCTGATTTCACTCTCTTTAACTGTTTCATTATCTGTGGCTGTGTAACCACCCCCAAAGCTTAAAATAACGATTTCTTGTAATTCTGTGTGTCTGCTGAGCAGTTCCTCTGTTGATTTCCTCTCGCCTCATTTACGCAGCTGTGCTGAGCCAGTAGGTCAGCTGAACTGAAGGGTACAGGATGGCTTCATTCTTAGTGGTGCTGTCTGTCAGCTAGGTTCCCATCCATGTGACATCTCATTCTCCAGTAGGCCAAACCAACTTCTTTTCGTGGCAGTCTCAGGGCAGCACTCCTACAGAGCAAAAGCTGCAATGCCTCCTAAAGCCTAGCCTCAGAAATCACATACGTCACTTTCACATCGCAGTGTTTGTCAAAGCAAGTCACAAGACCAGCCTGGATTTCAGGGGTGGGGATATGGACTCCATCTCAGCATGAGAAGAGTGACATAGTCACATTGCAAAGAAGTGTACATACCAAGGTAGGAGGAATTTATTATGCCCATTAAACAGTCTACCAAAGTGACCATCCACAGAATTCAAGCCAGAAACTTGGGTCTCATCTTCAACTCCTGCCTTTTCTTACATACCTCATATCCAGGTAATTACCAAGTCTTGTTGATTTTACTTCCTAAATATCTCTCAGATTCATCCACTTATTATTAATCCCTTATTTAGGCCATCAACCTCTCTCTCCTTAGAAATAACAGCCTCCTAGTTCGCCCTTTAATTATCAGAATCTAAGCTGTTGTTTTTGCCAGCTTCCCAATTGCCCAAGCTGGAAATTATTCATTTTAAATTCTTTTCCTTTCACTCTCTGACCCCAGTTAGTCATTAAACCCTTAAAAATCTCCAAGCCAGTTCATTTAATTTTACCTCCACAGGTAGTACCTAAATTCAGGCCCCATCTTTGCCTGGGATTGGCACAACAGCTTCTGTAACTGGTCTCCTGATCTCATTTTCCCCCGTTTCCTAATTCAGTCTCTGCAGTGCATCCAAGTCATCTTTCTCAAACTTAGGTCGGTCATTGTTAAAACTCCTCAATGGCTCTCAGTTGCTTTTAAGTTGAAGTCTATCTTCAGTGTGCCTTAACAGGACCTCTTTGACCTAATACTTGTTTGTTTCTCCAGGCTTAATTCCCAGCACTTACCTCTACTGGGAGAGCAAAATGGTAGAGGTGGAAAATTGGGGTCATTTTAGTACCTCTCACATACCATGTTCTCTCACCAGACCTAAAGTAAGGTGTTTAGATAAAATGCAAGGCTTAACTTACATCCCATTTCCAGATTTGCAGTCTTATATACCCTCTCCCTTACATGTTCTGTCGTCATACATAATGCTGTATTACAGATTCACAACTGCACCAAAGCTCTGTGTGTGGTTTGTATCCCTCCATTCCCATGCAGAGTGTAGCCAAAGAGAATACAGGGGCCACTTTTCTTTTATATATTGTTTTATTTTGCCTCACGTGTACATTTAAATCCCTCAGAGGTTTGAAAGGCCTTCTAGTTCATTAGTGTTTGTTCCTTGCTATCAAAGTCATTAAGATATCTGTAGTAGGTTATGTAGAACAGTGATGAACCCCACCCACTCCAACAAATACATAATGACTCTGAAAATATTTAGAAAGGGTGGTCTGAGCAATTCACCTTTTTGTTGAACTGTTTTAACTTCTCTAAAGCTTACTCCTGTCTCTTTCTTCTGTAATGACTAGTGTTTTTAAGAAAAGAAGGCAATAAAATCTTGAAAGTGAAAAGAGAAGTAGAGAGGACTGTTGGAAGAACTCTTAAGAAATTAGAAAAACTGCATTTCACAGTTAGCCTGAGGGGGAAGAAAGGCCAGGTGGAATAAGTAGCTGGCAGTAATAAAAATAAGCCAAAGCTTTGGAACCTGACAAATGAATAAAAAGGGAATGAAGGAAGACTTTCTTGGTGCCCTGAGGTTGAGCTACTGGTATTGGCAGAAGACTTAGCTCCTACTTTGTTAATTCACACCTCTGAGTCCTCAGACTAGACAGGTTGAGCTTTTATTACTGTCTGTGCCTCTGAATAGCTCTAATTAAAAGTTAGTAGCAACACATAGTTATCAATATTCCAATGAGGTGACAACGGGGAGGATATAAAATGATTTAATTAAAAATACATTCTGAGTATGCTTAAGCATTAGAAAAAAATATTTTTGTATGGCCTAAGGGAGCTGTTTTCTAGAGTGTCCCAGAACTAAGTGATACTCAATTCTTCATTTAGCTCATACATATTACTTCTTTCAGAAAGACACTGTAGGGATTTCCCTGGTGGCCCAGTGGTTAAGAATCCACCTGCCAGTGCAGGGGACACAGGTTCAATCCCTGGTCCGGGAAGATCCTACATACCACGGAGCAACTAAGCCCGTGCGCCACAACTGCTGAGCCTGCATTCTAGAGCCCGCGAGCCACAACTACTGAAGCCCATGGGCCTAGAGCCCATGCTCCACCACAAGAGAGTCCACCGCAATGAGAATCCTATGCACTGTGACGAAGAGTAGCCCCCACTCACCACAACTAGAGAAAGCCTGCGTGTAGCAACAAAGACCCAATGCAACCAAAAATAAACAAATTAATTAATTTAAAAAGAAAGGCACTGTACTGGAAGCAGTATAAAATGATTTTATGTGTTATTGATTCTGAGACACCACACCCCATCCCCTACGCCTACCCCCTTTTCTTCACAAGTTAACATCTGGATTGGTCTTATTTCAATGGGTGGCACAAGTGTCAGCATTTTTGTTATTTTTAGTGGTACATACAATAATAGTGTATCATGGATTCTGTGAAAGGTGGTAGTTAATAACAGAGGTTAAGGGTTTTGAGGGCAGGCCAGGATTAGAATCTTGATGCTGCCATCTAATGTTCGTTGTATTGTCTTAAGATAGATTACCTCAACTGTCCTAAGCCTCTGTTTCCTTCTCTATAAAATGAGGATAATACTCCTTTCATAGGGGGATAAGATTAAATAGAATAATGATGTAAAGTGTTTAGCAAAGTATCTGGTGCTTTGTAAGGGCTTGCCATAAAGGCTATGTTTCTGGTATTGTTTTCATGGGGTTCGTCTATAAACCCATGTATTTTGTCTCAGATTTGAAATCCGTTCAGAATTATTACATGAGAAACCTATGAGTTTTCTGAGTAAAGACTGGTTAAGAGACAGATAATCATGTGAATGTATAAGTGTAATAAAATGTATAGCTATACCAGGCTTTTGCCTGAAAAGGTGATGTTACATAATAGTTATTACAGCTTCCCAGCCAACAACCCTTATGTTTATAAAGAACTCAGTAATATCAGAAAAATAAATCAGTGACTAATGCAAAGGACTCTCTTAGCCTGTCAATCCTACTTTGAATTGGAGAAGTCATAAACTGTTAAGTGGTTATCCCAATCAGGGTTATCTCACCCAGCCCTTAAAATCTATGTCTTTCTTAGAAGGGTGGCTAATTATTTTAAAATTTAGGAGAATTTCCTGGCGGTCTAGTGGTTAGGACTCCAAGCTTTCACTGCTGAGGGCGCAGGTGCAGTCACTGGTCGGGGAACTAAGATCCCACAAGCCACATGGTGTGGCCAAAAATAATAATAAAACAACAATAAAATTTAATATTTGGCCTTACTGTGCGCATTTAAATGCTGTTCATTACTTTCTGATAGTAAAAAGGTGGGTGGGCATAATTTAATTTTGAACTCTTCTATATTATTTAGAATTTGGTACTTACCTATGAAGTGCTTAAAAATATGTTCTGATGTTCTTAGATTCAACGCCTTAAGTCTGCAAAACCAATGATATAAGAGAAAAATGTAGTTCACTCATGGAACTCAAGATACATTCTAGGGCTTTCCTGGTGGCGCAGTGGATAAGAGTCCGCCTGCCAATGCAGGGGACACGGGTTCGATCCCTGGTCTGGGAAGATCCCACATGCCGCGGAGCAACTAAGCCCGTGCTCCACAACTACTGAGCCTGTGCTCTAGAGCCCGTGAGCCACAACTACTGAAGCCTGCATGCCTAGAGCCTATACTCCGCAACAAGAGAAGCCACAACAATGAGAAGCCTGTGCACCGCAACAAAGAGTAGCCCCCGCTCACTGCAGCTAGAGAAAGCCGGCGCACAGCAACGAAGACCCAACACAGCCAAAAGTTAAAAAAACATAAATAATAAATTTATTTTAAAAAATTTAAAAGATACATTATATCTCCCCTACGCTTATCTCTATCCCATGTCTAATATAATGACTTAAAAATAAGTAGTGTTTTGTAGTTTTTAAGTGTGCTTTCACAGTGGAAGGTGGGAATAATTCTAAAATTTATTAAGTACTCACTGTGTACTGGGCAGGATACAAGATGCTTTCTGTACTTTTTCTCCTTTAATCCCCAAAACTTTGTGAAGTGGTCATTATTCCTATTCAGAAATTAAGAAGTAAGGTTGCTCTGTGCTGATATTTGAATCAAGATGTCATCAGACTCAAATACATGTTTTGCATGTTCATGCTACCTGTCACTAGGTGCTCAGTAAATGCCAGAATAAAACCAAGTATTATGATCCCATGATTATTCATTTGAGATTCTTGATTTGTAAAACAGCTTTGGTAACAATTTATGTTTGTTAAGCAGTTCACAGTTTCAAAGTTATTTTATTTTTATTGCCTGTTTTAGTTACCATGGCTACAAAACAAATCACCCTAAAATTTAGTGGTGTAAAACCATTGTTTATTTTGCTTTCAAATTTCTATGGGTCAGCAATTCAGACAGGGCACAGCAGGATGGCTGTGTGTTCCATGGTGTCTCAGACCTCCGCCTGAGACTGAAAGACTAAAATGTGAAGGCTTTTTACTCACATGTCTAGTAGTTGATGCTGGTTGTCAGCTGGAGGCCTCAGGTGCCTCTACATGGGCCTCTCTACATTCTCTCTGTAGTTTAGGCTACCTTACAGCATGGTGGCTAAATTCCAAAGTCGAGTATTATAGAGAAACAGATAACAGCACCTGCAAGCACTAGCCAAGCAGAAATTGTTTCCTTTTTTATGGCCTACCCTCAGAAATCATGTAGTATCCCTTCCTTTACACTCTGTTGGTCAGAACAGTCACAAGCCCCTGCCCAGGTTGAAGGGGAGGGAACATAGACTCCCACTCCTCAGTGGAGGACTGCCAGTCACACGTGGGATGATGTGTATATATTGGTGTGGCCGTTTTTGGAAAAAATAGAAATTAACCTGTGAAATTGATCAAGCAGATCACTTTACTAGTAAATAAATTACTCAAAGTGCTAGTATAGTAGCAAGAGTCTTAAGTCCCTCCCACTAGACTGGGATACTTGATCTATTTTGATATATTATGATATACAGTCCACATTTTTACTGAGATAAGGTAAAAGATGTATGTATATGGTATCAAATTAGGATGTTGACTTACTGTTAGGTCAATGGGAGGATCAGCATTTTGGAAGAGTATGCCAGCAGTACTTAAAGTTTTTCACATTGGGATATGCCTTTGGGTTTTAATCTGCATGATTAGTCAGCTGGTGGGCCAAATCCAGCAAGCCTTGTTTTTGTAAATAAAGTGTTACTGGAACACAGACACCCATTCATTTATTATTGTCTGTGACTGCTTCTGTGCTGCAGTAGCTGAGTTGAGTAGTTCCAACAGAAACTATATAGCCACCCAAGACTGACATAATTACTACGGGGCCCTTTACATAAAATTTGCAGGCCCTTGGTCTAGAAGATCAACCAGTCACAGTCAAACAATCTGAAATTCCCCCTACTTGAGGCTGTGGTTTTGACCAATTCATTTGCTTAACACACAGGAAAATTAGCACAAGTGCTGGAAATACAGAGAAATAACTTAATGCTTGCCCTTGAAAGAGTTCACAATATTACCGGGAAATCAGACAATCCTAGATTTACATAGTACAGTGTCATGAGTGGTGCTATTTTACAGCTGTGCATAAATTTCGTTCTCAGAAAAAACAATGGCTAAATACTGGGATCTGATTTTTTTCAGAGAAGGCTTCCTAAGAAGACTGATATACCAATCGGGTTCTTAGAAATAAGTAGAATTTAACAAGGTGGAAAAGTGTAAAAGAGCCTTAGAGTAGAAAAGTATGAGCAAATGTCCATTTGAGTAGGGGTTTTATATTCTCAGGTACTATAGGAATTCATTATAGCTGAAAAGTAGAATGGAATTGGAGACATAATGAGAGATAGGAGTAGCTGACCATTTAATCCACTGAGGCAGGAAAAGATTTGAGAGCTCTTTAAGAGACAGAATTGTCAAAACTTGTTTTTTTAACAAACAAGTTAATTGATTGTAAGAATGGTGAAGAATGTGGAGTCTAGGATGAACTGACCGGGGCAACTAGGTGGTCAGGGAAAATGGTGTCATTTTGCCAAGATACTGAATACATGGGAAGGAATAGATTTAAGGAGAAAAGATGTTTCACTTTTGGAGAGTTTGAATTTACAGTGCCTGTGCAACATCTAAATGAGATCTCAGGTAGGCTGTTGGCTTTGGAAACTTGACACTTAAAAAGACTTGGGAGTTTTCAATAACTGAGTATTTGAAGCCATGGAAAAGATGCAATTCTCTATAGAAAGTATGCAAAGCAAAGAGAGAGCCAAGAATAGAAATGGGAAACAACATCATTTAAGAGATAAATAGCAGAAGAAGGAGAGGGAAAGCCATGGAAGAAGCAGCTGGAGCAGAAAAGTTTTGAATGCCATTGCATTTAGTGATTTTTGGCATGTTTAGCTAAGTGGTGTGGTGGGATCAGAAACCAGACTGTAGTAACAATTCAGAAATAACAGAATGTGGGGAGAGCAGTTAGAACTATGGGTCTTGGGTACACTGAAGGTATGAGTTATCAATGAAAGTAAATCCCTGTGGAGATGGCAGAAGACAGAAATTAAAGCAGAGGTACAGGTATTGACCTTAGACAGATGTAGGTATGCCACACTCACTGAGACATGAGAGGAGAATGGATAAAGGAAGAGAATAGTTTTGGAAGCCTGCTTTTGCGAGTCATTCTGTTTGGTTACTTTACATAAGTCATTTCATTTAATCTTTACTGAACTCTATTTTATGTGGGATGCTTCTTGCTTTATCAGTGAGGAAATTAAAACTCAGGGAGGTCATCTTGCCCAGAGTCACACATCTTGTAAGTGGTGGAACTGGCACCTAAACCCCGAAGTTTTATTTTTGATGTGCTCCCGCTCTCCCCAACTTCATCCCTTTCTGTACTCTTCCCCTGCTAGATGTGAATTAAGATAAGTTTGTAGGGTGTAGTAGGGACCTAGAAGTTAATGTTACTCCATACATCATATGAACAGGTGCTAAGTTCTTAAAATAAAATGGAAATTCATTTTTCTTCAAAAGATATGTAATATATATATCATAAAGAAATAATATATGATCTTTTTTGTTAATCCGTGTTTTAGCCAAGCTGTAATATGACAAATTTTTAAGAAAAAAATTTGTTGGGGATGTGGGAAGAACCAAAGCCTCATATAAAGTTATAAAGTATAAAAATAATTAAGAATTTGTCTCCAAATGAGGCATTTCACTAACTGTCTTTAATGTATTAGATTTTGACAATCCTAGTTTCTCCTTTTTTGGAAGCTTTGTGATGTAAACATGAAGTTAAGGGGGTTTTTTCCCTCATTTTTTGTTTTCAGGTCTCTGCGTTTGGGGCAGAGTTTTCATCAGAGTCTTGCAGAGAGTTAGGCTTCTCCAGCAACTTGCTCTGCAGCTCCTGTGATCTGCTTGGACAGTTCAACCTTCTTCAACTGGATCCTGACTGTAGAGGATGCTGTCAGGAAGAAGCACAATTTGAAACCAAAAAGGTATTGTTTTATAGTATCTCTCTTCCATTATATGGTTTAGTTTAGATAAGGTAAAATGTTAAATTGCTTAATCAACTTAAATATAAAGAAGTCTTTAACTTTTACATTTTGTAGTTTTAGAAACTCAACTGATTTCTTGCAGACCCATTAGATCAATCAAAGCAAATAGGGAGGAAAAGTATGGTTACAGATTGATAATACCATCCTACCATGGTTGTCCAACAGAAGGGAAGCAGAATTACTATAGCATGCCTAGATTGTAAATCTATCCAGTCTTCCTAACTTCCGGCCGCATAAAGCCAAAGAATAATTAATTAGATGCTTTTATTCATTTGTAATAAGAACCCAGTCTTATAGTGAAATTTGAGATGAAAATAAAGCACTTATTCTCTGGCACATAATTGTCAACAATAAATTATAACTTCCTTTTTTTTAATAAATTTATTTATTTAATTTATTTATTTTTGGCTGCGTTGGGTCTTTGCTGCTACACGCGGGCCCTCCAATTGTGGCGAGTGGGGGCCACTCCTCACCACGGTGCGCAGGCCTCCCATTGCGGTGACCTCTCCCACTGCAGAGCACAGGTTCTAGGCGCACGGGCTTCAGCAGTTGTGGCACGCGGGCTCAGTAGTTGTGGCCCACAGGCTCTAGAGTGCAGACTCAGTATCAGTGGTGCACGGGCTTAGTTGCTCTGCGGCATGTGGGATCCTCCCGGACCAGGGCTCGAACCTGTGTCCCCTGTGTTGGCAGGCGGATTCCCAACCACTGCGCCACCAGGGAAGCCCTAAATTATAACTTTTAATCTGGTTAACAAAGAATATGGTCTGTTAACAATTTGCACATCTATAACTAATGTTTCCTGATACCTAATCTCACCTTTAACACCTGAGCACAGCCAGGAATAGGTAGTTCTAACAGTCCAATAAAATCTGCTACTGTTTTACCCACTGTTCAGAATAATAGTAAACTTGCTCAATTTTTAAATCTTTTCATTAAACCCTTAGACTTCTTTAATTTATAAAGTAGACTGAAAAGGTCATTTATATCATCCAAATAAAGCTGAATTAATGAGGTCCTTGTGTTTGAGAAAAAAAATATTAGCATCTCTCTGCTTTGTTTCCTTTTAATATTCTCTTTCAGTTGTACTTACTGAATCCTGTTTGAGGCATTATGGTTTGTAAAGCTTTCAAACAGTAATTGTATCTTCTCATTATTAGGTAGTAAAGGTTTACTTCTAACACTGAGTACAGTTTTCTAGTTCTGTAAGAAAAACAAGCTGACAAGCTTTCACCATGTTAGTGTTCAACCAGAATTTACACTTGATTTCTCAGTTGTAAACCTGAAATTCCTGTGTCCCACAAATGGCTTCCAAGTCTTCCATGTTTTTCATTTTCTTGGTTCACATATACCAATGATATATTTTAATGTTTAGAAAATTTCCATACATATAAGTTAGTCTTTATTGCAAGTAAATAAAATCTAAACAAGTTTTTAAAACTTGATTTTAAATAAATAGATTTAAGACCTAGACCTAACTAGTTTAGTAGGACCTTTCCCTCTTGTTTCTTGTTTCGTTTTATCAATGACATATTCACATGGGACAAATTGCTGAAGTGTGATTCATCCTCTCATCTTTAAGCTATTATTCTATGGTCTGTACGACTACTCAACTAACAATGATTATTTGTGAGACACCAAACTTACAAGGATTGAATAACAAAGGGTGTTTTATAATAAATTATCACACACCCGCTTTGTAATTAAGGGTAAGTTGAGAAAGTCTGCCCTTTGACTGATACCAGATGTGCCTAAACTGTAAACCAAGTGCATATAAAAGCTTTTACTAATTGCCCCTTTAGTAATTCTTTATAATATTACCAGTTTTATGGTATAATTTTTTTGTTTTTTTGCCATGCCGTGTAGCATGAGGGATCTTAGTTCCCCAACCAGGGATGGAACCCGAGCCCTCTGCAGTGGAAGCACGGAGTCTTAACCACTGGACCGCCAGGGAAGTCCCTGTGGTATAACTTTAGTGGAACCAAACTTCAGTCACACACTTCGCAAATTCATTATATTCCTGTTCAGTTTTCATTATTAACTGAGCTATGTATTGCTTCTTCAGCAATAATAGTAGGCAAGTAGTCCATCATTTAATATATGCCTAACTAATTACAAACTGAAATAATTATTATATCTCAGTGCAAGTGAGCCTGTATCCTAATGTACCTTTTATACTGTACCCATTGTTTTTTTCTTAAGTCCTTGCCCATAATCTGTTAAGATGTACTTCTCATTAAGCATTTGCTAGCACAGTGTTGTACAAAATAAATGAATGTTTTTTTTTTTTAATAAGCCTAGTGGAACTAGAACACTTAAAATAGTACTGGAAATAGAAAAGTAAGGCATGTCAGGCAAGCCTCCATTTAGATGCAAAATGCATTCACGTATAGAAGTGGTACTTGATTTAATCTGTACAGTATTGCTCTCTGGATTATTGGTACATAATTATAGGTAACAATATATATAATAGTTTTTCTGTCTCATTCAACTCTGGCTTAAGGCTTAATTTTGAAATTATAGTTTAATTTAGTCCTACTTTAATAAAAGTAAAAATATGCAGTATGTAGACTAGTGCCTTATATCAAAAATATTAAAAATACTTAAACATGGCCATGTGTGTGTGTAAGTCATTGGGAATATAAATTCTTTAGAAGAGAAAAATTGTAGTTTATATGCAGGAATGTTTTGGCAATTTATAATAAAGAAATGTTACCTGAATACTCATTTTAGTTCTTGCTTAGTTGCATGCTTTATAGGTCTGTCCAGGGATGAGGCTAATCATTTTTCAAATGTTTACTCATTCAACAGGCTGAATTTAGCCTTTGATAGGCAGAAGCATAAAATTTGCTGTTAAAAAAAAAAAAAAAAACCTTATTCATAATAAATGCAGAAAATGTCTTCAAAATCCCTTATTCTGCAAATAGATATTCCTTTATTATTTTTATTTGGTCTTATTTCTCTCCCCCCACCCCCCATTTTGATCATAAAGGACCTAAGTAAGCATCACAAATACTACCTAGAAGGAGATTTTTTTGTAAGCTATTTTACTACTGTTTTAACTAGTTTTGCTCATAAATACATACCTAGGTACAGTTTACAAACATTAGTAAGGATGTTGACTGAATTATGAGGAGCGTTCTAATTTGTAGCTTAAAGTAAAAAAAGGTAAACTAATGAAAGAAAAAAATATTTAATTCTTGGTGCTATTAATATTTACTAAGTAGGATAAGTGACTTCAGCTTTTTATATATAGAATCTTAAGATGGAATGGGAGGGACCATTCTTCTTTTCACTACTGATTGACTTTTTCCTTGTGGTGGGAAAACATAGTATTGATAACAGCCAGTTCCTTTTCCCACCAGAAAAGGACTAATTCTTCCCCATTTACAATTTTGAAGTATTTTAGACAAGGACTGTTACTAGCTCAAGTTGGGTCACTAACCAGTTATTAGCTAGGATCATGGAATAATGTAAGAACCTTTAGCTGCCACACTAGCTATGTGGGAAGTTGCACTAGGGAACAAGTGGATGAAGCAGCTCTTAGGTAAAGAACAGCCTATTTTTTTTTCCCTCAATTTCTAGAGTAAATCACTTCTCCTTGAGCTATTTTAAAGATTTAGCTCAAGTGTCCCCTATTCTGGGAACTCTTCCCCAATTTCTCCTCCTTACTCACTACCCTTGGCCCTTCCAAGTTATGTTAGCTACACCTCTGTATTCCCAAAGCACCTGAGGATACCCTTGATTTGCACTTACCACCACTATATTGTATCTGTTGTTTGGCTTTTTTTCTCTCCCAGTGTTTCATGCTCTTTGAAGTCTGGAACTATGTTTTATGTTTCTGAATCCCCAGCCTTTAGCTTACAGTATTTCATAAGTTTTTGTCCTTGAATAAGGCTGTTTTTACTAAGAACAAGTTAAAAAAGGTCATTTTTTTTAACTATGTTGAAAATATACTTGAACTTTGTAGATGCTTGTTAAATACCTTTATCATGTATTTCACTTATATATCCTAAATATAAAAAATAAGAAAGTTTGTCTTCATGATTTCAGTCATCTGTTAGTAACACTAATTGTTCATCTAACTATAAATATAGAATTTTCATTTCTGTATTTTACTTATAAGGATACCATAAGCTTCCCAAATCTATCTAAAAAAAGAGATGTTAATAGCACAAATTTTTAGTGTTCCCAGTCTGATCACAAACATTAATAGATACTTTTTCAAGGAGTACATGACCATCCAGTTAAAAGAGTTTCCTGGGATTTTCCTGTGAGAACAATCAATCAAATCATTTTGATTCTGTTAAGAATTTCTTAACTTCTATTTCCTAAGGGTTATAAGATTAAATGTAGTATTTCAATAAATGGGTTATTTTTCTCATATTTTTATAATCTTCCCAGTTCTGTGAATTTGAACTTAATGTTGTCAGCTAGGTGCTTTTATTTTCCTGTCTCATTTAACTTTTCATATCTTAATGATTTCAGCTTCTTCCAGACATTGTTACTGTAGAATTTTTGTATTTCTCCTTAGTTAACATGCCCCTATTTCCTTAGCTAGTACCTGTTCTTTTTAATATCTTATAGTCCCAATGCTTTTTTCTTCTTCCAGATTATTTTTATTTAATTGGTTTTTAGTACTTTCTATTCTTTTGCGTTCACACCTACTTTATCTGTGAACTACTATTCTGAAAGTTTGGCTACTTACCGAACCAGAGTACCTTTTGGGAGAAAAGAATCCAGTTAGCCGAATTACTTATATATATGAACCAATAAGCAACTTATTTCAACTTAATTTGCTGTTCATTCAGTCTTGATTGTATTGGGGGGTGGAGGGGGGAGTTTAGAGTAGTGCTTAAGAGCACAGGCTCTGAAACCAAACTACCTAGGTTCAGATCCCCTGCTACTCAAGCTGGTAACTTGGACTAATTACTTATCCCTCTGTGCCTGTTTCCTCATTTATAAATTGGAGGTAATAATAGTTCCTATATCCTAAGGTGGTTTGAGGATTAAATAAGTTAATATACATACACTGCTTAAAATAGTGCCTGGCATATAATAATTACCAGGTAAATACTTGGGGCTGGTGGTGACGACAGTAATAGTAGTAGTATCTGATTTGCTGATGAAGAAAAAACAAGAAAGAAACAGCAAATTTGGAGAACTCAGAGGATAGTGTAATAATTATTGCTATTGGAAAAATAGGGTAAAAGAAAATAGATAAGAGATATAACATGAACTATTAGATGTACCAGTAATAAAAATTTGGAACAAAATTTTCTATTATTCCACTTTCAAGCTCTTGGATCAGTTGAATCAAGAAGAAATATCTTATGATAAAATAATTAGTACGAAGACTTTGACCATTTGTAATTACTTGCTTATGTGCAGCAAAATACAGAATTATGTCAAACATAACCCTAGATTTCAACTTTTTGAGTCCTTGGCTGACACATTTTTAATAAGGAAAATACTGCAAATTTGTACTTTAAAAATGTGTAGCATTTTGATCATTTTTAAATGCCAAATGAAAGATTGCATTTGAAGAGAAGAGGTTTTGCTACTAAAAAATATTCAAAACCATTGATAAAGTGGAGCTCAATTTTTAATCTAATACTTAGTAACAGATTTCAAAGGTTTAAGAAAATTTCAAAGAGAAAAACTTAGAACTGAATTCTTTTTTTTTAAACTCTACAGATTGAGAAGAGATTTCTTTTGTTTGAATTTTGGAACATCTTGGTCTTATTCACAGAATATCAGTAGAAACCTAAGCTGCAGATCACCAAATTATACCATTACTGGTTCTGTAAAATACCTCAACAGTTCAGGTATTTGATAAAAGGATTTTATTTACCTTAAAAATCTTCAGTTTTGTTTTAATAATTACATTGGCTCAGCTTTAAGTGTTTATTTTACCTTGGTTATGTACTAAAGTGGTTTACCTATGTTATCTATTTAATCCTGACAACAGTTCTATAAGGTAAATACTATTACCCCTGTTTAACAGAAGAGGAAACTAGGGTGTAATAAGCCCGACGTTACCCAGCAAACTGGTGCCAGAACCTGGCTTCATCTCAAGTCTCTCTGACTCCAGAGCCCCAAGTTTTTAAACATCGACACTGTTTTGCCTCTCATCTTGAAAATCTTAACAGTAATACCTACTTCACAGAGTAGGAAAATGAATGAGTTAAATGTAAAACACCAGACAGGCTTTCTGAAGGTCTGCCCCTTTTGCATTTATATTTAACAAATTTAATAACACAGTCCCATTACTAGTTTCTGTTTAAAATTACCAAATCTTTACTCCTCAGTTTACCACAGACTTTAATGGCTTCCATTACTTGGTGTTTTTGAAGAATATGTTAATGAGTTTGGCTTTATTGAAGGCCCAACCAAACATTTTAAGTAAGTCACATAATTTTTCTTATTTCTGATAAAAGAGCATTGAAACATTTTGTTATTTTCAATTTACATGGAAATTCTGTACCCAGCTTTAGAGTAATTTAAGTCAGCTTAAACAGCATTATGCAAAACAGTGGCAAATTTTAAGCTTTAGCCTATCAAAAGCAGAATGCTACTGTGTCTAAAACATAGAAGGATGAAATGGAGGTTAAGCTAACTGCGTGAAATTGTAGTTTCTAAAGAAATTTCACACTTGCTTAAAATAGCTTCAGTTTTGTAGTGTCGGTAGCATCAAATACATGAATTGATTTCTTCAAAGGAAACAAGTGTAATTCAACAGATTATTCTAATTATAATATAAAAACATTGTCCAGAAAGAAGCTTTAAAAAAAAACAAATCTGAGTAATGTTTGGCAACAGTTCAAATTCAGTGTGAGAATCACTAAGTAAGACTCCTGAGTAGCAACAGTAGTAAATAATGACACAAATATTTACTTAATAGCTACTAACATTCATTAAGTTCTTATAATATGAAGGTGCTGTTCCAAGACTTTACATGAATTAACTTGTATAATCCTCACAACAGCTCTATGAGGTAACTACCATTATCATCTCCATTTCATAGCTGAGTCTGGGGCATGGAGATCTTGCCTAAAGTCATACAGCTAACAAGTAGCAATAAACATATTTTTGTGTCATATATTTGTGTCATATATTTGTGTAACAAAAGTTTTAAAGTTTCTTTTGTGCAGTTTATTCAGTGGACTGAAAATATTATTTAAATTTATTTTTTATATTTTCTAGATGTGGCATTTCTCTGTCTTTGATATGAAAACTAAATGTAGTCAATTTTTTTAGGTATTTACAAATCAGGATCAGCTTCTATGTAAGCATGTTAAAACATTGTCACCTTTGCAGATTGTAATATTTAAAAGGGAAATAAATCCTTAAAGTAATTCATAATCTATCTCCAGGCTGTCTTACAACTGCATTTCCTAGACATACCTACCTCAGAGTCAAAATAAACTTTCTGTTTATATATTGAATATTACTTCTTACTATAGGTTCTGAGAATGCCAAAATAAGACAATAGTCACTGTCCTGGAGTAAATGAAGAAATAGACATGGAAATTGGACTACTAGAATGCAGTTGGCAGGATATTCTGTTGGGCTAAAGCATGATATCCAATGTTATAGCTGCTTAAAAAAATTAGAAATAAAAAATAAATAAAAGTTGGAAGGAGGAAGGAATCAGTAAATCTCTTAAAGTTGGCATAATCAAGGACTATAGATAGAACCATATTAATCACTATGGAAGTGACCAGTAGAAGAACTAAAAACAGTTTAAAAGTTATTGAATGAGATAGGAGGCAAAGGAAAATTTTTACTTCTTCTTTTATACCCTTCTGTACTGTTTCCTTTTATTATTTTTCCAGATGCATTGATTCTTTCAAAGATTCAGTGAGATGTGTGCTGTAAACAAAATATGTGGTATGAAAGCACGTAAAAGGAAGGGTATAACCATTTGACAGGCCAGGTAAATATTACCACTTGCTTATGTAGACGTTGATGCTTATAATAAGTTGGAAAATAATTAGGAGAAGGTCGTCTCTGGCAGAAGGAAAAGTAAATGCAAAGATACAGGGTCATCATGAGAGAGATGGCTGTCTAAAATAAATCAGATAGCTTATTATGAGGAGAGATAACGATAGGTAATTAAGTAGGTCCAGAGTGCCTTGATAAGAAGTTTGGACCCTATCCTGTAGTCAGGGGACAAAATATAAGGATTATAAATGGTGAATTGACATCAGATTTGTATTATAATAACTTTTGTTGGTGTTGTGAATGATAGTTGACAGGGCAGAGGGGAATACTGTTGCCAGAAAAAGAACTTCGATTGCCAGTTTCCAGAGGCAAGATACAGGGGCTTAAGCTAACACACTGGTAGTAAAAATGGAGAAGGGACAGATCTGAAATAGATTTAGGCAATAAAACTTACAGGATTTATTGACTGACTGGATTGGAATGGGGAAGGGATGAGTGAGGATGCTTTCCAGTGTTCTTATTTGAGAAACTGCTAACCCCAACATAAGTCTGCAAAGAACTTCCATCTAACTACAAGGTAGCCCCTTAAGGCGATGGTGGTGGATGGGAAAAGGGACAGCAACAGAGGATAATTTTTAATATAGCATACAACGCTTAGCTCCAAACTGCCTTTTCAGTTTTCTTTTTGAAGAAATAAGTGTTAAGTTTTAATTTAGCAGGCCATGAATTTTATCTGGTACCATAGTCAATTCTAAAATAGATAGTATACTTGTCAAAGAGTGCACAAAAAATAAAAATGTGTGGAATGGCCTAGTTCTTTTGTTCTAATTTCATATTGTTGCTCTTAATTTTTGTGTACTGTTTAACTTTGGGATTATTATGGCTTTTTTTTGTATCTGTTTTTAAAGTTAAAATATATTAGGTGATTAATTTTAATAGAATAAAATCATTTGAGCCAACTCTTGTTTTTTATTTCAGATATTTGTAACCTTTCTTAAAGATAGTAATAATTGCCCCTTTTTTTATGACAAAGTGTTCAGTATTGGAGTGGTAATGGGAACACTAACACAAAGAATTGAATTCTCTTTTGAAAAGCAGGTTTTCCTGCCATATATGGCACTTTCATGCACATTTTTTGAGGCTATTGAACGGTTGGATATTGAACTGTATTTTAACAGGATCTCAGTTTTTCAAGTTAACAGGGATATACGTTATAATTTTCAAACATTTAGGAGCAAAAATACACTGAATTTTTTTTACCATTTTCTTTACTTACACATGTTACCAAGGGGCTAATTTGTTTTATTTTCAAAACTGCTTACTAAGATAGTCAAGCTTAGGGTCATTTTTACCATTCTTTGGATATTTTGGCCTCAGGAAATATAGTGGCATTGTGTCAAGTTATTTCTTTATATTGTGTGATATTCCCTAGGTATTAGTAGGATTGAATACATTGTTCCCAAATGATACCCTGAATTATTCATACTTGTAGCTGAAGTATGTATAGGAATGTGTGTGTGTCTGTATCTGTGGGTGTATTTGTTTCCAGGTGAAAGTCTAATAGTTACAGTCTTAACCTCTTGCTGATGAAATTCTCTTTGTTTTAGGTATATATACAAATTCTACTTCTTATCACAGTATTGAAAGAAGCCTCGTTCTTTTTTTTTTCTCAAATTTCATAGTTGAAATGGTCTAATTTAGATTGTGGTGATGTCAGAGAAACATTTTTATTTTATTTATTTTTGTACATTTTCATTGAGCTTTTTAGTGGAACAGTAATTGTATCTTTATGGAAATATTCCCCCAGTGTACTCCTACCTTCTTTAGAGCCTAATTTAAATTAAGGTAGATATTACCTTGCTTGTTTCTAGTTTTCTCAATCTCAAGTCAGACATGAGATTCAAAGAAGAATAGCAATTTAATAGTGTAGTAGAATAAGTTTTAAACTTAGGGATCTTCTTTAGGCACAGTTGTTTTATATTTTTTCAGAGTTTGGTAGAAAGTACCTAAAAATGAATAGTTTAATCTCAGGGGTATAATATTAGAGCATTATTTAACAGCTTGGTTTGCTAAAATTGTAAAACCCAACTTATTTCCCTATTCCTCCATATTCATTCATCGTTCCTATGTAAGAATGCCATCAGTCAGTGTGTGTATGAAAATGTTAATAAATACACTATTTGTTTTATACACTTAAGGTGACAAACTAAAATCTTGACAAAAGCTTACTGTAAGATTACAAACTATTTAGTACCCTGGTTATTTGTCCATGTGTAATTGTAGCTTTTTGTTTCTATCGCTATAGGCACTTTAAAAAATAAAAATCACAGGGCTTCCCTGGTGGCGCAGTGGTTGGGGGTCCGCCTGCCGATGCAGGGGACACGGGTTCGTGCCCCGGTCTGGGAGGATCCCACATGCCGCGGAGCGGCTGGGCCTGTGAGCCATGGCCGCTGAGCCTGTGTGTCCGGAGCCTGTGCTCCGCAACGGGAGAGGCCACAGCAGTGAGAGGCCCGTGTACCGCAGAAAATAAATAAATAAATAAATAGATAGATAGATAGATAGATAGATAGATAGATAGATAGATAAATCACAAAATACAGGAATGACCTTGATAAATAATGAAATAAAATTTAAAACATCAGCAGGTCACTAGACGTAGTTTTAGATGGAAACATTTTCCCTGAGAATTAACTGACTAAATTTTGCTTAAAAAAAATAGCTTCTGCATGATGTGTTGATATTTTTCCTCTACCCAGATGTATGTGAAAGGAGTAAAGTTGACTTTAAGAAATTACACTGGATATAATTAATGTTTAAAGAGTGGTTCACATATACTTGAACATATCATAATAGGTTTTCATTTAAGATCTCTAAATAATACCTAGCTTTTATCATGTTATAGCCATACTTACTTATTTTTAAATTCCTACATTTTATTTAAGAGCAAGCCTTCAGAAGACCTATAAAATAGTTACTCCTCAGATCTGAATTAGTTCAGCAGTCAGAATTTTTCCTTTTTTTCACCTAGCATTAGATCATTTTCATCATATTGCTACTTAATATTCAAAGTTTTTTCAGTTTTTTTCTAAAGTTTTGCTTTAAATAAAAGAGGATTTCAAAAATAAGAATGTATGGCTGCAAGCAATACTTCATATGAGAAGAAAAAGAGTATTGCAGCATTTGTCTTGCTCTGGTCAGTGTTTACCTGGTTTACCTTTTAGAATTAATTTGGTTAGTCTCTTGAGCAAAAACCTCTACTGTTTGATTGTTTTGTAATTTTTGCCTCATTAATAGTTGAGTATAGTCCAAGGCACCCCTGGCTGCCCTTTACAATCACTTGGGTAGCTTTAAAAGTAGTAATATTAATTAAAATACTGATGCCTAGATCTCAACCCAACTATCCTGATTTACTTGGACTGGGATGGGTTCCAGGGATCAGTAAGTTTCAAAATCTTCTCAGGTAATCCAAGTATACAATAAAGGTTGAAAACACTGCTCTAAGGTCATTTGAATTTGAAAGCTTGAGAAATTTTGAAGTGGCTATTCTAGTAACAGAGGAACAATGAATGATAGCCCTAAATAGGCTATCAGGGCTACCTAAAGCTCTATGAAAATGGGTGCACACCTTAAACATAACCAATAGTATGAAAGAAAATATTATAATATTCACTATTCTTACTTACTGAGCATCTAAAGAATCCAGGCGTTTTGCATGTTTTTGTCTTTTTTTTTTTTTAAACTCCATTTAGCAACTCTGGAAGGTAGGGAATATTTCTTGTTCAGACAGTAAACTGAAGCTCAAAGAGAATGACTTGCTGCCTTTAAGTCACAGAACCAGAATTGGACCTGCATACACATTTGATTTTATAACTTAAGCTCTTTTCACTGTACCTTAAGAGATAAACTGAGGTATATGAACATTTTTAATAGTTTGAGCAAAAATCAATTCAAATTGGGTAACACCAAACTAGAAGTGGTTAGGAGCGCCCCACCAACAGGAATTAGGAACAAAACTTATGGAGAAGATGCAGAAACAAAGCAAGGAAATTTTTTGATTGGCTATAGCTTAAGTGGTTGCCTTAAGCCTAGTTGGCTGTTTGTGATTGTTTATTTTAGTTTTTATTTCTTAACTTTGAAGCATTTATAGGCTTAGGTTTGGGTTTGGTTGCATAGGCTGCTAATGCCCTAGAACCACCTCAGTGTGATGGCCTCCTTGTTTAATTTAACAATACCATGCTGTATGAAAATTTGATATTTAGTGTGACTTAGTTTAAATAATTAGCTATTTCAAGGTTTTCTTACTGTCATGTTTCTTCAGAGCCATGGATGTCATCACCAACAGAAATATATTAAGTGCTCAGTATTGGAAAGTAGTAGAATATTTCTGACTTGGACCAGGTTTACAGATTTGTTGTGATGGTGATGGTATGATGGTGGCAGTAAAAGTTAACAAATACAACACTTTTAAAAAATTCTTTAGAAAATTTATGTAACTCACATGTGTTGCCTTCGTTTGGTGTTATAAATTAACTTATCTAGGAATCTATCTGGTAGAAAACAGCATAGACCAATTTTTTTGTCTTGCTGTTAATCTGATCCATTTTATAGCAACATAGTTAGACTTACAGCAAAGTTATCACCACAAAGTAAAGGTTTTGGCCTTTTTCTATATGGGAAAACCTCATTATAAGCCTTACTAAAATTTTATAACAAGAGATTGGTCAGGTGGTAAAAAATCATTATATTCCAAAAGTAAATTATAAGGGAAGTCTTTCAACAATGAAGGGAGTACATTGTCCCAAAGTATTAGGAAAATATATGAATTGTACAGAATTTAAAATTAAGATAGGTATAAATAATAATCTTGCTAATGCTTAAAATATATTTTTTAATTGCAAAAAATTAGCTAACTACAAAGCTGAAATTTATTTTAAGAATAATAAATTTAAAATCACTTATTTTTAAATGAGAGGGAAATTAGCATATTCAAAAATCCTGTTACGAATAAGGTAAATTAGTTATAGAGCTGAAGTAGTTAGATATTTCTAGTTCCCACCCAGAGGACACTATGAGAACGTTTAGGAAAACTAGCAGTAATGAGTAATATGGAAATAGGTGTGAATTCCCAAGGGGCAAATTCAGTTTTGTGCATCATTTTCATATTTTTCTAAAGGTGTCCGTATATTCCCATTATTATGTTCCAATACCATAAAGGTATTCCAATATTTCCAATGGAAATAATTCCATTTCCATAAATTATTTGGGCTAATATAATATGATCCTAATGGAATAGTGCCTAGAGTTAGATTGTCTATACAAATAAGGCTTCTCTAATGCATATAGAAAAGAGCCCTACCAACTTGGTATCAAAAATATAACCTTGGGCTTCCCTGGTGGCGCAGTGGTTGAGAGTCCGCCTGCCGATGCATGGGACACGGGTTTGTGCCCCGGTCCGGGAAGATCCCACATGCCACGGAGCGGCTGGGTCCGTGAGCCATGGCCGCTGAACTTGTGTATCCGGAGCGTGTGCTCCGCAACGGGAGAGGCCACAACAGTGAGAGGCCTGCGTACCGCCAAAAAAAAAAAATATATATATATATATATAAGCTTGCTATATAAAAGTTATATAACTTGTTCTTTGATTTTTCTTCTATTGTTACTTTTCCGCAAATGTTTGAAGGTCAGCATTTTTGTATGATGTTACTTTAAAAAGTAAAAATGCTAAAGGTGAAATTCAAGGAAATTTCAAGTTTTAACCTTTTTTAATCCTTTCATACTTCATGCCCTTGATAAATTCTAAGTAGCATATATTTTCTTGTGTATGAATGTATGTGTTGCCAAAGATGCTTATGATTACTTTATAAGACATTGAAAATTTACCACAATTTGTAGTTAATTTACCATATTTATTCACCATGAAAAACAGATGTTTTCCTATGAACACTAGAGATCATAAATAAAATGCCAAACTAGCATCACAAATTAATGCTTTTAGAATTTGATTTTAATAATGTTAGGCAGCTTTGAGTTACATTTTCTTTTTGTTTACCCTAGACTGGAACTAAGCATAATCTACAAAGTATGTGAAAGGAACTTGAAATATTTTTAAAGTTACACGATGAAAAAAGAGTCATTTAATTCCGTTAAGTGAACAGTTCTGTCCATTCAGCACACACATATTGAACAACAGCTTTGTGTCCAGTTCTGGGGGGAATTATAAGACATTTCCTGTCCACAGTCAAGTTATAGGATATTTATAGTACATTATGATAAGAGCAGAATTCTGTGGAAGTTTCCTAGGAAAGTCCCTAACAGAGAGTAGGAGGTCAACAAAAATTTTCCTTGAGAAGCTCACATCTGAGCTGCCTATTCATTAAAGAATAGGTTTCTAATATTTTTAATTAATCAGTTCGTGTTTTGTGGTGCAGAGAATGGGTTACAAGTGTGCTAGGATACTGAATCCTTCAGTCCTTGGGACAACCAAATGGAGACTGGGGTGAGCAAGGGCCCCAGGCTAGTCATCTCCAGTTATAAGCAGCCACTTCCTTTTACCCCAGTGCTCCAATTATTACTGTTTTCAGTGTGTCATGATATGAAGAATTTTGGGAAACAGTGGTGTAGAGAAATGCCATCGTACTTCCAGGTAATGGAATCTCCACTTAGAGTTTCCAAGGGATCATAAACTTGGAAATAAAAGATAAATCTAATAACCAAATTTTAATATGGCCTTATATTTTTTATTTTTTTAATTCTGGTAAAATATACATAAAATTAAATATTTTAACTGTTTTTGAGTGTTCAATTCAGTGACATTAAGTACATTCACATTGTTGTCCAACCTTCATCACCATCTATCTCCAGAACTTTTTCATCTTCCCAAGCTGAAACACAGTTATTAAACAGTAACTCCCCACTCCTCACCCCCCAATGCCTGACAACCATCATTCTACTTTCTGTCTCTGAATTTGACTGCTCGAAGTACCTCAATAAGTGGAATCAAAAAGTATTTACCCTTTTGTGGCTGCCTTATTTCTCAGCATAATGTTTTCAAGGGTCATCCTTGTTATAGCATGTGTCATAATTTCCTTCCTTTTTAAGGTTGAATAATACTATTCCATTGTATGTATATACCACATTTTGTTTAGCCATTCATCTGTCAATAGACATTTGGGTTGCTTCCACCTTTTGGCTATTGGGAATAATAATTGGTATACGAATAACTATTCCAGTCCCTGCCTTCAGTTCTTTGGGGCATATACCTAGAAGTGGAATTGCTGGATCATATAATTCTATTATTAATTTTTTAAGGAACCACCATTCTGTTTTCCACAGCGGCTGCACCGCTTTACATTCCCAACAGCAGTGCACAAGGATTCAATTTTCTGTACATCCTTGCCAACCTCTTGTTGTTTTCTGTTTTTTTTGATAATAGCCTCTAGTGAGTGTGAAGTAGTATGTCATTGTGGTTTTGATTTAATTTCCCTAATGATTAGAAATGTGAAACATCTTTTTATGAGCTCATTGGTAATATGGCCTTATACTTTTAAAGATTTGGCGGGGGAGGGGGGATGTCTAACCAAGATAAACCAAATCTTATTTAAAAATCTTAGAGATCATCAGAGTTCTTAATCTGAAATCCATCAGTGGTTTCAGAGTCCATGAGTAGCCTGCATTAAAGCAAATTCCATTAGACTCTCAGTATCTGTGCCCCTCAAAAACTTAAGAAATTTATTGACCTACCCACAATCACCAAAATGTTTTTTAAAAGTCATTATTTGGAGAGGAGTTAGAATTAAGTGATTTTTAAATTTCTATTTTGTGCTTTTCTGTGTTTTCCAAAGTATCTAAAATAAACATGCATAGTGCATGTGATTTTTTTTGTTATTTTAGAACTTGGAAAGTAAAATCCATCTTTAGCTCTTGGACCTACAAGTTAAAAAAAGTCTAAAAGCTAAGAAGAAATAAAATGGATATAGTATGTTCTTATGATTGCCTGCCTTCTCAGAGTCACAGCATTCCCAAGTCACTACCAGAAGAATGAGCAAGGCTCCTACCTCCACCAAAAAAGTGATGTTTACTACTGAATCTGTTTCAGCTAAATTCATTGCAATAAAATAATTGCGTTTGAGTTTTTTATAATGAGCTTTTACTATAAAGAGAACATGCAGGTTCTATAGCTAGAGAAGCAGTGTTTACCATTTCAGCTGAATTTCATTAAGGGAAATATTTGCATTTATGTTCTATTTTATAATGAGATTTTACTGGCTTTTCTGTAATATCTTTACATAGTACTCTAATTACTTTTTAAAGGTATTGGGTTTTTGTATTGTTTAATTTTAAAACATTGATCACTTAATTTTAAAAGCAACCAAAAAGAATTCTCATTATTTATGTTGAATAGATGGATACATACCTGGGTTCAGCTTAGCATCCTAAAAAAACTGTGGGAAGTCTTTAAAATTTTATGAAGAACTTCCTAGGACAGCTTACCTATTCAAGTTCATCATCAAGTCTCCATATCTTCTTCAATCTTTTTGGCTAAGTTTGAGAATATTCCATGTAGGGCTTGAACTCAACTATTTAATACCCTCAGGCCTCCATTTTCTCTTCTGACATTTGCTTGATCTATATATCTGCTTAACTGTAATGTTTGTGCTATGAAATTTTATTTCATAACTACATTTTTTAAATTTTAACCAGTTTTTTAAACTCCTGTTTTTCCTTTTGCAGCTGTATGCAGGAGCTATTCTTGAAGTCTGTGGATGAAAATTGGGGAGGTTCCCTCAAGTCCAAGGTATATAAAATCAACTCTAGTAAAATTTCAGTTAATAATTTAAAATCAACATTTCACAAAAATAATTTCATTAAATACTCCCAAGAATAAGAATATTTAAGGTTATACTTTCTCAACAGTATATGAATTTTCTCTACATTTGTCTTCATGGGAGTGGAATTTTATAATAATTGTTGAATACTAAGTTACTTGACTCTAAGCAAGCATAAAATATGAAATTTAGATTTAAATACAGCACATGATGAGGTGATTATTTTCTTAAAAGAAGAGACTTTCCTAAGTACAAATTTTATGAGAGCCTTTCTTTTACCAAGTGGAAGTGTAATCCTTCTAAATAATATTTTTAATGTAAACTGATTTATATAACACTCCTAAGGAACAATTGCATTAAGTGAGAGTAGACATGTACAAAATAACCATCAAGAAGAAAATTAATTACCATAGAACTTGAGGTGTAGAAGAGAGGAGGTCATACAGGTGTATCTTCACAGGAATTAAAGATAAATTATATGAAAGGATAATTGTGAAAGTGTATTCTTTTGGTTGACAAACAGTAATGGAGCTCTGTATCTCCAAAAAGACTTGGACTAAAGCTTTTCTATTCCATCCTTGCATGTCAGCTGAAAATCAGTTTTATGAAGGTAATGAACTTGTTTTTTTGTTTTTTGGGGTTTGTTTGTTTTTTTTAACTAAAATACGTAAGTGCTCTATTTATATACCTTATTTTGTTTTTGTTTCTGCTGCTTTTCCATGATTTCTTGCCTTGTTTACTTAATAGCAAGAGAATTTTTTGGATTTAGTATTTTATAAAATTGCCTGTATTAGCACATTCCCTTTATTGCTGACCTAGAATTGTTTATAATAAAATATTGCTCATTTGGCATGGAAATTAATCCTTGGATTGCAACTTGGGGACTTGGGAACATTTTATATGAGACCCAGAGCAGATGCACATCTAATTAAATACATTCTTTGTCAGAATAAGCGCATATTCTGATGTAGCACAGAATATAACATCCACTTTTGCTTAGGGAGAAAATTATTTACTCTGTATGATTTATTTTGCCTCAAACACTTAAACTCAGTATTGTACCAGAGTTGTTTTGGCTTTTTTTATATCAGTTCTCTGAATGATAAAGTGATCACTCTTATTCCTAAAAAGTTTTGGCATTTGCTTTTTAATTATATTCATTATTCATATTTACTGACTTGTCTTATTAATAATCTTTTGTGACTCAGATTTTCACGAGGTCAAGAATAGCTTGCAATTAGCCCTCCTGTTTGTGATATCAGGTTTTCTTATGTCCATGGTAATAATTTCTGCAGTTACTAGTTCAGTCTTTAAAAGATTGAGTGTAGTTTATTAATCCTTAGATTGCAACTTAACTATATATATATTTCTTATGTATAATTAAATTATCAAACTGGTGGGTATTTGTAGTCATACTGTCTTTTCCTTTTGAAACATTGGATTTTAATTCTATGTATAAATATTTAATTAGTACAAGCTTATTTAAATTAAGAAGATTGTTTAATTCCACAGTCTATAACCATATTTAATATAATTATGTATAATACCAGTATTTTCGGAGCCCATGAGAAAATAATACATTTTTTTAAGTTTACTTAATTTAAATTAGACACGTCATAAAACAGAAGAAAAAATTAATGTTAAATTATTCCAGAAGAGAGGAGGATTTAAAATTTGAAATGTCTTATCCACATTAAATAACTCAGGGTTTATGAAAAAAAAAAGTCCCAGATCATATGCCTTAGCTAATTCCAGGTATACCTCCTAAAATACTTTTGTTTTCCATGTTATGGTTAAGTAGGAAAGTCAGTATGTATAAAAACGTCTCATTGTATATTGGACCTAGTGTTTTATCACTTTTGGTGACATCAAAAGTAATGATGTTAAATAAGTATGTTTTCCTTCTCAAGCATGAGTCTTACCATGATAAGGATATGTCTGTAGTCTGTCTCTATCAAAAAATGTAAATTTTCCATAATTTTGTAGGTCTTGGCAAACTTTTTCTGTAAAAGTCCAAATAGTAAAGATTTTCAGCTTTATAGGCAACAAGGTCTCCATTGCAGTGATTGATCTTTGTTTTTATAGTATGGAAGCAGCCATAGAAAATATTTAAATGAATACATGTGTCTGTGTTCCAATAAAACTTTATTTATAAAATCAGGGAGGCCCAATATGGCCTATGGACCATAGTTTGCCAACCTCTGTATTAGAATCATAAACCTTCGGACACAGAAAGGAATTTTAAAATAATGTAGAACTTGAGAGCAAATAGCTTTTTGCCTCTCGTACCCACTTTGGTTGACTGGTAGTGATGCCTAGGATTATGATGCTACCTTGGAGTTTTGCTGGAAGGAATACTGATTCGTTAGCACTGTCTTCATCAATTTTCTCATTTATAAAATGGATTAATAGGTGGTGTAAAATCGGTTAATATCTACCCTATAGGACTGTTTTGAGGATTAAATGAGATAACATGACTCTCTAGCATTTGAAACTCTTCCCTTCACTTGTGTGAACAGGTCATTTTATTCTCCTTTCCTGGCATCTCATCTACCACCCACACTTCAAATATTGGTGTTAGTCGGGGTCTGTGTTATTTTCTTACTCTCTTGAATGATGTCCCACTCCCTCAGTTTCAACTGCAGTGTTCACCTGATGACTCCCAATCTGTATCTTTAAATTAAATCTTTCCTTTTTTAGATACCATATTTCTGACTGCAAATTGATGTTTCCACTTGCATGGTCTCATAGTATCTTAAACCAATGTACATATAAGTCACCTGGGGATCTTGTTAAAATGCAGAGTGTAATTCTGTAAATTTGGTTTGCATCCTGAGATTCTACATTTCTAACAGTCCTGTAGACTGTGGCCTACATTTTTAGTAGAGAGGCGTTAAACCCAGCATGTTCAAAAACTAAATTAATCCTCTTCTCTGATAAAAGTATACCATCTTCTTCCCTGTTTCCACAAATGGCAGTATCATCAAGCAAAGTATAAGCATGAAACCCGAGAGTCATGATCAATATTTCTTTCACACTTTATGCCCCGTTAGTCACCAAGTTGTCTCTTCCCCCTCCTTAATAAACCTTCATATCTTTGGCCTTCTCTATGATTTTAATCAGCCCCTTAGCATCTTTATCTGGAAGGATTAATTACTTATTATCTGGCCTGCCTGTCTCTTTTCCCTTTTCTTCTATTCTCTCCTACACAACTACCAAAAAAAAAAAAAACCTTTTCCATAAGACAGATTTGATTATGTGACCCTCTTATTTAAAATTACCTGTAGTTCCCCATCACATATAAATGTCAAATTCAGCATCATATACAAGACCTATCATGACCTGGATTCTCTTTTCTAGGTTCACATATCTAGTTTATGTGCAGAACTATTTGCAGTTCTCTGAACTCTGACCTCTAAGTCTTTGCACACACTGCATGTTCTTCCTGACTTATGCCTTTACCCATTTTTGTGACGAACCCCTATTCATTCCAAATTTAGTTCAAGCATTATTTTGGGATTGCCTTTGGACAGAATTTTACACCCTCCCCTTTGTGTTCCATAGCAGTTCCCACATAATATTGTAATGTATTTACTTAATTTACTGGTCTTCTGCCTCTACCAAACTAGGAACTCCATAAAGCTCAGAAGTTTTTAAATTTTTTTTATCACTAATGTATCCCAGATCTTTCTAACACTGCATCTCACATTAAGAGGAATTCAAATATTTATTGAATGAATGAATGGATTTGCTAAATTTATCTAATTCAAAGGTGGCTCCACTTTTGACAAATGGGAAACTGGTGAAAAGCCTGTGTTTATTGGTTATATAGCCTTTATGGATTTATAGTCTTCAAATAGTCCTTTTCTGACTTTATTATTCTGAAAAGTCATAATCTTTTTAGTTTGTCTTGTCTTCATTATTGTACCTCCAGTCTCCCCAAATTCTCTTATTTAAATTGCCGTTCTCTGAACGTTTTTAAGTGCTTTTAAATTGTCTTGTTGGGAGGACCCAAATGACTCATGATTTTGCACTCCAGATAGTTTGTAAGTAAATATTCTTGTTTTAGAGATACTCTTCGATACCCAGTAGTTTTCACTGAGCACAATTGAGAATTCAGTTCTGTTGTTTGTTGTTGCTGCTGCTCTTCTCTTTGTATTGTTGTTTCTGGGTATGATATGACATTTTTGTTTATATTCTGATACAAATATACTTATTTCTACTCAAGGGGAAAACATCTAATTATCATTCCATGTAATTTTATATGGCAATTCACAAATCTTAACTGTACCTGCCATAAGCCCTTATTTATTAAATCTTAAAACCAATAGAGTACATTGTATGACTACTTGTAATGTGGCCAAAGGTACATTGTTAGATCTAGCCAAGTGTATTTTGCCTCTATATTTTCACTTGTTTATGATTTTGAAAATAACATAGTTCAAACATTTTTCTTTGACCTCAAGACATATCCTTCCTGTTATCCCTCATCCCCACTTTTCCTCTTTTTGGAATGAGGAAGAGGATAGATTTTTATTTTTTAATACTCTTCATAGTTAACTTTGAAGAGCCTCTGATTTATAAGGAGAGTACCATGACTTTCTAAGCAGTGTATATAGCAAAACTTGGCTCTAAGGTCTCCTAGGCAGCTACACAAATGACATGCTGATAAGATTCTTGAGGACAAAACTGAAACATTCAACGTTACCACTTAATGTTTTCTAATCATTTCTGCATATTTGATCGTTTTGAAGTGTTATTTACAAATCTGCCTTAATAATTGACAAATAAATTAGCATAGGAACATTTTCTTGAAATAGAGTGACTGAATTAAGCCCTTTAGGAATTTCCAAACTGATATCACTTAGTTATTTTTAAAACAGCAGAAAGAAAACTAGTAAAATAAGTTACTTTGAGGTCTTTTTTGCAAGTCTCTTATATGCTCTTATAGCCTCTCCTAGTGCCATGTGTATATAGTAAGTATTCAAATATATTTTAAAAGATTAATTTACTGCCTGTAAAATGTGATTTGCTACCACAGGGTATTTAATAGATACTCCCCTCAGTCAAAATTAGAAGCTTGTGGATTTATACATAGCAGAGAGAAGAGAAAAGAACTGATGAAAATAGTCATTAGTGACTCATCTTAATATTTCTTTTCAATTTAATCCCTCATTCCGGCCTGTTAAAAAAATCTTCTGGGGCTTCCCTGGTGGCGCAGTGGTTGAGAATCTGCCTACCAATGCAGGGGACACGGGTTTGAGCCCTGGTCTGGGAAGATCCCACATGCCGCGGAGCAACTAGGCCCGTGAGCCACAATTACTGAGCCTGCACGTCTGGAGCCTGTGCTCCCAACAAGAGAGGCCACGATAGTGAGAGGCCCATGCACTGCAATGAAGAGTGGCCCCCACTTGCCGCAACTAGAGAAAGCCCTCGCACAGAAACGAAGACCCAACACAGCCATAAATAAATAAATAAATAAACAAATAAACTTCTGAATGACAGAAAGTTATAGGTTCTGTTATAGATACAAAAAAAAATACTTAAGAATAGTTCTTTTCTCCAGAGAAGTTTCTTATGTAGTAGTGACCACACTGTGTATTAAATTATGCTTTGCACAGATGTGCATATAGCATTTGCCAAAGGAATGGTTATAAAATGCAACAGCATATCATAAGCTCATTTTTGTTTGGGGATTCAGGAGTATTGGACAACTCTTAAAGGATGAAGTTAATAGAGAAGATATTCTAATAAGCCAGAATAATATAATCAGTTTTATTTTGAACTAAATTTAGTAGGGGAAGTTTAGATGGGATATCTGAGTGTCTTCCAAAAAGCCTGCAAAACCTTAAAAAGAAAAAGCATTTACTAATCTTTGTTTAGTTGTCCTAGATGCACATATATAAAGATCTTCATGGTGAAACATGTCTATAGTGCTATTGCTAGTTAATTCTAAGTTTAAAAAATAAGTTCTCAAAAGCATGTGTGCCACTATAAAATCTAATCAGAGGCTGTTGCAAATGATAACAGAACTGGAATTAAGAACTGTCCTCATTTAGGTATCCAAATGAAACATCCCTCTTGTATTTATCTTTTTTAATGTATTCTAAAATATTTTAATTTGGACAGTTAGACGTGATCATTACTAAAAACTTGATCGGGGCTTCCCTGGTGGCGCAGTGGTTGAGAGTCCGCCTGCCGATGCAGGGGACACGGGTTTGTGCCCCGGTCCGGGAAGATCCCACATGCCGCGGATCGGCTGCGCCCGTGAGCCATGGCCGCTGAGCCTGCGCGTCCGGAGCCTGTGCTCCACAACGGGAGAGGCCACAACAGTGAGAGGCCCGCGTACCGCAAAAAAAAAAAAAAAAAAAAAAACCTTGTTAAAATGTAGATCAACAACAACCTAAAAAGGAAAACATTCATTTAAAACTTCCCCAAACCCTATGCTCCAGATATAACCCCTATTAAAATAATAGTTATTGTTTTGAACTGTTAGGTATATTGTGCTAAGTATTTTATATTTTCTCACTTAATTTTTTTAAAGATTTCATTCAATGCTTCTAGGCTTTTTCCTTTGCAAATATATATTTATGAATAAATATATAAAAAATTAGTGTAAATATATAAAAACAATATATCCATCTTTTCATAACAACCATGAGGAACAAACTGATCTATAAACCTTTATATATGAGTTTACATCTATATCACTAAATACAGATTAATATAATTTTTAAATTATTGGATGCACTTCATAGTGGTCCATGTTAATTTATTTAACCAATAGCCTTTTACACACTTAGATTATTTTCAAATCTCCAGACTTGGTTAGCAGGATCTTATATATCTTTGCATTATAGTGTAATTATTTCCTCATAATAAAGAAGTTCCTAGAAAGAGACTTGCAGCTCTAAAGAGTATGCACGTTTTAAGACTTTTGGTTCATTTTGCTAAATACCTTTCAGGAAGGATGTGTCCATTTATATTTCTCCCACAACTAAGCCCCGGCAAAATCTTCTCTACCCCCCTCTCTAACCTTAAATATTCTTTTTAATTTTTGCCACTCCAAATGAGGTTACCTCATTGTTTTGACAGTTCTTTGATTATTTGTGAGGTTGAACATTTATTTCAAACGTTCAGTGACCATTTGTTTATTTTTATATTACATGTTCCTGTCCTTAGTTCATTTCTCTAGTACCTAGTATTTATTTTTTTCTTATTAGTAGAAGCTCTTTTGCATACTGTGTAAGAGATAATTTTCCCCAGTATGTCATTTTTACTTTTAACTTTGTTTATAGTAATGTTTTGCTGTACTGAGTGTCCATTTTTATATAGGCACATCTATAAAGCATTTTCTTTAGGATCATGCATAAGAGAAGAATTTTATATTCCATATTCCAAGTTGTCTGTGTTAAATGCTGTGGTAGTATTCTGAATCTTTTTTTTTAAACACTTATCACAACTGAAATTATCAGTGATGTGATTGCTTGTTTAGCATCTTTCTTCCTCATCAGACTATAAACTGTATAAGAGCAGGAATTCTGTTTTATATAGCTTTATGTCTGCTATCTGGTATACAATAGATATTCAAAAGTATTTATTGAATAACAGACACACACACACACCCAGATGCACGCACACATAATCTCTCTCTCTCTCTCTTTCTCTCTTCGGTTTGCTAGCTTTACCATATTAAAAAATCCAGGTATTTTTCTCTCTCTAGATTTCCTAATCGGTTTCTTTGTTTTATCATTCTGGTATAAGTATCACATAGTATATTATTAAACAATTGAACAAATTCTCCCATATTTTACTTTTTCTAAACTGTCCTGTTCTCCAACATTTACTCTTTTATTATTATTTTTTAATTTATTTATTATTGTCTGCATCGGGTCTTCGTTGCTGTGCGCGGGCTTTCTCTAGTTGCGGCGAAAGGGGGCTACTCTTTGTCGTGGGGCATGGGCTTCTCACTGCGGTGGCTTCTCGTTGCAGAGCACGGGCTTCAGTAGTTGTGGCTCACGGGCTCTAGAACGCAGGCTCAGTAGTTGCGGCGCATGGGCTTAGTTGCTCCGCGGCATGTGGGATCTTCCCAGACCAGGGCTCAAACCGCCGTCCCCTGCATTGGCAGGCAGATTCTTAACCACTGCACCATCACGGAAGCCCTCAAACATTTACTTGTATAGCTGAGTTTTACTGTCATTTTGTCAAGCCCTCAAAATCCCATTGTAATTTGGGATTTTTATTAATTTGAAAAAATTAACATCTTAAAATATTTAGTCTTCCCATTGAAGAATATGGGATATCTTTCCATTTTGTATGTGTTTTAGTTTCCTTGATTTTTCCATATAGGATCTAATTTTTTATTTATTGAGTTTATTTCTACTTTTTGTGTTGACCTTTGTAGCTAGCTTGGATTTGGAAGTAAACAATTTGAATATTTTTTTTCTTTTAAGCTTTCGTCAGGAGTGATAAACCCAGACTATTCAGAGGACTACAAATCAAGGTAACGCAATTTTAATGTGATCCTTTTTTCCAGCATTTTCTTTTTTTAATTAAAAATTATTCAGATATTTTAATTGACTTTATTTTATAGTGCAGTTCTAGGTTTACAGAGAAATTGATTCGAGAGTTCCCATGTACTCCCACCCCCACCTTCCAGTTCCCTTATTAACATCTTGCATTCATGTACATTTGTTACAATTGATGAACCAATATTGATACATTAACTAAATTTCATAGTTTGCATTAGAGCTTATACTTTGTACAGTTCTAGGAGTTTTACCAAATGTCATGTATCCACCATTACAGTATCATACAGAAGTTTCACTGCCCCCAAAATTCCCTGTGCTCCACACCCCACCAAACTCCTGGGAACCACTGATCTTATTACTGTCTCTATAGTTTTGCCTCTTCCAGATTGTCATATAGTTGGAATCATATAGTACGTAGCCTTTTCAGATTTCAGATTTTTAACTTAATACGCGTTTACAGTTCCTTTGTGTCTTTTCTGTAGCTGGATAGCTCATTTCTTTCTAATGCTGAATAATATGAATAGTATTCTGTTATACCATGGTTTGCTTTTCTGTTCATCTGTGGAAGGACATGTTGGTCGCTTCCAGTTTTTAGCAATTATGAGCAACAGTGCTGTATACATTTTTGTGTAGACAGACGTTTAACTTATTTGGGTAATTACCTAGGAGCATGATTACTGAATCATATAGTAAGAGTGTTGGGCAGTTTCTTACAAAGCTAACCTGTTTTCCAAAGTGCTTATATCACGTTGCATTCCCACTAATAATGAGAGTTATTGCTCCACATTCATCAGCATTCATTATTGTCAGTGTTTTGGATTTTAGCCATTTTAATAAGTGTGTGATGTTATCTCATTGTTGTTTTCATTTGCAGTTCCCTAATTGAGAATCTTTCCACATGCTTGTTTGCCATCTGTATATCTTCTTTGGTGTATCTGAGATCTTTTGCTCACTTTTAAAAATTTTAGTTATGGTTAAAAAAAAACTTAAAAGTAGTTAAGATGGTAAGTTAAATGTTAAGGGTGAAGTTCAGTACTGGTAAGTTAAATGTTATGGGTACAGTTCAGTAGTGTTAAGTATATTCACACTGTTGTGCAACAGATGTAGAATTTTTTTGTCTCGCAAAACTGGAACTCTATACCCATTAAACAGTAATTCCCCCTCCCTCCTGCCTCCAGCCCGTGGCAGCCACCCATCTACTTTATTTCTATGATTTTGACTACTTTAGATACTTCATATGAGCAGAATCGTACAGTATCTGTCCTTTCATGACTGGCTTATTTCACTTTAGCATGATGTCCTCAAGGTTCATCCATGTTGTAGCATGTGACAGGATGCTTTTTCTGCATCTACTGGTATAAGATTTCTTGTTTAGCCTGTTGGTAGTAATAGATTACATTAATTCATTTTCAAATTTTGCACCAGCTTTGCATACTTGGAGTAAATCCAAATGGGCCATGGTATATAATTCTTTATACACTGTTGGATTTGATTTAATATTTTGAACATTTTTGCAACTATGGGCTATGTAGTTTCTAATTTTTGGACTAAAATGAGTTTTTGAATAAAAAATTGAATTTTTAAAAATAATTTATGTAGATAACCTGACCCAAAAGATTTTAGTAGTAATGTTATTGGTTTATTAGCTTAGGGGGCCAATTTCTAAATTCCAGAAATGGGTTGAGAAGATACCAAATGCAAATAATCACATCAGAGCTTGTCTCCATCTCTGAAGTTCACAACTCTAGAAGACCTAGTAAAACTGAAGCATAATTGCTGAGTTTCTCAGCTCCCTTCATCATCACTGCTGCATTTTTAGTTACATGGTCCTTAATTTAGCATTGAAGACTGATCACTTAATGAATGGGATCAGGTTTGTTATCACAGTTACCCAGAGTCAGAATTCCTCAGAGCTCTCTGGTGAAATACTGGAACGCACTAGTAGGTCTGAAGTTTCAGGAATCCAGCCGAATTATAAACTAATTACAACAGAATAAATTTTCTTTGGTTTAAGAAATCTAATGAAAGTCCAATACAGAATTGTCTGATAGTTTGTATGCACAGCCTATTTCAACATGGCTCTTAAGAGCCATTCTCATTCAATATTTTGAACTTGTCTGCCTCCTTCATTAGATTTTCAACTCATTTGAGAGTTGGAGTGTGTCATGTATGCAGTAAATACTTGTTACATTCAAGAATAAGTTTAAATCCCAAGTAAACTGCTTGATACCAACAGGTGTTTCTCTTCAGAAGTAAAATGTGATTTTTGTTTTAATTGTCATTTTTGATGAAATCCCATTACACTGTTTTCTAAAAGACTTCCTTTAAGAGCTGTTGTGATGTTATGTCTAAAAGCTTATTACTATTAAATTTAATTAAGCTGGATTGAATTGATTTGGACTTTGGTTGAAACTGAAAAGGCTCTTTCTAAGCAGAAAATGATATTCTTCTTTTTTGTAGTATGTTCGCGGTTCAGACCCTGTGCTAAAGCTTTTGGACGACAATGGGAATATTGCTGAAGAACTAAGCATCCTCAAATGGAACACAGACAGTGTAGAAGAATTCCTGAGTGAAAAGTTGGAACGCATATAAATCTTGCTTAAATTTTGTCCTATCCTTTTGTTACCTTGTCAAATGAAATGTCACAGCACCTAGAAAATAATTTAGTTTTGCTTTCTTCCATTGATCAGTCTTTTACTGTGAGGCATTAAACATCTAATTAAAAGTTGAAGTGGCAGCACAACCCATGTTATGTAAGGAGTTGGCAAGCTTAACAAAACCCATTTTTTATAAGTTTCCATCCTCCATTTGTTGATAGCACTAACAAAATGCTTTGTAATAGTCTTGTGGTTAATTATGCAAATGATAATTTGTGATAATTGGTCCAGTTTTACGAACAACAGATTTTTTAATTAGGGAGGTTAATAAGGGAGATGATTACTGTGCCTCATGTGCTGTGTGCTTTTTGAAAGTGAAGACAGAAAACTACAAAGCAAATACGATATATCGAGCCTCAACAGATTGCCTGCTTCTCAGATCCTCTCATATTTTTGTATTACCCAGCTTTCCTTTTAATAGAAACGTTATAGCTTATAATGAATGCACTGCATAAAAACTGTATGGCTTCATTCTTGTAAAACAGATTCAAGATCTATGGTAAGAGTGAAACATTCACACAGAGATTCGCATTAATGAAGACTACACAGAAAACCTTTTTGTGGATTTGTGTGGATCTGATATTTAGCAAATTTTTGTGCTTTACATTCTTACAGAAGAGTAAAGTTAAAAATTATCATTTGTAAGACCAGAATATAAATAAAACGTTTCAAAAATCTTTCTGAATTTGAAATCTATTTGTTCTTTCATGTTTAAAAATGACATATTTCTCAGTGCATTTTCTTTTCATATAAGCCTTTTTTTTAAGCTAAAAACACTAAAATATCTACATTGTTTAAAACTTCTAACTTACTGTGGGTAATAGTATTTTGTCTATGATTTTTTAATTTGTCAAAGTGCTTTCATTTGTGAACACATTTTCATTTATATCATGTAAGGAATTTCTCTTAAAATATAGTTTTTTAGGAGCTATTAAAAATGATTTTTCCACTTCCCTGATGGCGCAGTGGTTATGAATCCGCCTGCCAATGCAGGGGACACAGGTTCGATCCCTGGTCCGGGAGGATCCCACATGCCGCAGAGCAACTAAGTCCATTCACCACAACTACTGAGCCTGCACTCTAGAGCCCACGAGCCACAACTACTGAGCCCATGTGCCACAACTATGGAAGCCTGTGCACCTAGAGCCTGTGCTCTGCAACAGGAGTAGCCACCACAATGAGAAGCCCACGTACCGCACCACAATGAAGAGTAGCCCCTGCTCGCCACAACTAGAGAAAGCCTGTACACAGCAATGAAGACCCATCACAACCAAAGATAAATAAATAAATAAAAATAAATTTAAAAAATAAATTTTAAAAAAATGATTTTTCTTTGCTTAACTTTCTGTGTGATGAAAGTGACTTCTTAAAGGGTGGTTCACTAAGAGCAGCATTCATCCAAATGACTTTAGGTCATTTAAACCTTACTAACTTAACAAATTGGTCTAATATTCTATTATGTCAGCTCATTCTTAGGATAAATTCTTATAATCTGGAAACTTTTATTTTGAATTAAACTATCTTAATGAAGGATATTTGAAAGCCTTAAAGACAACTCTACCAGAAAATGTTTGTAGAATATTTAACAAAAGTCCGTTATTAATCTTTACTGGCATTTTATGTCATGTCATTTTAAATTTTAAGACATTTTTTAAGCCAGCTTGAGAATGAAAAAATACTATGAGAAGTCCTGGCAAACAAACTGTGGTCTATTTTTGGTCATCCATAGTAATGGAGAGGGCCATCACTTTGATAGTACAAGGCCCTGGATAATGTAATAATCCCTAATGGTGGTTATTACTTCAGAGCAAAAGGAAGGTGAAGCCAATCACGAACAGTGGGAAAAAAACAGCACGAGAGGAGTTGCTGCCACATACAGAAAAATAGTTGGATAGAAGGCGTGAAACTTCAGAACTTCTGGGATTGGCATAGAAAACTAATTGGACTATTCTCTGAGCAGGAAGAGCCAATCAAATGAGTATCTGGCACTGGGATTTAAAGCGAGAAGCCTGAAAAGTCTATTATATTCAAGTTATTATTAGAGATCAAAAGAGGCTGAAGAACCTTAAACTTTGAAGAACTTGAAGCTTTAAGTTCTTGAGTTGATGAATAAATGTGTTATCTACCAAGCTCCACTATTTTAATTGGGAGGTTTGAGTTAATTAGCCAATCCAACTGTTTTTCACCAATTCCAATCAACAGCTAAAACCTTTTTAAAGAAACAAATCTTGATTACTAAGAAAGGGGTGTATAAATACTGAGGCAAAAAAGTACCATTTTATAGCCGAATTTTGACATTTGATTAAGCTTATTCAAGTTCACAAATATGGATATGTAATAGTTGATATTTATAAATTTGCTCCCCCTGCCAAAATTATGTTACTTATAACGTAAAACAGTTAACGAGTCTCTAAATTCCTGAATTTGGCAAAAGCCTCTTACAAGGAGCTATGAGCAAGAACTGACATTTCCTGTTTTAAGAGGATTTGAGACTTGAAAGCCAGTCTAAAATTAAAGTTAATAAAATGCATAAAATATTTTTGAAAGCAAAACTGCAAAACTTTGGAAATTAAAATTGGCAGTAGCTAGCATGTGAAAGCATGTCTACAAATATGGGAAGTAGGAGTACAGATTACACATATGAGCACAGCTAGGTATTTCTTTTACTTGAAAATTAAAGTAGCTTTTAATTATATCCTGTGATGACAGAGAACTTTTTCTGGGAGGAGAGGGTCTGCGTTTATGATCCAGAATTCAAATTAGACTTTTGCTGATTAAAATAAACATTTTACCTTCAAACTGGTCCTTAGCCCAGGAATCAGTAACATGAAACATTACCTAGAAATACTAAAGGAATAAAACTAAGAATTGTCTGAGACCTCTAAAACTAATTCTTTCCTGTTAGCCACTCTTGAAATAGACTATGAATATGTACAGCATTTTATCTACCATTATGAAGAGATTGAAGTTGAGACCTTAAAATTCAAAACTTTTTTAAAAAACCATTTTGGTAGAAAAACTAAGAGTTGATCCTTATTCACAAATTCTATATTTGCAAATTCACCTGCTCATTCAAATTTAATTGTAACCCCACAGTCACAATACTCTTGGCACTTTTGAAGTCATCCACGGATATGCGCAAGGCAGTGAAAAATTTGAGTGCCCCAATGCACACATTCCCAGCCAAGGTCAGACAAAGTGACACTGCCTTGCTTCAGCTCATGCTGTGAACAAGCGTCCTTTTCACAGTCTATTTAATGCCACATTTTTTGCATTTTTGTGCTTTTTGTTGATTTCGCTCTGTAGAATGGCCCCCAAGCGTAGTACTAAAGTGCTGTCTAGTGTTACTAATAAGTGCAAGAAAGCTGGGATGTGCCTTGTGGGAAAAATACATGTTTTAGATAAGGTTTGTTCAGGCATGAGTTACAGTGCTGTTGGCCATGAGTTCATTGTTAGTAAATCAGCAGTTATTTTTAAAAAGGTGCCTTTAAACAGAAACACATAAAACAAGGTTATATATCGATAGGTTGGCAAAAATGTGACCAGAGACTTCCAGGAATCTAACCCTTTGTATCCCCTAAGAGCAATGGTTCTGTGTTTGCCAGTTCAGTGTTTGCAGTGACTTTATAGAACATAATAACTACTGTAAGTAATGAGGATTGACTAATTTACCATTTTTATTGAGACATAATTCACATTTGAAATTCACCTACTTGGAGTATGCAATTCCAGTGGCTTTTTAGTATATTCACACAGTTATCCAACCATCACTACAATCTGAATTTAGAATATTTTCATCACTCCAAAAAGAACTCCTACATGCATCGGCAGTCAATCCCACACCCACCTACCCTCGGTCCTCGACAGCCTGTCTAGGTTGTCTCTCTGGATTTCTGTCTATGGATTTGCCTATTCTGGACATTTCATATAAACAGGATCACAATATGCGCCTTTTGTGTCTGGTTTCTTTCGCTTAGCATGTCTTCAAGGTTCAACCATATTATAGCATGTATCAGTCCTTCATTTCTTTTTTGTGGCTGAATAATATTCCTTTATACAAATATACCACATTTTATCCATTATTTGGTAGACATTTGGGTTTCCACTTTTTGGCAACTGAATAACACAGCTATATACATTGATGTACAGGTTTTTGTGTGCAAATGTTTTCATTTCTCTTAGATACATAACCTAGGAGTGGAATTGCTGAGTGATATACTATCGATGTTTAACTTTTTGAGGAACTGCCAAACTTTTCCAAAGTGGCTAAACCATTTTACATTCCCATCAGCAGTGTACAAGAATTCTAATTTCTGCACATCCTGTATTCATCTCTCATTAAGGGTACTCATTTTACAGTCTTATCATCAGGGGCCATTGAGATGTGTTAATAAGCACTGTGCCCTCCACTAAATAGTCTTAAGACTGCAATTCTTTTAATTCTTTAGATGGTATGTTTTATTCTCTCAATTTTTCCTGCCTCTTCTGCCTTCTGTCACTTTACTGGATTTTAATTCATTTTTCTCTTCCCCAGCTTCAGTCATGAAAAAAACTTTAATGTTCCCATATCTAATAGAGGTCACCTTAAACAAATGAGAGGCAACCATTAAACAAATACAGCATTGCAATTATGGTCAAAGCAATGAAGAAAAAAGTTACTAGAAGAGAGTTACAAAGGGGCCTAGTGAGTTCAGAGATTTCTGAAGGATGTGACATTTAAACCAAGGCCTGAAATATGAACAGAAGCTATTCAGGAAAAGAGTAAATTGAAACGCCTTCCAATTAGAAGGTAGAGCACATGAAAAGACCCAGCCTCAGTAGAAAGTCGGGCATTTCCACACACCTGAAAGAAGCCAATGCATCTGGAAACTAGCGAGCCTGAGGAGAGAATAGTAGAAAATGAGGTTGGGAAGGTAGGCAAGGAGGACCCAGTTGGTGCTCTCTTAAGAATATAGCTGCATTCTAAGTTGCTTTTAGAATAAAACCAGAAAAGGAAAAAACCTCAAGCAGGGGAGGGACAAAATCCAGTAAGTTCAACTCTAAATGTCACAGTCAGCAACTATTGTTATGCCTACGTAAACACGTAAGTGCTTTATCTAGTGCACTGATAGCCTCTTTAGGAGCATCTAGTATACAATTTACTCTTTAAAACTACTCATCAACTTGCTTTGAGAACAAAAAGTCAAGCCTAAGCTAAAATGTTAAGTTTTATGAGATTCCAGTGTTCATTTGTATCTATGCTCAAAGGATTCTTAGAATATTCACTAGTTACGTGGACTCATAGGAGGTGCCTATTAATCCACACCACACTTGGGCGGTCCTCCTCACCCCGCCTTTAAGCTGAGCACTAATCTCAATTCTAGCTCCAAGGAAAGAACATGAAGCTCCAGCCTTGGAACTATGTGACTCAATATCTACGACAGTCTTTCTGTCGCCACCTCTATTATAACTAGTACCAGAGTTCTTGGGTCTGGTTTTACCTCCTACCTACATTCAGGCTTTTGACCCAAGTCCCTGGCTCCTCTTACCTGATCTCCCACATCATGAATACCTATATGACCCAACTAGACAGCTCTATCTGCCATTCCAGATTTTGAAATCTATTCTGGCCTGAATTGTGTTTCCATTTCTTCCTTCCTGGCTTGAACAGCTGGACCTATAGCCCAGACTCTCTGATCTGATTTCAGATCCTAACCTAGTTCTATGAGCAATGACTAATTCATCTACTTTTAAACTCACGTATCTCTACATCTTAGCCCAACAATACAGGACTCTTTCGTTTTTCCCCATATAGAGTGAAATTGTTGTCCAGCCTTACCCCTTGCATATCCACTCAGAATCAGCTAGATCTTATCCCAAAGGCCCAGCCCCAGATCCCAGCCAAGCTCTTCTGGTCTAGTTTCCATTGCTGGATAACAAACCACCCCAAAACTTAATGGTTTAAATATTTGTATATCTCTGTATAAACAAATAGAGAGGGAAAAAGGGATTCTATTGATTCTGTTTCTCTAGAGAACTCTAATATACATCTTGCAATACTCTGTGCATTAATGATTAACTTTCACTTATAAAGATTTGCAAGGAAAGGCTCAACTAAGTCTAGACTATTATAGGCTCTTTATACAACCTATGTTCAGAGATTGTCAGACTGACAGTTTTTCAATTTTAACAGAATTTTGACAGGCTCTTCCTCATAGCCACCTAAGCCAAAATGTCTTTGTCAAGGTGGTGGTGTTTTCCTCATTAGCAGTAACACATGAGACTGTGTTTATGTTTGACTGTACACAGTATATACCATCAAAGCTGATTAAATGAGTCATTTAACACTGTTTACAGGAAAAGACTTAACAGATGTCACAAAGAAGAAAGTCATCTTTTGAGTGTACACAGTGATGTCAGTTGGTTCAGAAGTTTCTGAAAGGCAAAACAATACTGAGAAAAAAATGTTTTGTAACCGATTTGTAAACGGAAGGGGAAAAGTTACTGGGTAGTAAACTATCATGCTCTGGAAGAAGAAATCTCTTGTCAAATCAATGTAATCTTTTCTGGCAGAGTTACTGGCCTGCTAGGACAGAGGGGAACAATGGGTGTAATCTGTCCTCAATGTAGCCAGGTATTTTATCCTGTCTGACATTACATAGTTATTTGTTAACTAGGAAAAAATATGATCTAACACCTCAGTTTTTGAGTGGGTGCATTTAAGAATGCTGGGGTATTTGTTCTCAGTTATTTTCAATAGATCATATCACCATAGGGCGAAGCAAGTGACATCTTCAGGTTTCCATCGCGTATGACTTGCTAGAATCACGGCACTTGTTGGTGAGCAGCCAAGAGGGGAAAAGGTACCGACAATTGGGGATTCTCTTACTCCCTGTCATTTTTTCCCATCGGTGTCTAGCTTTTGTTTCCCCTTCATGAGATGTCTCTTGGAATAGATGATACATTTGCTTCAGTCTCACATTCCCTGATGCCAACTGTCTGTGAAGGTAGCCCCTCTGCCCTCTCTTTTTAGTATTTTGACTCATGTTGATTTCTCATGATCACTGGGTGCATTAGAGCTTTGTCTCTTCTGTGCCCTCATCACATGCTGAGGCAATGAGGGTTAGGAATTCAACATATGAATTTGGGGGGACTCAATTCAGCCCATAACACTGCCCGAAACCAAATTTCAGGGCAGTGAGGGGAGAAGTGAGCTGAAGAGAAATTGGGAGGTAGGAATTAGAGACAACTGTTTGGAAAAACTTGAATAAGAGAGGAAGGAACTAGACTGGATTTGAGAGTCAAAGGAGAGAAACTTGAGTGTGTTATAAACAGAGGGGAAGGTGCCAATGAAGAAGTTAAATGAAGGAGAAAGGCATTGGGTGAAATACATGTGTGGAGAGACTTGGCTTCAATCAGCAGGGAGAGTGTAGAGGACAAGCATGAGGATGGGCAAGGGCTTAACATGGTAAGAGGACAATATGGGCAGTTTAGAGACCTCTGCTTTCTCAGTGACACAGGAGGCAAGGTTATTCATCAGGACTGGAGAAAGCAAAGGCGTGAGTAATGGATTTGTAGAGAAGGTTTGGAATAGTTGCTGAGGAATGCAGAAGAGGAAGTAGATGGAGGACAGATCTAGAGAGGCACTGATCCTCCTGTTTGGAGTCTAGCCCTGGATCTTCGCTAACCTACTGTGTGAGTTTGGCTCAATTTTCTAATTATTCTTTTTCATGTTATTCTCATCTGTGAAATAGGGTTAATAATAGCTACAGTGAACACTCTACATTATTATGAGGATTAAATAAGAAAGTGGTTAAATTTTCAGTGACACTGAAAATTATTATTAGTAGCATTATTAGTAGCATTCCAGTTCTTGCGTTACTCAACACTGGCACCCTGGTTTAGCAAACTGATTGTAACGTCTCATTTTCTTTATTCAATTGTTGCCTGGGCCATTTATCAAGGCAATCATTGTCTGATTGCATAGATTTGATGATGGTATCCCCATTTCCCGTTCAAAAGTTAAGCCAGAGGTGTTCCCTTGCCCATTTAGTCTTAACTATTGCCAGAACATCCCAAATAAAGCCTGTTTCTTCCCCAAAGAAAATAAAACATACACATACCAAGACATTTTCAAATTAAAATAGGCACTAAACAGACAGATTTCTGCCAAGAATAACCTCTGCTCTACTCAAAGCTGGTTTACAGGATTGTAAAGTGAGACCAGCCTTTGCTTCTTACTCTACAGGGGCAATGAGTCAGGATTTCCTGAAATTAAGCAATCATGTAAAATGCGTTAGTGGCTTCTAGAAGACCTCATGCGCTTCCCTGTGCCAAGAAATTAACCTGTTTAGTTCTTGGCATCTCTTTCGTTTTCCCCAATGACTTAGTTAAGATCCTTCCATCAGTCTCAGAGTCAGTATGACAATGTAGCTAAGATTCAATGAAAGATTGTTTTTTCCTAGAAACATAAGTCTGGTGATGATAGCTGCATATCAGTGAGAAGGTTGGATTCTAAGTCTGAATCATTATTTTCTTAGTCAAAACTACACTGGCTACTAGTCCTAGTTCAATTCCTTGCATTGCTTAACCCAACTACAATCTAGTTTTGTCCCACCTCAAACAGTAATCTAATTGCTAACTCCTTGTTCTCATTCTATTTGAACTTTCTGTACTGATTTCACTTCCATCTTGGAACACCTTTTGCTTTCAAAACACCACTTTTTCCTAGTTCTCTTCTAACCTTCATTGTTACCTCTCCTCTGCCTACCCCACAGATACTGCAAGTTGTCCCTCATTGCCCCTCCTCTCTGTCAAGTGTTAGGAATTCAAATGGCAGCAGGGGCCAGGCAGGTAACAACAAGGTCAGATATAATTAATAGGGAGTGATAAGAACTCTGGCACAGAGACAAGGCATACTCCATGTCAAAGCAACCGCAGTGGAAAAATTTTTAAACACCATCTTAGCCAAAAACGCTTTCATGGACTGGACTATACAGCTGTTTCATGACAGCTGTTCTCAGAACCCAGGTCTTCCTGTCTAGGACTCTGAGGACAGGACCCATTTACAGGATGCTTTGTGTGCCACTTAACCCCTGCATAATAAAACAACAGTCCCTCCTGACTTTGAGTTCAGGGTCCCTAGGTAAGTCACCCAACCTGATTTACTTTTAATCTGTAAAACAGTCTTCCTGGGGCTTCCCTGGTGGCGCAGTGGTTGAGAGTCCGCCTGCCAATGCAGGGGACATGGGTTCGTGCCCCAGTCCGGAAGATCCCACATGCCGCAGAGCGGCTAGGCCCGTGAGCCATGGCCGCTGAGCCTGCGCGTCCAGAGCCTGTGCTCTGCAACGGGAGAGGCCACAACAGTGAGAGGCCCGTGTACCGCAAAAAAAAAAAAACAAAAAACCCCCAAAAAACAGGCTTCCTTAGAGGCTCACTTAAATTTCAACATGATGCAAACATTTTACTAAGTGGCAGTGACATCATTTATATCTTAAGTTTTCCAAGGGGCCCTTTTCTATTTCTCTAACTTAGAAGTGTCACCTCCACACCTCCTGAGGTTCTCTCCCAACTGTGTCACCCACCCAGATTTTACACTGTCACACCTGACACTTGTGCAGAACTCATGAGGGAACATGATAGTCCATCTGAAGGGAAGACCTCATCTTCTCCACCCAGAGATCTTAGTTTTTTATGCTCTGCCTGTAAAGTGTTGGAAGACTCTATACTCTTGGGCTTAGCACAACAAACAGGTATTTCGTTAACATGCTTTCTCACTGAAGTTCAAGTTTCTATGAGAAAACTTGTTTTAAAGAAGAATCTGAATGAAAACCATACATCTGAAGGTACTTTTTCTTGCACACTCAGAATAAACAGTTTTAAAAAGACAGTATTTTCTTAAGAACGAAATAATGCCATTTGCAGCAACATGGATGGACCTAGAGATTGTCATACTGAGTGAAGTAAATCAGAGAAAGACAAACATGATATCACTTACATGTGGAATCTAAAAAAAAAGGTTACAAATGAATTTATCTACAAAACAGAAATAGAGTTACAGATGTAGAAAACAAACTTATGGTTACCAGGGGTAAGAGAGGAGGGGGAGGGTTACATTGGGAGATTGGGATTAACATATACACACTACTATATATAAAATAGATAACTAATAAGAACCTACTGTATAGCACAGGGAACTCTATTCAATACTCTGTAATGGCCTATATGGGAAAAGAATATCAAAGAGTGGATAGGTCACTCTCACCTTCTGAGACGGCCCACACTCTGTCTGTGGAGTGTGTTTCTCTCTAAATAAATCCACTTCTTACCTATCACTTTGTCTCTCACTGAATTCTTTCTGTGACGAGATATCAAGAACCTGAGCTTCATTAAATCCTGAGATCAGGCGTGTGATCTCAGTTAAAAGACTGTAGGTTCAAGTCCCAATCTGGGTTTTGGCTGGGTTCGAATCCTGACGCATGGGTTCAAGTCCCAATCTGAGTGGCATGGTTTCACTTCTGCCCCTTTCAGTTGATGCACTGATCATTGGTTCTTTCTGCCTAATACTGGGATTCAATATTAGTAAGTCCACTTGGCTAACTAACCCAAAGCATCATCTAACAGCTGCACCTCTATCGGTAATAAAGCTGACGTGTTGGCTTCCATCAAAAAAAAAATTTTTTTAATTAAAAAATTAAAAATAAAAGAGTGGATATCTGTGTATGCATAACTGATTCACTTTGCTGTACACCTGAAACTAACACAACATTATAAATCAACTATAAAAATTTTTTAAAAATGAAAATAAAATACAGTATTTTCTTGAGAATGTTCTTAAAATGATGCATAATCTTACACAGTAGTTTTCATGTTTGCTGAAGCTGCTACAAAGACACCAGAGGAATTACTCTTGCGGGCAGAAACTAAAAATACACAACTGCTTCTCCATAATATGTTATCACCAGCTCAGCAGGGCCAGTTTAATTTCGCTCAGGCATAACTGGTCCTCATTTTGCAAGGTTCTGAACAAGTGAAACAGTCCCTACCCTCAGTATGAAATGAAAGAGGATCCAGGTTGTCAAGGTATCAGACAAAAAGAGACACAGGAAGAAGCCCAAGGCCAAAGTTCAGGCTTCCCACCACCATCCCACACTTGGCCGCCATTCCCTCACCTTAATCCCCTCTGCATACTATATGTTAATATACCATGCAGTTTCGTCAAGTTCTCTCTTGAAACAGTCATTTCATTTCCGTCTTCCTCCAGCTAATCTGGCCTGCTCTTTCCTTCCAACTTTGTCTCTAATAATTGATACAAATGAATTCTGTCTCCTTACACCGGTGTTCCCTGCATACCCCACTAGAGTGTAAGTGCCACAAGAACAGGGACCCTTTTCCTCTTATTACTATTATATTCATGGAGCTGAGTCCAGTGTCTAGCACAAAGGAGGTGCTTCATAAATGCTTGTTAAAGTAAATGGAATGTTCATTCACAGTGCCAGGTCTTTGTCCCAGCAATCCTCTCTACCCTGAATGTCCTCTTCATCTCCAAAATTCTGAAACCCACATTCATCTCTGTTATGGACTGAATGTTTGGTTCTCCCCACCCCAAATTTATATGTTGAGATTCTAACCCTGAATATAATAGTATTAAGAGGTGAAGACTTTGGAAGGCGTTTAGGTCATGAGGGTGGAGCCCTAATGAATGGGATTAGTGCCCTTATAAAAGAGCCCCAAGAGAGCTCTCAACCCTTCATCCATGTGAGGACACAAGAAGACATCATCCGTGAACCAGGAAGCCAGCTCTCTCTCACCAGACACCAAATCTGGTGATCCTGGACTTCTCAGCCTCCAGACTGTGAGAAATAAACTTATGTTTTTGGCCACCCAGTCTGGATGCTTTGTTACAGCCGCCCAAACTAACTAAGGTAATATTCTTCTAACAGGGATGGCATTTCAAGTTTGCTCTGTACAATTTAGTGTTTGAATATATCCCACACTGGTGATATCCATTCAGTGTTCAGGAAAAGACATAGTCGACTGTTAGGTTCTTTGCTGCTCCTAACACATTTGGTTGCTCAGTGAACACTGAAACTCAAGTGGACACTTATTATATCTGCAACTTGCCAGAAGGAGCTCCACTTAATGTTTTGAGATCAGGACTGCAGTGTTCAGCTTTCAAATAAGTTGGCTTAATCCCAGGAAGGTCTGACTAACTGCAAAAAATTAGTCAGAAAATATAGAGTAAGTAGTCCTGATCCAAGGAACGTAAGATCCTCCTTAGGGCAAAGTCATTTCCGAAGAAGGGCGATGAATTCCCTCAGTAGGAACGTTTGGACCTGACTTTTCTAAACATCCAATTCTTCCCCTCCACACAACAAACCCTCACTCCCATTTTTACATGGACTGAATAAGAGCTCTTCTATAGGGTTGTAAGCATTTGTGGATGACAGCCTCTGGGATCATTTTGTCCTGCAGTCACTCAAATGAGTGTTTTAGTCTCTTGTGGACCACTTGCTCTAAGGCAAAGACTCGTGGGAGTACTTGCTTCTCCTCCGTGACAAGAAGGAGATAAACAACAGTTAAAATCCAACTTCTGGGCTTCGCTGGTGGCGCAGCGGTTAAGAATCCACCTGTCAATGCAGGGGACACGGGTTCGAGCCCTGGTCTGGGAAGATTCCACATGCCGCAGAGCAACTAAGCCTGTGCAACACAACTACTGAGCCTGCGCTCCACAGCCCGCGAGCCACAACTACTGAGACCATGTGCCACAACTACTGGAGCCTGCGTGCCTAGAGCCCGTGCTCTGCAACGAGAAGCCCTACAATGAGAAGCCCATGCACTGCAACGAAGAGTAGCCTCCGCTTACCGCAACTAGAGAAAGCCCTCGTGCAGCAACGAAGACCCAACACAGCCAATAATAAATAAATAAATAAAATAAATTTATTAAAAAAAAAAAATCCAACTTCTGTGGCAACACATGACTCCAAACAACCAGCAGTTGTAGAATAGACCTAGAAAGAGGACTTTTTTTCCCCTAAAATTTCTATTTAGTGACAGAAATGACCAGTTTTTCCACCATTAGGCAATCTGTGACCTACTAGATTAATTAAGATCATATTTTATCAAACGGAAACTTGTATCAGGACTCTTCCCATTGTAAATAACTCAAACTAAGCCAAAAGGGGAATTTAATGGCAAACCTAACTGAAAAGTCCTAAGGTTGTCTGGCTTTAGGTATGGTCTAGGGTAGGAGCAGTCAAACTATAGCTCATTGCCTGTTTTTGTAAATAAAGTTTTATTGGCACACAGACATGCTTGTTCTTTCAAATATTGTCTATGGCTACTTTCAAGCTACAACAGCAGTACTGAGTACTTGCAAGATAGACCTTATAACCAGCAAAACCTAAAGTATTTGTTATGTGGCTCTTTCTAGAAAAAGTTTGCTAGCTCCTAACTTAGGGGCTCAGGTGATGTCATCAGGATTCTCTAAGCTCTTGCCTTTGGATCCTCCTCTGAGATGGCTTCACTTTGGGGTGTCACATGTATCTCCAGCATCTCCATGCTGATTTCATTCCTTTCTGCTAACAGTCTTAGTAGAGAAGAACACTTCTTTTCCAGTAACTCTTGACAAAATCCTAGGGTTTACTCTAAACTGACGAGTTGGATGAGGTACCCATCTTTGGGTTGATACTTTATGGGTAGGAAGATGGACTTTTCACTGATTGGCTTAGGTCTGGGTCACACCATCCTGTTGCTGGGGTTGGATCAGTCACCACAAGCAACAGGAACTAGGAATAAGGGAGAGGTTCTCCAAGGGGGAAGAATGCTAGCTTCCTAGCAAAATCTACAAATGTCCGTTATGAGACTTTTCCCTGGTTGGTCACATTCTGGTCTTGGACATTTCTCAAAGTATGTCAATGAGTTACTTGTATAATTTTAGAGATCCTTAAACAGAGTTACTATTAATAACATCCAGCTGTTATTGATGAGGTTTCAGTGCCAGATACAATACTAAGTACTTAATAAATATTATCTTATTTATCCTTCCAACAGCTATAAACACTAGGCATTTTTATTTCCAATTTACTAATGAGGCAAATAAGGATGAGAGATTTAACAATAAATTGGCCTAAAAGTCCCACAGTCAGGATTGGAACCTAGAGCTGTCTAACTGTGAACTTGAACTGTGCTGCCCTGTCTCCCCACCATTATAGCCTCCCATGTCTGGGAATTCCCTACTACACCCTCTGTGCCTAAATAGTGCTTGAGCACTGAACTGGTGACCAACAGGCCTGAGTTCTAGTGAACTCAACTCTGCCATTAACTCACTGGGTGACTTTTAGCAAGTTACTTAATCAGTTTTTGGAATCTCGGTTTCCTCATCTGTAAAATGAACAGTTTAAACTACCAGTGACATTCAAACTATGTTCTACTAGCAGAGGGGCTTCTGTGGCAGTGCCTTAGAGTTTGCCATAGAGACTGAGGGACACTCAACAAGTGCTCTCTCCACACTCATCCAATTTCATCATCTCCATTGCTGTCCATTGGGCTCCTTCTTAAGTCTAATATATAAAGAATAAACATTTCTGTTGCAAAAAGAAATTAACCATGGAACTAGAAGGCCTCCAAGATCCATCACTATTCTCTGCTTGTTCTTGCACTACCCTCTCCCTGTTTGTGTCCTGGCAGGCTGACCTGTGTGGATGGACTACATCAACAGGTTTCCTGTGCTCTGGCTTCCTGTTGGGTTCAGCCAATAGGAAAGTAGCAGAAAAGAGATGAAAGGAGAGAGAGGTTAGGGTATTGATTCCCCTGGATCAGTGACTAGGTTCAAAGACCACAGCTACTGTTGGCGGCCCCCTCCATCAGCTCTGTTTGGGTTTGGAAAACTGCTCCATTCTCTGCCCCAATCCCATCTAGGAGTAGTAATGGTTCATTGCTATCGCTAGCCCTGGGGTACACTGCCATTCCTTGGAAGCTTGCTGCAATGATAGTGTGTCTGGTTTATGTAGCTACTGTTGTAAATAGTCCCTTCTTTAAGTACTCCTCACTGGAGAAGGTGGCAAAGTAGGAGGACCCAGAACTCATTTCTACCCATGGACACACCAAGACTACAACTACTTACAGAGTAACTATCTATGAGAACCACCTGAAGACTAGCATAAAAGATTTTCCACAACTAAAGACATAAAGGAAAAAACCACAATGAAACAGGTAGGAGGAGCAGAGATGTGGTACAGTCAGGAGTCCCACCCCTGGGTCACTGACCCACAAATGGGAGGAAATCACAATCAAAGATGTTCTCTCCAGGGAGCAAAGGGAGTGAACTCCACTTCATGCTCCCCAGCCCAGGGGGCCCAAATGGGAAAAATGAGAATGCCTGGCTTCAAAAACCAGTGGGGCTTACATTTGGAAGACCCAGAAGTCTACAGGAAACAGATTCTTCTCTGAAAAGGCTCATTCAAACTCTCACACACTCTGAGTCCCAGGGCAGAGGCAGTAGTTTGAAAGGAGTCTGAGTCAGACCCACTTGCTGATCTTGGAGAGCTTCCCAGAGAGACAGGAGGTAACTGGGACACCCCCTGGGGATGGAGATGTTAGCAGGCCTTTTGAAGTGGTGTTTAACTGCAATAACACTGGCACATGAAAGAGGCATTTTGGAACACTCCCTCTAGCCTGTTAGTACCAGGGACCTGGCCCCTCCCACCAGTGGGCTGACACCAGTGCCCCTCCTATGCAGCCAACAGAGCAGGAAGCCTATCCCTCCCTCCAGTGTACCCACAGCCACCACACAAGGCATAGCCTTACAGCCAACCAGGCCAGAGGCCAGCCCCACCTACAAGCACACTCACAGTAGTTGGTTGACCAAAACAGAAGGGTGCACACAGCCCACATAGGGACACGCCTAGAACACAGAACTATGGTGACCGGAGGGGAGCATGCTGCTGGGTCCCATAGAACGTTTTCTACATATGGCCACTTCTCCAAATTGGGAAATGTAACCAACCTATTTAACACATACAAAGAAACACAGATAATTGGGCAAAATGAGACAGAGGAATATGTTCCAAATAAAGGAACCAGACATAACCTCAGAAAAGGAACTAAATGAAGTAGAGATAGCAATCTACTTGATAAAGAGTTCAAGGTAAAGATGCTCCATGAAGCTGATAAGGATGCTCAACAAACTTCTTAAAGATAAAGGTGCTCTTATCTTTAAAGATAAAGAATCTCAGTGAACTTGAAAGAATGAATAAACACAGAATTTCAAGAGAGTTAGAAAATATAAAGGACCAAACAGAGTTGAAGAATACAATAACTGAAATAAAAAGTACACCAGACAGAATCAGCAGTAGATTGGATGCTACAGAGGAATGAATCAGCAATGTGGAAGACAAAGTAGTGGAAATCACCCAAGCTGAATAGAAGAAAGAATTTTTTAAAATGATAGTTTAAGAAACCTCTGGACAACATAAAGCGTACTAACATTCACATTATAGGGGTCCCAGGAAAAGAAGAGAGAACAAAACGGGCAGAAAACTTCTTATTTAAAGAAATAATAGCTGAAAAATTTCCTCACCTGTGGGGGAAGAAAAAAAACAGACATCCAAGTCCAGGAATTACAGAGAGTCCCAAATAAGATGAATCCAAAGAGGTCCACATCAAGGCACATTCTAATTAAAATGGCAAAAATTAAAGATAAAGAGAATCTTAAAAACAGTAAGATAAAAACAACTAGTTATGCACAAGGGAATGCCCATAAGACTTTCAGCTGGCTTTTCAGCAGAAATTTTACAGTCCAGAAGGGAGTGGCATGGTATAGTCAAAGTGTCAAAAGGAAAACAAAAACAAAAACCTATAACTAAGAATACTCTACCTGTCAAGGTTCTCATTCAGATTTGAAGGAGAGATAGTCCTTCAGACAAGCAAAAGCTAAAAGAGTTCAGCACCACTAAGATAACATATAAGAAATGTTAAAGAGATTTCTCTAAGAGGAAAAGAAAAGGCCACAACTAGAAATATAAAAATTATAAAAGGAAAAAAAATCTCACTGGCAAAAGCAAACATACAGCAAAGGTAGTAGATCAACCACTTACAAACCTAGTAGGAAGTTTAAAAAACAAAAGTAGTAAAATCACCTATATCCATTATGAGTAGTTAAGGGGTACACAAAACAAAAAAAGATGTAAACTATGAGAGAAAACACTAATGTTGAGGGAGAAAAGAGTGAAAATGTAGGATGGTTTGACTGTGTTTGAACTTGAGATCAACTTGAAAAAAATCAACATAATCATGTATAACTATACATTATATATGAACCTCAGCTATTCACAAACCTAAAACCTATAATAGATACATACAAAAAAAAAAAAAAGAGAGAGAGAGAGAAGGGAATCCAAAAGAAAGCAAAAGGAGAAACACAAAAGAACTACAAAAACAACCATTAACAAAATTAACAAAATGGCAATATGTACCTACCTATCAATAATTACTTTAAATATAATGGGCTAAATTCTCCAATCAAAAGACACAAAGTGGCTGAATGGATAAAAAGAAAAAAGACCCATATATATGCAACTACCGTAGACTCACTTCAGGGGCTTCCCTGGTGGCGCAGTGGTTGAGAGTCTGCCTGCTGATGCAGAGGACACGGGTTCGTGCCCCAATCCGGGAAGATCCCACATGCCACGGAGTGGCTAGGCCCGTGAGCCATGGCCGCTGAGCCTGTGCGTCCGGAGCCTGTGCTCCACAACAGAAGAGGCCACAACAGTGAGAGGCCTGCGTACCACCAAAAAAAAAAAAAAAAAAAAAAAAAAAAAAAATTAACAAACATGAAGGGAGAAACTGGCAGTAATACAATAATTTTAGGTGACTTCAACACCCCACTTACATTAATGGACAGATCGTCCAAACAGAAAAATCAATAAGGGAATTCTGGCCTTAAATGACACATTAGATTATCCATATAATAGATATATACAAAATAGATATATACAAAACATTTCACCCCCAAATCAGAAGACTACAAATTCTTTTCAAGTGCACATGGAACATTCTCCAGGATAGATCACATGCTAGGCTACAAATCTCAAATTTAGGAAGACTGAAATCATATAAAGCATCTTTTCTGACAACACCAATATGAGACTAGAAATCAACTGCAAGGAAAAACTGCAAAAAACACAAACATATGGAGGCTAAACAACATGCTACTAAACATCCAATAGATCACTGAAGAAATCAAAGAGGAAATCAAAAAATACCTAGAGACAAATGAAAACAAAAACATGATGATCCAAAACCTACAGGACACAGCAAAAGCAGTTCTAAGAGGGAAATTTATAACAATACAAGCTTATCTCAGGAAACAAGAAAAATCTCAACCTAACCCTACACCTAAAGTAACTAGAGAAAGAACAACAAACAAAACCCAAAGTTAGTAGAAGGAAAGAAAGCATAAAGATCAGAGCAGAAATAAATAGGACTAAAAGAAATTGAAAAGATCAATGAAACTAAGATCTGGTTCTTTGAAAAGATAAATTGATAAAATTTATTGATTGATAAATCAATTGATAAAATTTAGCTAGACTCCTTAAGAAAAAAAAGGGAAGCTGTTGCATAGCACAGGGAGATCAGCTCGGTGCTTTGTGATGACCTAGAGGGATGGGATAGGGAGGGTGGGAGGGAGGTTCAAGAAGGAGGGGATATGGAGATATATGTATACATATAGCTGATTCACTCTGTTGTACTGTAGAAACTAACATAATATTGTAAAGCATTTATACTCCAATAAAACACTGAAAAAAAATAGAAAAAAGATCAAAAAATAAAAAGAAAGAGAGAGAGAGGGCCCAAATAAAGAAAATCAGAAATAAAAGAGGAGAAGTTACAACTGGTACCACAGGAATACTAAGGATCATAAGAGATTACAACAAACAATTATATGCCAATAAAAGGGACAACCCAGAAAAAATCAATAATTTCTTAGAAATGTACAGTCACCCAAGACTGAATCAGGAAGAAACAGAAAATATGAACAGGCTGATTTCCAGTAATGAAATTGAACCAGTAAAAAAAAAAAAAAAAAAAAAAAAAAAAACTCCCAACAAAAGCCATGGACTAAATGACTTCACTGGTGAATTCTACCAAACATTTAGAAGAGTTAACACCTACCCTTCTGAAGTTATTCCAAAAAAATCAAAGAGGAAGAAACACTTTCGAACTCATTCAAAGATATCACACAAAAAAGAAAATTACAGGCCAATGTCACTGATGAAATAGAGGCAAATATCCTCAACAAAGTTTTAGCAAACTGAATTCAATAATACATTAGAAGGACCATACACCATGAACAAGTGTATCCCTGGGATTTATCCCAGGGATGCAAGGGTGGTTCAATCCCCGCAAATCAATGTGATAAACTCATTAAACAAATTGAATAATATTACATGATCTAAAAAGGTGCAGAAAATATTTTGAAAAATTTCAACATCTATTTATGATAAAAACTCTCAGAGTGGGTATAGAGGAAACATACCACAACATAATAAAGGCCATATATAACAAACCCACAGCCAACATCATACTCAATGGTGAAAATCTGAAATCATTTCCCCTAAGATCAGAACAAGAGAAGGATGGCCACTCTTGCCACTTTTATTCAACAGAGTTGGAATCCTAGCCACAGCAATCAGAAAAAAATAAAAGGAATCCAAATTAGAAAGAAGTAAAACTCTCATTGTTTGCTGAGGACCTGATACTATGTATGGAAATTTCTAAAGACCTACCAAAAAACTATTCAAATAAATGAATTCAGTAAATTTGTAGGATACAAAATTAATATACAGAAATCTGTTGTATTTCCATACACTACTAACAAACTATCAGAAAGAGAAATTAAGAAAACACCTCCATTTACTATTGCATCAAAAATAATACCTAGGAATAAATCTAACCAAAGAAGCCAAAGACTTGTACTCTGAGAACTATAAGACATTGATGAAAGAAATTGAAGATGACACAAATGAAGGAAAGATATGTTGTGCTCATGACTGGAAGAATTAATATTGCTAAAATAACCACATTACCCATGGCAATCTATAGATTCAATGTTATTTCTATCAAAATACCAAGGACACTTTTCACAGAAAATCCTAAAATTTGTATGGAAACACAAAAGTCCCTGAAGAGTCAAAACAATCTTGAGAAAGAAGAACAAACCTGATGGTATCACATGCCCTGATTTTAAACTATACTACAAAGCTACAGTAATTAAAACAGTATGGCACTGGCACAAAAACAGACACATAGATCAATGGAACAGATTAAAGAGTCCCCATATAAACCCATGCTTATGTGGTCAATTATTCCATACAAAGGTGGCATGAATACACAATTGGGAAGAGATAGCCTCTTAAATAATGCTGGGAAAACTGGACAGCTACATGCAAATGAGTCAAATTTAACTACTTTCTCACACCATATACAAAAATAAGCTCAAAATGAATTAAAAACTTAAATGTAAATTCTGAAACCATAAAAATCCTAAAACATATGCTCTTTGACATTGGTCTTAGCAATATTTTTTTGGTTCTGTCTCCTCAGGTAAGAGCAACAAAAGCAAAAATTAACAAGTGGGACTATATCAAACTAAAACATTTTGCACAGCAAAGGAAACTATCAACAAAACAAAAATGTTGCCTACTAATGGGAGAAGACTTCTGCAAGTTATATATTTGATAAGGGGGTAATATCCAAAATATACAAAAAACTCACAAAACAACATTAAAAAAACCAAATAACTTGATTTAAAAATGGGTAGACAATTTAAATAAACATTTTTCCAAAGAAAACAGACAGATGGCCAAGAGACATATGAAAAAATGCTCAACAGCACTAATCATCAAGGAAGTGCAAACCAAAACCACAATAAAATACCACCTCACACCTGTCATAATGGCTATCATCAATAAGACAATAATAAGTGTTGATGAGGATGTGGAGAAAAGGGATCCCTCATGCACTGTTTGTGGAATTGTAAATTGATGCAGCCACTATGGAAAATAGCATGGAGGTTCCTCAAATTAAAAATAGAACTGCCATGTGAACCAGCAATTTCACTTCTGGGTATTTACCCAAAGAAGTGAAATTGGGTAAATTCTAACAAACACTAATTGGAAAAGACATATGCACACCAATGTTTATTGCAGCATTATTTACAACACCCAACATATGGGAGCAACCTAAGTGTCCATTGATAAATGAACCGATGAAAGAAGTGTGGTACATGTACAATGGAATATCATTCAGCCATAAAAAATGAAATCCTGTCATTTGTGACAACGTGGTTGGATCTAGAGTGTATTATTCTAATTGAAATAAGTCAGACAGAGACAAATGCCATATGAACTCACTTATATGTAGCATCTGAAAAACAAAACAAACAAAATGAAAACAGACTCAGATACAGAGAACAAACGAGTGGTTGCCAGACTGGGGGTGGGGGGTACAAAACTCCAGTTATAAAATAAATAAGCCACAGGAATGTAATATACAGCATAAGGAATATGGTCAATAATATTGTAATAACTTTGTATGGGGACAGATGGTTACATTTAACACAGTGATCATTTCATAATGTATGCAAATGTCATATCACTACGTAGAACACCTGAAACTAACATAATATTGTATGTTAACTATATTTTAATTTAAAAAGTATAAAAGTTAAAGAAATTTTTAAAACCCTCATTTACCCATTTTGAGTGGACTATCAGAATTCTGACTGTATAACCTTTCAGACTTCAGGATCTAACTCTGTGCATAGTAAACTTATGTTCACCTATGCCACTTTTATATCCATTTCCACACCACTTGAATGCCTGCTAAATGGCAGGCACATTTGACAGTGGATAGTTCCTTTAGTGCTAACATTCTTCTGGCTTATGACTCAAAACCATACATCAGAAATTATTTTCATGCCCTTTCTTAAAGCAGAAGTAGGCGAAAGCAAAAAAACAAAACAAAAAACAAACAGAATAAAACAAAACAAACAACCCTGATGTTTGGGCATTTCTTTCAAAATATTTAAAAAGAGGGCTTCCCTGGTGGTGCAGTGGTTGAGCGTCCACCTGCCAATGCAGGGGACACGGGTTCGTGCCCCGGTCCGGGAAGATCCCACATGCCGTGGAGTGGCTGGGCCCATGAGCCATGGCCGCTGAGCCTGCGCGTCCGGAGCCTGTGCTCCGCAACGGGAGAGGCCACAACAGTGAGAGGCCCGAGTACCTCAAAAAAAAAAAAAAAAAAAAAAAATTAAAAAGATAAGCACATACTTTTCCCAATCACTATTGCTCTTATTCCTTCACTTTTCCATTTAAACATTTATGGAGTACTAGTATCCTGGACACTGTCTTGGTCCTGGAAATACCAAACCAGCTAAAGTGTCAAGATTTCACAGAAAGACAATAAAAGGGGGAATTTATCTATCACAGTTTACTCAGAGGGGAATACCCATTCCTGGAATGATTCACTTTCAAGCACTGAGATATCCTGCAGCATTCAAGATGGCTCAGTATCTTTCAATAAGGGTTGCAATGAAAATGTGTCTGGTTAACTTCAGTTAATCTGAAAATAAATTTTACTTGAAATGTAATCTGTCTCTAAATATAATAAATTCTCATTCATTTAGATTCTACTGACTCAGGTTTATAAGTAATTCATTAAAATATTCATTTTCACTATTTCTAAGTATGGTAATTCCTCTGCAGATCATCAGAGTCTTTTGCATTAACATAAGGAATTCATTCTAAAATTTAGGGTTAGTTAAGACAAATATACAAATAATTAAATTATAATGGGAAGATAAGAGAACTATGAGAAGTACTGATGCTCAGTTTAAAAAAAAGGTTGAGGGCTTCCCTGGTGGCGCAGTGGTTGAGAGTCCACCTGCCGATGCAGGGGACACGGGTTCGTGCCCTGGTCTGGGAAGATCCCACATGCCGCGGAGTGGCTGGGCCCATGAGCCATGGCCGCTGAGCCTGCGCGTCCACAATGGGAGAGGCCACAACAGTGAGAGGCCCGCGTACTGCAAAAAAAAAAAAAAAAAAAAAAAGTTGAGGAGTAAGATCATATTTGAATTGTGAGGGCCAAGGAGAACTGGTTGGTAGAGCTTGGAAGAATGTTCCAGATGAAGAGAACAACATGACCACAGGCCTGTTAGCAGGAAATTACAGGATGTGCTTCAGCTACTATGTAATATTGATAGTTCAATTTGGCTAATGTAGGTGTGGGAGACTTCTGTTTTTGCCTCTCAACCACAGTCACTCATCCTTCTTCTACTGGAATCATATTCCATATTGTACTTTGAGAATAACCCCTCCCTGCAGTTATCCCATTAGTTGTGAGAGATTGACAACCTTCAGCTTCAAATGTGGGCCCAGCTGGGCTCAGTTAATCAGCATAATCTAGCCCTGTGTCCAAAGTGATTGGTTCAATGATGGGCATGTAACTCAGTTTGAACCAATGAGAATCAGACACAGGACTTGTTTGTGAATATGGCAGAGTTCTATCCAGATTCAACTGTGAGTTCTCTTTCCACTGATTTGAAATTAAGAGGACATAGAGGCAGGAGCTGCTGCAGCCAGCTTGTGAACATGAAGGGAAAGCCCGACTAAGAACAGAGCCAGCACAGAGGAAAGGCATCTTAAAGGTAGAAAGATAAAACCTAGTTTCTGATCAGTCTACTCCTGAAGCTGAAATAATCCTTGAGTATTTCATTAACCAACCAACTATTACATCAATGAATTCCCTTCATTTCCTAAGCCAGTTTTAACTAGGATTTCTATGTCTACTTAAAAACATAAGAAAAGAATTAAAACTGGGAAGATAGTTTGAAACCAGAGTAAAAAAGACTTTGAATACCAGATTTTGAACTAGATTCAATAGCAAAAATTTTTAGCAAAGATTGACATAATTCTTAGATTTCCCTTTAGGCTGTACAAAGCAGTTTTACATACATTATCTTATTGAATTTTTAGTTTCCCAGTGTAAGGAAATGGAGTCCGAGACAGGCTAAATGCCTTGCTTTAAAATCATGCAGCTCATGAAAGAGCAGAGTGTCAATCCTGGATTTTTCGATTCTGAATCCGTGCTGCTAAGACTAAAGCTGTCTCACCAACTTGCAAAAACAAACAGCCAACCAAGAAAACAAACAAAAAAGACACTGAATCTGAAGATCTGAGGATCCTTACCACCAAGATACCTTTCTGATTTCATGACCTGTCAGTGTTGGAATTCATGTTTGGACAGAATGAGGTGATGCTGGTATAGATCTCTTCTGACCCTAGGAATCAGTAGAGTGTATTGCCATGGAAAGATGGGCTTCAGGTACATAAAATACTTTACTCCTTATCAGTATGGCCACTGGGCAATTCACTTAATATTTCTTCATTTGTAAAATGGTAATGACAATTGCTACCTCACTGGGTCTATATGAAAACTGAATATGTAAACCTCCTGGCACAAGATAGGCACCAGAAAAAGTTAGGTCTCTTTATTATGGAAGGTAATAGAAGCAGGTTTTTGAATCAGACAGTCTTGGGTTTAACTCTTGACTCTGTTCCTAACTAGCTATATGCACCCAGCTGGACACTAGCTTCCTAGAGGGTAGAGGCCGTGTCTGTCCTTATCTCTGCTTAATCTGCAGTGGCCCTAGGAGGCTGTCAGCAAATGCTTAAACAAATTTAAGTGACAAGTTTCCAAAGCTTTAAACAGTTGAGATAAAATATATAGTACAAGACTATCGTAAGAAATAAAGGATACAACTCAACACTTAGTTCAATGCCTGGCCCATAGTAAGTGCTCAATTAATAGTTGCAGCTAATTTCTATTGAATGCTTACCATATACCAGTCCCTGTTCTAAACACTACAGATATTCAAACAATTCTCAAGCCCCCATCCCTGTTTTACAGATAAAAACCAAAGCCCTATTTTTATTATTATCTAAATACTTGATGCCACTTTAGGCCCCATGATTTGTGAGTCCAACTCTTTCTTTTTAAAGTTTGGGACCCTCAAGACGTCTGATTCAAGGTCCTTAAATGATGGCTTCTCTTTTTTTCTCTTTTGCATTATTAGGAAGAAATAAAACCTTCTTTCTTTAAAAACACAATGAAGACTTTCTTTTGGTTTTCCTCCTTCTTCCCTCATTATTTCCAGAGAGTGAGGTTGGACTGCCTGAGGTTTTGTCTGGCAGGAGCCCTTTAATTCAGAGACAGCCAACAACTCAATGAGCCAGCGGGCCTTTGCCCTCTCCTGGCTGACGCTGAAGCAGCCTAGTCGGACCTCCCAATTCGAGTTGTCTCTCGTTCTTTCCCCGAATTGCCTGCTGCCATCTGCTGGCCAAATTAAGTCATCACATCCATGTTTTCCAAGTTTCCAAGTGAGGCTCCAACTGTCTCTCATAACTGTTTCCCAAGGCACCTTCAGCGGCTGCCCAGAGGCGGTATTAGCAGACAGACCAACCTGGCAAGTCTGTGGACCTTGGTTCAAAGCTAAGGTGCTCAGGCAAAGACGGCTGTTGGCTGATTTCCATTCAGTAACATGGAAGTGAATTTCCATTTCCCTGCACTGGTGAAATCCCTACACGAATCCTCCTCCCATCCTACAAACGTGCCATCTTGTCCAGAGCCACACGTTTCATACCCACCTCCATCTTCCACCAACCTCCCTGACATTCTTCCATCCACAAGACTTGAATTACCATAACAATCATTTACAGAATGTTTGGTAAAACAGTCACACTCGGAAAAGCTACAAGGATAGTACAAAGTCCCCTATATCCTTCTCCCAGAGACCCCATTCAAGTTTTCCCAGTTGCCTCAGTGGCTCCTTTATAGTGATGGATTCAATCCAAGAGCACATGTTGCTCCACCTGTCATGTTCTTTTAGTATCTTTCAATCTAGAACATTCCTCACTCTTTGACTTTCATAACCTTGGCATTTGTTGGGCTGCACCCTGCAGGCCTGCAAGCCTTGTTGCCCAGCCTCGAGACCGAAGAAAGAGCCTGGAGATAGTGACAGAGGCATCAGTGGCTTATTGGGTAGGGGATAGGGGGTCTTACACATCCAAAACAAAGGGTCCACCGCGTCCGGCAGACAGCAGGCAGGACATAGCGGCGATCTTCGCTTCTTGGGGGAGAAGGAGGCTACCATTTATAGGGGGAATTGACGTCAGGTTGGCTCATCACTTACCTGGGAAACCAGCAGCTGGGGCAGGGGGCAAGCATGTAGGCAGTTACTGATTAAGCCCTATGATTCATAGGATTGGATGGTCACGGGAGTGAAGCAGGGACTGGCTGAGCAGGGGACGCACAGAGAGCAAGAGAACAGCCATCTGGAGGGGCTGACCACACGCTCCATCCCCACGCAGCCTGCACGGCCCTAACCATCTGGGTCTGCCCCTCTTCTGCAGTACCCCTGGGGTCAGGTGTGTAGAGGTGCACTGCAACCAGATGCCGCAAATGCAGCACACATGCCAGCAGCTAAGGAGTATCCACAGGAAGCCCGGCGCTTATGTCAGGTGTCCCTGAAGTCCAGAGGAGGACGACAACAGCGTCTCACTGTCGACCCAGAAATCAGACTCATTTTCAGTGAGGCCACCACTGCTGCCCAGTAGGAACAGATTCCCTCTGCTCAGACTAGGGACGAAATGTGAGATGTTTAACAGGCACGATACCGGGAAGATCATGACCGTTAAGCGACCTACAAGCAGTAACAGCGTTCTAGATGACACCACCCCTGCCTGTGCTCTTGTCCTGGCTGGCAGCGCCATCCCGTCTGTCCGCCCTCAGTGCCCACAGCCGGTGCCGAAGCCGGGAGGGGCAGTGTAACAGCAGACCACAGGGTTAACACAGCGGTGCCTTTCTCAGTAGGGCCCGGGTTACTTACCTCAGTAGTCTCGGCTGGGGCCAGGCAGAAGACAGGGGAAACCGGCAAGTCCTTCCTAATCCTGTTGCCCACAGGGCGGCAAACTCAAACCACCGGGGGCTTACCTGCCAGTCCCAGGGCCTTTCCGTGGTGGGTTCCCCTGGGCGTAGATCCTGTGGCCAGGGCAGAAGCGAGTTATTGTCCTGACCAATAGCTGGCGGTGGTCCTTCCATGGTCATCAGTTGAACTTGGATGATGTGGACTAACTGCCTCTGGGTTAACACGGCGGAGGCACTGGGACAATTGCTCCTGGGGTGTGTCCCTGTGTTGGGAGCCTCAATTGTTGTTGAAGTCGCCCATTCCTCCTTTCGATTAGCCCGGCAGCGGTGGGGTCTTAAGGCAGGTGGAAATGCCAGTGTATGGTGTTTTTATCAGCCCATTTCTGAACTTCATGGCCAGTAAAGTGGGTTCCTTGGTCACTCTCAGTGTCCATGGGCATCCTGTATAGCGTGCATGGCTGTTTTAGACCACAAAAAGTGGTTTTTCTCGTTGATGACTTGGCTAGGCCTTTTGTAACGTCTCCCACCTGTTGTAAGGCACTGTAGGCCGCATATGGCTGCCGTTCCATCTGCTGTATCCTGGCTCTGCCCCCTTCCAGAGCTGGGGCCGGAAGTCCAAGGGCACCTATTGTTTTGCCGTTGCCACAAGCCCCAACCAAACCCTTCCAGGTAACTGGCCACGTCCATTTCACAAGCCTGTCCCTGAGTTAATATCCATAAAGCCTCTGTCTGTAACTGTTTAGGAGTGGGGGGTCGGGGGTTTGCTTGTGTTTTGTAGATAATCCAGGTCGTTGCATTTTGTATGTATTCACCAGCCACCCCCATGCAGTCAGGTGAGCCATGAGCACGGGGCTGGAAATATCGTCAATGTAATGGAAGAGAAAGACATCTCTCATGGTGGTCGGCTGCCACAGGGCCCCGCATGCTAGCGGACGGCCACCTCCGGGGTACCCCCTCAACTTTCCGTTTCCTGTCTTTAGTTCCTGACATCTTGGCACTCACAGGAGTCTCCTTGGCCTCTTGGCTGGCTCACCAATTGTTGGGCTGCACCAGCAGGACTGCAAGCCTTGTAGTTGCCCAGCCTCGAGACTGAAGATAGAGCCCAGAGACAGCGACTGAGACATCAGTGGCTTAATAGAAGGGGTATCTTACACATCTGAAGCAAGGTCCTGGAATGACACCCCATCGTGTGCGGCAGACAACAGGCAGTACATGGCAGGAATCTTCGCTACCTGGGAGGAAAGGAAGCTACAATTTACCAAGGGAACTGACGTCAGGTTAGCTCATCAGTTTCCAGGGAAACCGGCAGCTGGGGCACATTCCTCATAGCCCCTCAAGTTAACAACCATTACAAGGGCAGATGTTTCCCTTTAATAAACTAGCAGGTGGAGCTGTTCTGGCCTGAAGGGCAAGGGGCAAGCTTGTTCATGTGAGTAGGGTGTAGGTGAAGCAGGGACCGGTCAAGCAGGGGATGCACAGACAAGAGAACAACGATCTTGAATGGCCTGACCTGCAGCATTTTGAAAAATGACAGACCAGTCGTTTTGTAAAATGTCCCTCAGTTTGGGTTGTCTGATGCTGTCTCATGATAAAACCCAGATTATGCATTTTGAGCTAAAATATACCACATGCTATGTTTTTTCATTGTATCATATCTGATGGTACACAGGTGGTATACACTATTTGTCTGTTTATGATGGTGTTAATTTTAATCACTTTCATTCAGATAGTATCTGTCAGATTTCTCTATTGTGAAGTTACTTTATTTCCTTTTGTGACTGTGTCTGTTTCCTATTGCTTCACAAACTTAGTGATTTAAAACAACACACATTTATTATCTTACAGCTCTGGAAGTCAAAAGGCTGATAGGCCTCACTGATCTAAAATCAGTGTCACACGGCTGTGTTACTTTTGGAGGCTTTAAGGGAGGATCTGTTTCCTTGATTTTTTCCAAATTTTATAGGCCGCCTGCATTCCTTGGCTTGTGGTCCTTCTTCCCATCATCAAAGCCAGCAGGACAGCATCTTCAAATCTTTCTCTGACTCTGACCCCTGCTTCTGTCATCACATCTCATTCTCTGACTCTCCTGCCTTTCTCGTGCACTTACAGGGACCCTTGGGATTCCACTGGGCCCACCTGGATAAACTCCCCAGATCAAGAGCATTACCTTAATCACACCAGCAAAGTCCCTTTCACCATGTAAGGAAATGTACCCACAGGTTCCAGGATAGTATCTGAACATCTTTGAGAGCTTTTATGCTGCCTTCCACAGTTATTAGTTATATTTTGTGGAAAGATACTTTGAGACTTCTGTTACGTGTCCTACTTCTACCCATTAGTTTTAGCATCCATTGATGTTTCTTGCCTGACTAATGGTTGCCAAATGGTGATTTTCTAATTCTATCATTCCGTCTACATTTATTAATTGGCTTTCTACCTTAAGGGGGAGCTTTCCCTTCTCTCCATTTATTTATCCATTCGTTCATTTATTTATATCAATGTGGACTCATAGGTAACTTATTTTGTTCAATAGATCATGATCCATTACTCTTGGTATTTATTTTGGTGTTGAATTGTCCCCTATTTGGCCAATAGAAGCCCCTTCAAGCCCCCTTTTATGCCTTTTTAATATTCTTTGTCATTCTTTAAGCATTTCCTTACTGTGTTTCATAAAAGATAGTTCAGGCTCATCTTGTCATTTCTCTGCTCAACACTGGAGTCAGCCATTTCTCCAAGGAACACTGGCTCCTTTTAGTAGAGAGAGGAGTTGGGAAACCAAGATCTGGCAGTATGTGTGTTCACTGCTATCAGGGTATCGCTGCTCCCTGTTCCTTTCAATTGACAGAGGTAGGAAATATATGTATGTACACAAACACACACACGCGCACACACACACATATCTCTATTCCTCTACCCCTGTATACTGAAAACCAGGAATTCATAGTGATACCTACAATTCTAATTTACTACCACAGGTTCATTTTAGGTTTTCTTTTTCCCATATTCCTGCTACCTTTGTGAGAAAACCAACTCAGAATTACCCTCTGGGGAACCCTCACTTACCCTCAATCTATTTACTTCTTTGCTCAATCTTCCTGTATGTAAGTGGTCTCTCGACCCTGCTGTAGTGCTGTCCCTGTCTTGCGCAGCCTGCAATCCCTGCTCAGACTGCCTCTTGCACTCGGGCTGACTGCCTTGTTTGGGGCTATTGAATGGCTTTTTAAGGAAGAAAGGCAGACAGGCAGGCAATATGTATTTTTTTAAAGGGAAGAGAGGGAAATGAAATGAAAAAGGAAAAATCATGTACATTTTTAATAGACTTATTTACCACTGTTGTAATTATTTATTTGTTTAATGGTCATTTTCTCCGCTAAAATGTAAACTCCATGAAGACAATGACCATGTCTGCCTCACTCACTGTGGATTGAATCCCCAGGGCCTTCCACAATGCCCAGCACATAATAGGTACTTAATATGCTTTTGAATAAATGACTAAGTCATATAAAGCAACAATAGCAAAATTATAACTATCGAACAATTTATAATACAACCAAGGGTCCACAACCTAAACAATTACCAGTGTCTACATTGCTCAAATTATCTACGACTTTTCTCAACTAAAAACCAAATTTTGACACCTTAAATAAACTTGCTGTTGTTTTTTTTTTCTTTTTTTCCTCCAAGGCTGAGTTCCTTGGGGTAAAGAGATCTTCTCTTTTTTTGAGCTTTTGTTATTAAACATTTCTTTAGTTTTAGAGTCTAATGTTATTTCAAACATATTTTTAAAGGTAAGAATTTCAATACAAAGTTGTATTTCAAGACAATTTCAAACATCAGTGTCCCGAAGTATTTGGTAGAATGGACGTTGGCTGCATAGGCAAGACAATGGAATGTCCCAGAGTCTTGTTGTGAGAAATAACTGCTGTCATACCTAGCAGTGAGCCAACATAATACGTGAGTTCCTTTATGCCAGACCTGTCCCTTCATTCTCCTACAAGCACTTTTTAAGTGGCTGTAATTATTTGCCGCCAGCTTCTACCAGCAAATGTCAAAGACAGTCTTAACTACATAGTGCTTCCCTCTCCCCTCTCTGTTTGCCTCTCAGACATGAAGTCCTAATGCATTTGTGCTTTCCTCAAGTTAAAGGCATCCTTTTCAGTGACTGATGGAAATAAACAGCTGGACCCTTTCAGAGGGCACCTAGGAAGTCAGGGTGTGTGCTGAAACACAGCTGCTGTAAGCGCTCAACGTCGTTGCTCAGCACAAAGGGCTACAACTTCGGGCATAAAGAGCCATACTTTTCCCCCTCTCTCAGGAAACCTGCCTCTCAGGGGTCACTTTGGTTCAGTGGAAAATAAGCATAAGTGGTGCTGCCTCCCAGAAGTTACAGCATCAGCCAGGAGAGCAGGAAGGGAGCTGAGCGCAAGAATTCAGGACTTTTTTGGGGCCAGGACCTCCCAGCCACCCACTGGTCTCTGTGATGAGCCCACCCCCACCCCAGCCCCCAACATACCAGCTTCAGCCACGGCTGCCTGGCTGTGTAGATGCAAAGAAAGTAAAATATTTGAATCCCAGCGGCTGCTTCTGACTCCAGGCCCTGGGGAAAGCAATGAACCTACCTCCTCATTATTAATTGTCTCATCTGCAACCAGACTTTCTAACCCAGTGGTTCTCAACGCTGACTACTAAGAATCATTTTATTAAAACCCTAGTGCCCAGGAATCACCACCATAGATCCTTATTTAATTGGTTCAGGTGGGGGCCAGGTACAAGTCCATTCAAAAATGGCCCAGTGATTCCTCTGTACATCCAGGGCTGAGAACACCCCTCCCCACCTTTGGTCCTCCTGTAGGCTTATGAGAGTGAAACCAAGAACACCAGGGAGGCTAACCTCAGTGACTCTACCTTGGTGCACATTAGAATCACCTAGGGATCTTTCTAAAATCGCAGCACCCAGCCTGCTCCCTAGATGAATTACGTCATATCTCTGGGAGAGGGATCCAAGATCTGTATATTTTAGACACCTCAGGAGATTAAAATGGGGAGCTGAATTGGAGAGGCACGGAGCTCCTGTGTGTTTCCCAGTGTCCTCTGAGATGTTGCTTCTCAAACTACTTGTGGTGAAAGATTGGCTTTGGGTTTTGTTTTTGTTTTTTAACTTTTCATCCTTTGCTGACCGGTACTTTTATAAAATACAATAAAAATAAATCACTAGAAAAATGAGATTTAAAAAGCAGACATAGGGCTTCCCTGGTGGCGCAGTGATTGAGAGTCTGCCTGCCGATGCAGGGGACACGGGTTCGTGTCCTGGTCTGGGAAGATCCCACATGCCGCGGAGCGGCTGGGCCCGTGAGCCATGGCCGCTGAGCCTGCGTGTTTGGAGCCTGTGCTCCACAGTGGGAGAGGCCACAACAGTGAGAGGACCCCGTACCGAAAAAAAAAAAAAAAAAAGCAGACATAGAAAATACAAGCCCAGATATTTTAGTTATTAGATTAAAAAACACAGTATTGCTATTGAAAGTTTCTAAATGGTCTTGATTTCTGTACTTTACTGAGCTGGTCCGTGGGCCACACTTTGAGAAACAGTGCTCTGAGGAACACGATTACAGGAAGTATAGATAGATGTTGTATGGCAGGAGGAGGGATCAGGTAGATTTGATAAATACAGTAGGTTATATCCCAAGTTTAGGACATCAAGGACCCTAGGCTATTCAGGGCTCTGACGAGTTCTGAGGTGACAGACTGTTTAGCTTCGTTTCCCAGTCTTATAGAATGGGGACAGTGTCTCCTCACCTCCCCAGCAACCCTATTACACACATATGAAGTATAATCTGTTGAACAATTTAGTCCCAGTCTTATGAAGCATGCAGATTCAGCAAAGAGAGAGACACATCTTTGCAGAATTATTTCCCTGCATTGCTTTGTACCCAGCTGTGCCTCATTCATCTGCAGCACCAATGTCAGTGACTGGCATTAGCAGCCACCCAATGACAACCAGACAGTCATCCAGTCCCTCCAGCTCTTCCCTAAATGGACTGGGGTCCGTCCACCCCTGCCCACTGGCTCTACCTGAACACCTGCTCTTTACCCTGAAACGAGAATGATCCTGCTGAAATTAAAATCTGATCGTGTCGCTCTCTTGCCTATGACTCTTCTCTGGCTGCCATTGTCATCAGTGTCTTCACCCTGACAAACAGTGTCCTCTGGCTACCCCTCATCGTCCATCACTCCCCACCTTGTCCACACTGAGTTAGTAGCAATTCCCTACATACACAGAACTTCCTCTAGCTGTCCCCACCTCTCCCTCTCACCCTGTCCTCTCTGGCTACTTCAGTCTTCAGAGTCAGCCTAGATGTCCCCTCCCTGGGATGCTTTCCCCATCCACTCAGCTTAGGGTGGGTATCCCTCTTCTCTGATCCCTCAGGACCAGTTATCATACATACTGTGTTGTGATTGGCTGTTGACCCCACTAGACTTGAGTTCCTTCAGAACAGGGTTTGTGTCTTACTCATTGTTTTGTCCTCAGCACCTGGCACCCTGCCTAGCACACACAAGCTAATCAATAAATACTTATTGAAAAAATGGATTAATGAATAAGCAAATGAATCGCATGCCATCCAGTCCTGAACTATAGGGACCCTGGAGGAGCCCTGAATATTGCATTTCAACATCTCAGAAAGTTTCCAGTCCCAGCAAGTACCTCCATTCCAAATTTCATCATCAATCCAGTCACTCAAGGGCTCTCCTTTTTCCTTTTCCCAGCATTCTGACTCTCTACTCAGCTCCTTCAGGCTGACACGTCTGTTGGACCATCAGCCTTGTCTGTAGTTTGGGCTTTTCTTTTTTGAAGCTGTCTCTCAGATCATTCTCAGAGTCACAGTCTCCATCCCATTTGGGGTCCTCATTTCCTGACTCTAGACCAGTGATTTGGATTCTCACTTTTCCTGGCAGAGTTAAGGCATTTATCACTAGACCACTGCACCTACTTAACACAGTCTTCCAGTCCAGGTTGATCTGGCCAGGGTAGAGGAGGGGCTTTCTGAGACTTGTGGATTTATAAACCTTGCTGGGCTGGTTATTCTCTGCACCTCTGTACTCCGTTCGCCCCTCTGCACTCTGTTCGCCCCTCTGCACTTATTCTCCATCCTCCTCTGTCCTGCTCCGTGCATCACGTTGGATTCCACACCCTGTGGGTTCCTGTTGGATTTAGCTAACACAGGGTACCAGCAGGAGATTGGAGGCAGGGAGGAGGGAGAAGTCTGGAATATATTCCTTGGCTCTGTCCTGCTGGGCAGGGGTATGGTAGTGCCTGGATTCTTCCACGACCACAGCTCCTGTGGGCTGGCCTCTCTTCCAGGGCTCCAGCTCTTACCAGCTTCTAGTCACTTCATTTGTTACCCTTGTCCCTTTCACGTTGCGGATGGCAACGGCTTCCTGCTGCTGTGAGTCGGTGGATGCTTCATAGTCTCTTGTTGGTTCACTTCACCCTGCTCCATACCTCTGTTAATACTCCCTCCATGAAGCTTTCTTTAATTCATGCTTTGAGCATACCATCTGTGTCTTGCCAGGACCCTGTCTGGTGAGATTCTCTCCTCATACAGCAACTAGAACCGACATCTCTTGGGCTAGTCCAGGCTCTTTTCCACCCCACTGTCATCACCTCCCTTCCTCTGGAATCTAGAACCTAAATATTAAATATAATAGTAATAAGTAACAACAATAATAATAGCTATCATTAAAGGTTTTCTTATATGCCTAGAATTGTGCTAAGTGTTCTACATGAATGAGCTCTTTCTTTGTATCCTTACCTCAAGACTATGAGGCAGGTACTATTTATTATCCTCATTTTAAAAATAAAAAAAAAACCCTGAATATTAGAGAGATTAAGTAATCTGGCAGAAGTCTTGCAGCAAGTAAATAGCAGAACAGTGATTTTTGTCTGACTCCTTGACTCCAAAGCTAGTGCTTTTATAACTATGAGGCGTTTGCTCTTGGGATGACCCTATCTCACTGTTGACTCTTTGAGCCCACTGTCAACTTACACTCAATCAGATGATAGATGTGATCTGGCTGGGGCCTGCTGGGGAGTCAGGATGAGGGGAAAACCAGCCCTGGAAACAGCATTGAGATGAGATAGTTCTGCTTCAACAAAGAGGTTGGCAAAGAGTCAGAGTTTAAAAGGCAACGGTGGCGTCTCAGCAAAAGAAAGGACAGAACAGGCTTCAGGTGGGAAAAGCTGCAGGCAGTTTACATCACACCCTGAAAGTGACCACCCTCCATGCCCACGGCTTGTTACCCACTGCTGGGTAACAAGAGCCCTGGAGTTCCCAGAGAGAACTCAGACTTGTGCTTGGATTTTTAACAGTGGAGAGCAGAGTTTGCCACTGTATCTGCTGGGAGCCATTGCAGGGCATCCAGGCCAGAGTCAAAGTAATCCTTGTCGATTTACCACTGACATCTCTGGGGGAAGAAAAAGAAAACATGAGCTTTTGAGCATGGAAAGACGAAATTTCTCTCTTGTAGTTCTCTGTACTCAAGTGGCCCAAAAGTGATTAAAATGAGTCCTTTATTTTGTCCTTTACTTGTCTCCCAGTAAGAGTCAGAGACTTGAGTTCTATACTTTTTTGAGCTTCCTTATATGTGTGTGCTTAAAAACATTAAATGTTATTTTTTTCTCTTTATAAAAATACATTTTTGTGGAAATTTTTAAAAATGTGGACCAAAAAACTGAAATAAATAAAATCACTTTTAATCTCACTATCCATAGATAACGATTAATCACATTCCTATATGTAATGTGGTTTTCAAACTGCTCCAGAGAACTCCTTGGGATATGAAAGTGTCTGGTCCACAACACCCAAGAGAACACATGGATAATGTTCCAGGTGCCCCACTTGGATCACACCAGAGCTCGTCCTTTTAATTTGCTCTATGATGTAGGGTTTGGCATAAGATTTTTTTTGTGTGTGTGTGGTATGCGGGCTTCTCACTGTTGTGGCGTCTCCCGTTGCGGAGCACAGGCTCTGGACGCACAGGCTCAGCGGCCATGGCTCACGGGCCCAGCCACTCCGCGGCATGTGGGATCTTCCCGGACCGGGGCACGAACCTGTGTCCCCTGCATCAGCAGGCGGAATCTCAACCACTGTGCCACCAGGGAAGCCCCTAGGCATAAGATTTTTGAGTGGGGCAAACAAAGCTGCTCTAAAAAGGCATGGAAACTACTTATATACATCTTCATTTTTAATGGCTTCACAGTACATAGACCTATGTACTACATAGTACATAGGTCATAATTTATTAAAACACCCACCCAAAATTGTACAAGCTCTATCTTCAGAGAGAGAAGACAATACGAGATAATCATTTTGAGAGATTTTCACTCTCCCAATCACAATGGCATTTATCTTACTAGAATTAAATCCAAAACTCTCCAGTTCCCAAAGATTCCTTAAGATTGTCAGACCTGTTAACACCTCAGTTTCCTTCTCCATCAAATATTTGATTAAATTCAACTCCGTGGTGAATAACCATTTGACGAATGAAAAATAAAAATATTTAATAAATATCTGCATTTTTTGCTCCTCCCAATGAGTTCAGAACTGTGGATTAATCCTTATATTCTTCCCCCAAATAGAGAGTAAACTACTCTGAGATGTTTTCCTATAAAACATGGGTAGTTGGAAGGATTTATTTTTCTCTTCTAAATCACAGAACGAAGTTCTTGGTGCTTGTAGTATTTCTACATTGTAGGGTTTGCTACAGATGAAGAAAATGGACACCTTGTGTTATAACCATTTTCCCACTCCATTATATGTTCTCTGAAGAGTGAAGTTATCATCAAGTACTTACCATCACGAGTATTTTTCAATGGAAAACTATGATTTCAAAAGCACTATATTTATAAGGCAGTAATTTTGGAAAACAGTATTAAATATATGATGAAGGAGTCATTATGCTGGTGAGAAGCAGTGAATGCTCTCAGCAGCTCAGCAGAAAGTGTACTTCCAGAAGGAAGAGAGAGGCTGAGGGGCCAGGGGAGGAGAAAAAGACAGAGGAGATCATGATGGCAGGTCAAGACACTTTTCCCTTCCCTTTGCACAAGTCCCAGAGCCTGTTTTTTTTTTTTTTTGGCTGCGTTGGGTTTTCGTTGCTGTGCGCGGGCTTTCTCTAGTTGTGGCGAGCGGAGGCTACTCTACGTTGTGGTGTGTGGGCTTCTCATCGAGGTGGCTTCTCTTGTTGCGGAGCACGGGCTCTAGGCGCGCGGGCTCCATAGTCGTGGCTCACGGGCTCTAGAGCGCAGGCTCAGTAGTTGTGGCGCAAGGCCTTAGTTGCTCCGCGGCATGTGGGATCTTCCCGGACCAGGGCTCAAACCCGTGTCCCCTGCATTAGCAGGCAGATTCTTAGCCACTGCGACACCAGGGAAGCCCCCCAGAGCCTTTTTAGAGTCTCAGGCTGCATTATCTCTCAATGCCTTGTGCTACGGTTTAAACCCTGCCTTCCAGGCCTAGCCCAGTTAAGAGGATTTTCTTTGCGGAGGGCTGACTTTCAGATCTTTCTCATTCTTTTCTGAAGTAGCAATTTCCCAATTCACTATTCCAATTTTAGCAGTTTTGCTTCTACTCATAATTGCGTAGAGACATTTAAAGCTTTCATTCATTTTGTAACACTAAATAGTTCCCCTTTCATCGTTCATGTCAGACACCTATTAACATTTCTTAAAAATTTATAAAACAATTTGGAGCTGTCAGAAGAAAAGCCTCTTTGTGATTCAGATTATTAATTTGCTGTCTGTTCTCCATGTTAATGTATTTTCTATCAGTCACTGGTGTCACAAAACTATTTGTACAAGTCTTAATATTCAGAAAGTAATTATATATTTTACACCTGGGAAATGTTTTCCTACACTCCCACTGTCTTAAATATGCTGTCTGTCAACCTCTCCTATTTGTTACATTTTGCTTTATCTTTGACCCTTCGCAATGTCTTTCCTCTGAAGGGGCTGAAATGAGGCAGCCATACACACAGTGGTTAAGAGCATGGCTTTAGAATGGGACAGGCCTGGGTTTGAATCTTAGTGTGGCCTCTTCCTAGCTATGTGATCCTGAGTAAGTTAAAATCTTCTGAGCCTCAGGTTCTGCAACTGGTAAATTGAGCAATAGTGCCTACCTCAGAGGTAAAGGTCAGGAGACGCCCCTAGCATGGCTCATAGTAACTGCTTCACATATTGTAGCTACACACACACACACACACACACACACACACGCACACATACATACACAGTATATGTCTGTTGACATTGTGACAGTTAATGTCTGTCCTTCGTTTTCACGGTAGGATAGTTGAGAACCATTTCTATCCCTCACAGAAACAGCTGGAAAAAAGGCATAAGAGAAGGCAGAGACTGGGGGTGGAAGACATCAAAGTTTGTTATTTTCAGCTATGGCATCAGAAAAGGCTAGGTTGGTAGGAATCGTGAGCAGGAATAAAAACTTATGTAGACAAGTAAGTCATGTGAAATGTGGTACAAAATATCACTAGCCATTGAAAAGATTGTGTCTTATCCTCTACCATTTATAAATACTCTTGGATAATTACCAATCAGGGATTGCAAATAGCATGCTACATGTGAAGTTAATAAGCAATGATTACGTATTATTCCGTATCTATCACATGCTAAAGAGAATATAAAAATATGAGACTATTCCTGCTGACATAGTAGAGAGAGAGGTCCTAGAGGCTGGGTAAAAATCCTGGCTCTATACCCATTCACTCTAGGATTTGGGGTGAGCAACTTGTCTGTTCCTCATCTGGGAAACAGGATAAATATCACACAGAGCTGTGTGGATGTACAAGTACCCAGCCCTATGCTTGGTCCATAGACAGCACTCAATAAATATCAGCCCTTCCCTCCAGGTTTTGGGAGGAGAAATAATTCGAAAAGATGGTTCGGATGCTAAGGTGCTAAATACGCTCGAGGGCAGAGAGAGAAAACTAGGTGCATGTAGAATGGTAAGTGAAGGTTCACGGAGGAGGGGTCTTAACCAAGTCAAGGTGTGCTGATGAGAAAGGTATCACTGATAAACTCAGAAATCCTCCAAGTTTCTACTCTTAAGAGAAGGAGGGGCTCAGTCTGGGCACGAGTGCTTCCCAAAGAGCATGAGTCCATCCAGAGCCCTGTCGCTGTTTGCTTCAACATAGAACAATTTGGGTTATGAAGCCCAAGCAGTATGCTGACATTCCTCAGTGTCCCCTTCACAAAGCCAGTGTAAGCAGAAGATGCTTAGGACCAAGCGGGAAGGCCCCATTCCATCGCTTTCCAGGCTGTGAAAATGGGAGACCCCTGCCTGCTGCTGCCCAGTTTTTTTTTTTTGCGGTACGCGGGCCTCTCACCGCTGTGGCCTCTCCCGTTGCAGAGCACAGGCTCTGGACGCGTAGGCTCAGCGGCCATGGCTCACGGGCCCAGCCGCTCCACGGCATGTGGGATCTTCCCGGACCGGGGCACGAACCCATGTCCCCTGCATCGGCAGGCGGGCTCTCAACCACTGCGCCACCAGGGAAGCCCTGCTGCCCAGTTTTTAAACTAGAACCTTGCTCTTGTCTTCAACAGCCATATTTCAGTGTTTTAAAAGCAGAGGAGTGAGGGCGCTTCAAACCAAACAAACCTCCTCTGCTGTCTCCTTTCATGTGATAAAGTGCCCATTTTCCCTCTTCTTGCCTGCTTTGGAACAGAAAGAAGTTCAGCACCCCGCAGCGGACTCTCACTGGCATGTCACAGTGGCCCCGATGCACAGAGCAAAGCTGTCCCTCTCCTGGTGATCTGGTGCTTTCCCTGCACTGCTCTGCACTCACATCTGTGCTTTCATTTTCCCCTTCTCTCCACCTGCAGCCAAGGAAAAGCTCATGGGAGGGGAGACAGTCCTGAGAAGCAAATTCAGGACCACATTGGGCTTTTGAACCTAAGCCATGTGTGTTTACACTCATGCCCTCTGCAAATGGCTCTTAAAGCCGTAAATGGATTTACTTCCTCAGATTACGCTCCCTAACAGCTAAACATTTCTGTTCTTTCCTGGATACCCACTAAAGAGAGAACTGTGGCCACATCTTCCCTTTCCTCCAGAGAGCAAAAATAGAGGGGGAAAATAACCACAGATATGCTTTTGAAAATTTGACACCTGCCACTCCTGGTATGTTTTGTTAGGAATACCAGCAACCCCAATCAAGTCCTCAATGGGCTACAGCAACAATAAACAATCTCCCTGCCGCCCACAAGAGCTGGACCCAGAGCAGTAGGAGAGGAAAGCTCACTCCCAACATAAAGGCTTCCTGGGGGCTGAGCGAACCAAACAGGTGGTGAAGGATCATAAAACCCTGCTACTTGGAACAGCTGAAGGGAAGCAGTAGAGTGGTCTTCAAATAGGAAAAGTGTTGCTAAGAAGAAAAGAGATTAGGTTTGTTCTAAATGAACTAGGACCAGGTTGTGGACCTATCACCAGGGTCTAGATCCAGATACCTGTATCCTCAAAGGCTGAATTGTCCAAAGAAAAGGACTGTTTCAGGAAGTAGAAGCATCATAAGAGAGGCTGTATTGGTCAACTTTCAAAGTCCCTTCCAATCCTGAGATTCTCTGAGGAGCAATGGAGAGAGGAGCTGCAGACCCAGTCCCTGCCTTTCTCTTCTCAACAACCCCCAGTTTGGTTTGGACAGCCCACATGATTCTAGGAGCTCATTTCATGTGACCCAGTGGGTGACCAAGGCTAAACCATTTAGCTCTCTCTTGCGCTCTCTCTCTCTCTCTCTCTCTCTTTCACACACACACACACACACACACACACAATGATTGATTCAGTGATTATTGGGCATGTCCCTTTAGATTAAATTACAAGAATTTGTTAGGGATATTAAAACAAATAATGCTTTCTCTTTTCTGCTAGATACGAGTAAGGAAACAAGAAGTCCTAGTTGCTGTTGGCAGATATTTGGGGCCACTACAGAAGCCATCTTTCAGAGAAGAGCAGATGACAGAAGTAAAGGGACCTTGGTGACATTGATGAATCTTGGATCAAGCCTTAACTGAGGTCAGACCTACCTTTGGACCTTTCAGTGTTGAGAATAAATAAAATCCCTTGGTTGTTTAAACCAGTTTTTGTTAGGTTTTTCTCTTATTTGCAAATAAAAGTGTCTTAACCAAAGTGAGGGCAATAGTAAGAAGTTAAATCTCAGTCCCTGCCATCAGAGAGCTTCCTATATAGTTGAGGAGATGAGACATTTACGGGATAAGTAGAACAATACAGGAGAGGAATGAAAAGATAGCAGATTGACCACATAGGATAAGGTGCAACATGGGTATTACCAAAAAACATGAAAAACCATGGGAAAGACTGAAAACTATTCTCTAAGCTACTCAAGCACAGGCACTGTACCCTGTCTCCCTCCTGCCTTATTTCTGGTAACCTTTGTGACCCAATGATTGAAAGCATGGTCTCTGGAGCCGGATTGTGTAGACTTGATTCCCTGTTAGCCACTTAGCACCTGTGTGATATTGGGCTAGTAACTTAACCTTTTTGTACCTTAATTTTCTAATCTGTAAAATGGGTATAAAAACAGTAATTACCTCTTAGGGTATACAATGCACAATAAGTATTAGTTATTACCATGATTCCAAAAAAAAATGGTTTTGAATACCTATGATATATCAAGCTCTCTGTTTGGAGTATAACAACAATGAATAAAACATAGTCTTCACCTTTAAGGGGGTTACATTTGATGATGTATACAGAATAGTGAGCAGGCAATTGGGGAATATGATAAATAAGCACAGGGAGGATAGATCAGCTAATACTCTTTGGTTATGAGAAGCAAAAAACACCTGAGCACTTTCTTAAGCAAAAGAAGAATTCTTTAATAAGGATGTAGAGGTATGTCAGATGGTTGTAGGAACAGGAACTGGAAATCTATTGGGAGCCCCAGAAGTACTCTTACTTTGGAGCTTGGCTGCATTCTTCTCTCTTTTTCTCTCTGCAGCCTGGCCTCCTGCTTCTCTGTCCCCACAGAGAAATATAACCACCTCACAGTTCGCTCCTATGAGCAAACTGACAGGTTCCAGCCTTACCAAGAGGCTGGATGGCTGTCTCTAAGTCCCTACTGCAAATTCCTGTGGCAGAGAATTTTACTCTCCCACTTGGGTGAGGGGTTCAATCCTGGTCTAATTTGGCAGCGTCATGGTAGAAACACGGCTCCTGGGAGCCACTAACTATAAATTCTGGGGGAGCGGGCAAGTGGGTGTCAGTGCTCAGAGAAGAAAGCATGGCTCATGGGTTGATCAGATACTTTCAAAGGAGTCAACCCCAGCAGGAATCTAACCCAGCCTTGAGTCAGAGGAAGCTTCCAAGAGGACCAAATGTATAGGCTGAAAAATTTAAAACTAGTGGGAATGGGTAAAAGAGGAAGGGGATGGGAAAACAGTATTCCTGTAACAGAGAGAATCTTCTTTTTTTAAAATTTATTTTATTTTTGGCTGCGTTGGGTCCTCACTGCTGTGCGTGGGCTTTTCTCTAGCTGCGGAGAGCAGTGGCTACTCTTCATTGCGGTGAGCAGGCTTCTCAGTGTGACGGCTTCTCTTGTTGCAGAACAAGGGCTCTAGGCACGCGGGCTCAGTAGTTGTGGCTTACAGGGTCAGTAGTTGTGGCTCATGGGCTCTAGAGCGCAGGCTCAGTAGTTGTGGCACATGGACTTAGTTGCTCCGCGGCATGTGGGATCTTCCCGGATCAGGGCTCGAACCCGTGTCGCCTGCATTGGCAGGTGGATTCTTAACCCCTGCGCCACCAAGGAAGGCCCAGAGAGAATCTTGAACAGAGAGAATCTAGCATGTCCGGGGAGTTTCAGGGAGGCCAGTGACAGGAGATGAGCATGGAAAAATGAGCAGAAGTTAGATCGTAAAGAGTGTTGTAAGCTTTTTTACTGTGTTTGGACTTTGCTGTGAGTTCAGAGGGACATCATTACAGATTTTTAAAGAGACGTGAGGAACATGATCAAATATTTATGTTGGAAAATTATTCTAGCTACAATATGGAGAATATATTGGGGCTGGGCGAGACTGGTAATTAGGTGAGTGGGATGACGGTAGTCTGAACTGAGGTAGCAATAGGGAGAATGAAGAACAAAGTTGTGTGGACCTCAGGACACCACAATAGCACAGTGCCTGGTTTATATTAGGATGTTTGCTGAGTAATAGCAACACAGAAATCAGATAAACTAGAGCTGCCCCCTCTAGTTCAGATATTTCTTGTTTCTCTGGTAATCGATGGTGCTAGACTGGAGGATGGGTTAGTAAATTCTGGCTGCAGGTCAGCACCAGGAGAGACAGATTTCTCCCATCATCATTTGTATTTGTATTCCTTGATGTGCCCGGAAACTTGAGCTTTGTAACTCAGGAAGGAGAGAAGAGTTATGGATGACGACAAGGCTGAGAGGAGGGGGAGGTGGGGAAGGAGGAGGGATGGATGGTATGAATCTCCATCCCAACTGGTCTCTGGTTGAAAGAAACAGAAAGGATTATTTTCCTTTGTGAGTCTTTGTGAGGCATGGGAGGGGGATGAAGACCAGATCACAGCTGTTCACAGGAAGTGGTGTGGGAGCCAAGCAAGAAAAAGAGAACATGGTGGCTGCCGTGGGTGATGCAGCTGTCAGAGTGTTTCAGGGGCTCACATGGAATCCCCTTCTAGAAATACCTGGGAAGAGGAGGGGACCTAAGGGGAAGGGCTGAGTTCCTGCTTCCGTGTGTGTGTGTGTGTGTGTGTGTGTGTGTGTGTGTGTGTGTCTGTGTGTGTGTGTGTGTGAATGCATGCAAGGAGGGTGGGGTGGAAGTTCATGTGTGCCCTTGTAATTTGGGCAGAACTGTAAAGAAACCTCATATTCTACTGGAGGCAGGGCGACTGAACCAGACAATCTGGGGTCAAGGAAACAAATAGAAAACATACGGGGCAAGTATTTAAGTATTTATTACTTTGTTCCTGCATGTCTGTTGTGGGGTTATTTTGCTCACTCTCTGGATCCACAGGACACACTACTTGCCAGTGTGGATCTTCCTTATGTCTGAGCTGAACCACAGATAAAGTTCCCCAAGTTCACAAGGACATTTTCTACTAATCAGGCTACATAGAATATTTCCTTTTATAAATCTGATGGTGGGGTCCATAGCCTCCTTCTTTTTTTTGTATCTAGAAGTCTCCTTTAAGGTAAATAATATTTATTAGTTTTTTTAAAAAAGCTACACTAAATCAATAATTTTAAAAAGTAATTTAGAATAACACTTTGTAACAGTCTTTGTTTAATTATGAAAAATTATACTTTGTAAAAAAACTGATAATAAGATATTTGATCAGAAATTTCCATTCAGGTTACAAAAAAATTATTTTCCATCTTATGTAGTTAAATTTACTTCTGATGGCAAATGTTCTACATGAGAGCCCTCAATGGTCTGGAAATAGATGTTTCTTTTAGAAAATCAATTCTATTGTGCTCTGAGTGCTTTGAATTTGACTGATCTTGAGGAAAGTTCCTTTGATGAAAAGATTCAAATCTGGATATGCCATAGGTATTTTGCCTTTGTTTTATGAAGAAGTTGTTGCATTTAACTTGTGTTTTATTACCTTGAGGATGATACTATTCCCTGATAAGTGGAAATCCTTTTTCTATAAATTAAGAAGAAGTCCTTGAGCACCCTGCCCACATCCTTTGGACTCTACTATTTCAATAAACTTCAAGATTTCCAGCTGGTGTGTCTATCTCTTCGTGCCCGAGAATTTTCTACAAAACTGATAAAAGCAGCCACTTAGCAGGCAGGAAGTACTGGAGAAGTAATACTACTCAGGAAGTCCTCAATAAATGACTGATAGGGATTGGTGTGTAAATACCCCAGCTCCATTCTCCTTGGTAGGGATAATTCTGACACTTGTGTTTTATATAGTTTCCTTGTGGGATTAAGCTCCAACATCACCCACAATGGTAGTAGACTTAATGACCCACTCTCAAATTAATTAAACAAGTAGGCCATTAGCCTGAGGTGGTTCTAAGGCCTTAGAAGCCTTAGTAAGCAGACCAAAACCTAAGCTTGTAATGTCTCAAAGCTACGAATATGAAACTAAGGACAACTAATCACAAACAGTTAATTAGACTGTCCCAAATAATGCAACCACGTAAGCTATACCAAATCAAATAACTTCTTTGCTTTGCTTTCGACTTTTCTCTGTAAAAGTCTTTCCCATATCTCCTGTCAGTGCAGCACTCCTAACCATTTCTGTTTTGGCGCTGCCGAGTTCAAATCAATTTTTGTCCAAATAAGACCTTGAAATTTTTAATATGCCTCTGTTTATCTTTCAACAACCCTTTGTTAGCTGCCTTCTGTAGGGGAGGAATTCTCCCTTCTAATCTTCTAGGCTCTGTGGCTGGTCTAAGGATTTAAAAGACGGATTAACAGGGGAACGTTTTAAAATTACCTACCCACACATCGGAGTTTCACGTCTTATTTAGTATCCTGAGATAAGGAAAGGAATAGGGGTTTGGACTTCTGGAGGTACTGGAGGAGAAGGCAATTCACTGGAAGGTAAGAGGAGGAAATGTATGGTAAATAAAATTTGCCTTGCTTTGCAGATAAGTCTGTTCGGTGAAAAAAACGTTATCTCTGGCAGTAGCTCTCTTCCTGGAACAAGTACTCTTTCTAATGGAAATTTCTTTTATAAATGTAGAATTCCCTCACAAATGGGAAAATGTATACTTTTAGGCAGTTGAAGAGAAGATAAAACACTTCTACTGAGTCTGCTGGGTCTTGACTGCCTTCAGCTCAAAATAATCCCCCGGCCAAAGGGGCATATTTTGGGGTGGCGTGTTCAGAGGCCCTTCCCTTCAATTACCTCTGTCACTTCCCCACTTCCCTTGAGTGGTCTTTGTACCTCCAAGATAAGCTACTCTGCTCAAATCCTTGTCTTAGGGTCTACTTCTGGGAAACCCGAACCTAGACAGTTCTGTTTGTTAAAAACGGGATCATTCCACTATTGTAAATTCTGTTAAATGCTGGTAGAGTATCAAAGCATAATTTTCAAACTGTTAAAAAGGTAATTCTCATACGATAGATAACATGGGTCAAGGTTTTATTTAATTCATTTATGAGGGAACGGGCAGAAAAACAAAGCTGATTCAATGTATCCTGGCAGTAGAAAAAAGAATGCTGATTAAGATTGCTAAATTAGATGTAAAATTAGTTATGTCCTGCTGCAGGGCAATAACATCATAACCTTTGAGTTATACTATCACTTAGAGGAACAAATAACATCATAGCGTCAGCTTTTCTACAGAGATAAACTTCTAAGAGGTCTGAGCCCGCAACTGATTGGTAGTTTAGGGGGGAGCAAAATTTGTCATCCCAAATTGTGTCTCTTTGGTATGAGGATTAATTTTGGCTGATTATTTTTAAGGCCCCAAAGACTCAAGAATCTTTGATCTTCCCCCTAACTGCCTAAAAGAAGGTAGATAGAGTACCTGTTCCATGAAGGGAGCTATCCCCATAGATAACTACAGTGTGAACTAGTTTCTATGTCTATAGTGTGAACTGTAGGGAGGAATCCAGCAGGTCTGTTTGTTGAAACCTCTTTCAGCATCCCATTGTCTCTGTATGACCTAGCAAACATTTGTTTGCCAAACATATGCTTTTCCATCTCCATGTAAATTGCCTTTCTCCCCTCTGAAGTCCCAAACCACTACCCCCAACATCCACTTTTGTCTTTAGCTGAAGATGGTATTTAAGGTGAGGGCTTTGGCCATTTTGGTGAGTTACTAGGTTCTCCTGGGTCTCTCCCATATGTACATGTGATTAAACTTTTGCTTGATTTTCTCATGTTAATCTGTCTCATGTCAATTTAATTCTTGGACCAGCCAGAAGAACCTAGGAGGGTAGAGGAAAATGTCTTCCTCCCCAGCAATAAATCAAATAATGTTACACATAAGATGGGCTTATTAGAAAATGCTTGAGTATCATCAAAAGGTCACCCAATTATCTTTTTACTTATTTCCAAGTTTAGAATCATTTTTTCTGAACAACAGGAGAATTTTAAGGTGGTTCATAAGTAATCTATGGGCTAATGAATGCAACATTCATCTCACAACATCAGTAAGTTGTGAAATGAGATGTTTTTAATGTATTTTAATATATTAATTTTACTTGCCGAAATATATTTTTAAGACATTTTTAAAATAAGAAATGCTGCACATTTTAATATAGATTTTAAAAAATGTAACATAAGCTACCAAAAACAAACTTCTATCTTGTAGGTGTTTGGTCTTTTCTGTTTTAATTTTTATTAAGTGTATCTAATATTTTGGTGAAATTGTCTGTAAATCCTAGATCTGGAAATTGGTTACAGATGTATTGTCTCCAGATTTCCCTCACTGGCAAAGGATCTTTGTGAAAACATCAATTATACTAGTTTTAAAAACAAGATAACAGACGCAAAATGGAGTCAGTTATACTAAATTCCATGTCACCAAACCGAAACCTAACTTAATTACGGTCTCCCAGAAATGGAATCTTAAACTGGTCAATCAGGAATCACCTGGTCAGTGCACTAGTTAATTTGCCTGATAGACTTCTGCCATCCCCTAATGGAAAGTAAGTTCTCAATAACCAATCCACTTTTTTTTTTTTGGCTAGTATAACTTGCTTGTTCCTACTCCCTTCAGTCTATAAGAGTCTTTCATTTTCTACAGCTCCTTGGAGCTCCTTTCTATCTGCTACACTGGATGCTACTCCATTCATGAATCACTGAATAAAGTCAATAAGATCTCTATAGAGGCCTAAAAGTAAATAAATAAAACAGGACATATATCACCATCCTCTGAAAATTGTACTTTTTTTGGTTTTATCTTAAAAGAATCTGAATGGACTTCTTAAGGTCACAGTATTTTTTTTCCTTCCCATGTCAAACCGTAATTAATGATGTAAAAAGATGAAGATAATCTTCTTCCTTCCACCCTATTGTTAGAGAGCCTTGACAGACCTACCTGCAACACTCGATTTGAAAACTCAGAAAAGATAAGCAAGGAGCACCCTCTGCTCTCTGACACCAGGGGATTCCGAGTGGAAAACCTTTCCACTTAATTCCGGGAATTAAGAGGAGGTAGTTTAAGAGACATTCTCAAAGCCTGAGTTCAAATGGGCTCCTCTCTTCCTTGTTCTCTTTGAAAGCCAGCATCTCTGAATGCTGGCAGGAGACAGGAGCATTCTCTCTTTGTAAATGGAATGACCTGATTTTTATCTTGAGTTGAATTCCAGGAGGAAGCATGATGTCATTTCAACCACTGGCCAGCAAACTTCTTGCTTAACGAGCATTTTGAGCGTACTGGCAGCCAAGAAGGCCTTTGTTTACAGTGCTTAGAAACAGAGGTCAAAGATCCTCTTTCTCAGGCTTTGAGAAACAAAGGGGATAGGCTTGCTAACCAGCCCCTGTCTGTAAGCAAGTTTCAGACAATGGCAGACAGAGAAATACAGAGGGCTCCTTAAAAGGTTATAAAGTCTAAGAGGCCAATAGGACAGGAGAGAGAAGGAGCTGAAATGCCATCAAAGATGGATTTTGTGCCTCATTATGGTACATGTCATCCCTATCTGACCCTAAGTGGGGACTGAGTTTCAGCCCAGCATCCTGTGGCAGGTGTGCACCCCTCTCCCCACCCCCTCTCTCACTAACTCCTGCACTATGCCTCCCTCCCCCCCATCCCACCCCCAAATTCCCTCAGCTGTCTGAGCAGTTGCGAAGAGCTTGGACAGCCTCCACCCACTGGCAGCTGTTGAGATGTGTTCTGTGGGTGGAAGCAGATCTCTGGAACTCTGGTTACTAACTGCTGAAGGCAATACCAGCAATACAAGCAGAGAAAAGGTGCAGTAGGTTGATTCCTACTTGTGATGCCTAGTAAATTATATCAGGCAAAAAGTTTGAGTCTTAAGACAAACACAGTGAAGCCCATTCTCCTATAGAAATAGTGAAAGCCCTCTGATAATTTAAGAAAAACCCAGCTTTACTGAATTGACATACAATAAATTGAACATGGCTAAAGTATACAAGTTCTGACATATGTATATGCTTGTGAAAATCCATCCCCACCATCAGGGTCGTCACCTCCAATAGCTTCTTCCTACCTCTCTGTAAGCCCTCCTTTCCATGGCCAGCCCTTCCCCACTCCATTTTCCCCATCCCCATGTGACCATAGCTGCTTTCTGTCACTAAAGTTTATTTTAGATTTCCTAGAGTTTTAGGTAAGTGGACTTATATACTCTTTTTTATCTGACTTCCTTCACTCACAATGTAATCCATGTTATTGTGTGTACCAGTAGTTCATCCTTTTTATTGCTGAGTAGTATTCCATTTGTGGCTAGACAACAGTTTGCTTATTCACCTATTGATAGACATTTGGGTTGTTTCCATTTTGAGGTTATTACAAATAGCTACTATGGACATTTATGTACCAGCCTTAGTATGGACATATACTTTAATTTATCTTGAATAAATACCTAGGCGTGCAATGGTTAAATCATATGGTTTAGATTTAACTTTTAAAGACACTGCCAAACTGCTTTCCAGAGGGGTTGCACTATTTCACATCCCCCCCACAACAGTGTATGAGGGTCCCAGTTCTTCTACATCCTTATCAACAATTGGTATGTCGGTCTTTTTGATTTTGAACATACTAAAAGATAGGCACGCACTTATCTTTTAAATTCTACATGTGAATTAAAAGTGATTTATGGCCCACCATGACAGTACTCTAATATTCTGTATTTGTCTGTATATTAACCTTTACCAGAGAACTTTATATTTTCCTATGCTTTCATGCTGCTGTCTGTCTAGCATCATTTTGTTTCAACTTGAAGGACTCCCTTTAGCAATTCTTATAAAGGAAAGTCTAGTGATGATGAACCTCTTAACTTTTGTTTATCTAGGACAATATTTTTCCTTTATTTCATTTTTTAAAAATATTTATTTGGCTGCATTGCTTCTTAGTTGCGGCACATGAGATCTTCATTGCGGCATGTGGGCTTCTCTCTAGTTGTGGTGCTCAGGCTGCAGAGCGCACGGGCTCAGTAGTTGTGGTGTGTGGGCTTAGTTGCCCCACCGCGTGTGGGATCTTAGTTCCCCGACCAGGGATTGAACCTGCATCCCCTGCATTGGAAGATGGATTCTTAACCACTGGACCACCAGGGAAGTCCCCCTCCTTTATTTTTGAAGGATAGTTTTGTCAGATATAGTATTCTTGATTGGCAGTTGTTTTTAATTTCAGCACTTTGGATATATCATTCCACTCACTTCTGGCCTGGAATATTTCTGCCTAAGAAATCTGCTCATAATCTTATGGGAGCTCCCTTATAGGTGATGAGTTACTTTCTCAAGAAGCAACTCATCATGTACAAGGGTGCTTCCTGGATAAACGAAAGCTGAGGGAGTTTATCATCACTAGACCCATTGATGCAGTTGAAATGAAACAGCTTTTTTTACTCATTTCAATGTGACTGTTCTTGGCTTTGAACTTGCCTTGGGTACTACGACTTCCAGACTGGTTTCTGGAGTTTTCATAAAGGCTTTTTTTTTTTTTTGCGGTGCGCGGGCCTCTCACTGTTGCGGCCTCTCCCGTTGCGGAGCACAGGCTCCGGACGCGCAGGCTCAGCGGCCATGGCTCACGGGCCCAGCCGCTCCGCGGCATGTGGGATCTTCCCGGACCGGGGCACGAACCCGCGTCCCCTGCATCGGCAGGCGGACTCTCAACCACTGCGCCACCAGGGAAGCCCCATAAAGGCTTTTTTGACTGTATTGTTATTTAGTCAGTATCTCTATTGGGGAACAAAGTCTGTGGCTTCTATTCTGTCATTTTGCTTATGTCACTTCATAACCTATGCAGTATTTTTGCTAAAAATGTTTAACCTTAATCTAAATATGAGGAAAGAAACAAATCCAGGGACAATCTGAAAACAACTAGCATGAATATTTCAAAAGCAGTAAAGTCATGAAAGTCCCCCTCCCACCCCCTGCAAGAAAAAAAGCAGAGAGAGTGCTTAAAGAGGACAGAAGAGGTATGATAGTCAATGAAGTGCACGAAGCTTGATGGATTCTGAATTTTTTAAAAAGCCATAAAAATCATTTTGGGTATAATGAGGAAATTTGGATATGTACTGCTTATTTCAAATCAATGGTAAATGTCTTAGGTGTGATAATGGTATGGTGAGTATACAGAAGAATGTCCTTGCTCCTAGGAGACGTATGCTGAAATATTTGAGAGGAAAATGTTATGATGTCTGCAACACACACACACACACACACACACACACACACACAATGAGCAAATATATGACAAAGTGTTAACTGTTGGTGAATCTACACGAAGCTTGTAAGAGTATTCTTTAAACTTTTCATAGATTTAATTTTCAAAATAAAAAGTTGGGGGAGAACCCTATGAGACATCATTCTCATCATCCCCACTTTACAGGTAAGAAAACTGAGGTTCACAGTGGTTAAGGAGCTTACTCTAGGTCACACAGTAGCAAAGCTGGGAATTCAACCTGAGTAGGTTCACACACATTTTATATTTTATTAAAGTGAATCCATAGCACTTAAGGTAGGAATTGTTGCCGTTTTTTATAGAGAAGGAATCTGAGGCCCAGTGATGAGGTGGAACCACCAGGGTCAAGGGGTATAGGAGGCTGAGCCAGAGCATCAGCTGAGGCTTTTCTCTGGGCTTTGGTGCTCTTTCCATTATGTGTTGCTGAGAGAGTAAGAGAGGAATTGATTGAATGATTGATTGGACAGGGGCTAAAAGCCTTAAATTTCCTCTCCCTGATAAACTCCCCATCCTTTACTCTGACAGTATTTTAGTAAGATCTGGGATGGGGCCAGTCACGAGATATGGCAACTCTCAGCTCAGTTTACAGTCTGATGAATCCTACGCGTGTGCTGTTCTCTTCGCCTGTCCTCCTCTCCTCCCTCCCCTTGCCCCCACCTCTTTAATATTCTCTCTCTCTCTCTCTCTCTCTGTCTCTGTGTGTGTCTCAGTCTCTCTCTTTCTCTCTCTCATGCGCTCATCCTTTAGGCCTCATTTTAAACTCCATTATTTCAGGAAAATTTTCTTAACCCTCACAGGCCCCTACCCCACACCCATCCCCATAGGTTAAGATCCCATTTCTTTCAGAGCTCCCTATTTTCATGGTTAATATTTACTGGGCACAAATTATGAACACTTAACATGCATAAACTCATTTAGTCCTCAAAACCTAAATATATCTTCCATAGCAATATATCATCCCTATTTTATGGCAAAGAAATCAAGACGTAGAAAGGTTCATTAACTTCCCTAAGATCACACCACTCGTATAAATTCAAACACAGGTATCTGGTTCAGAGCCTAACTTTTAACCACTATGTGGTAACTGTTCTTCTTAGCAGCAGTTGCAAGTGTTCGTTTACTGTCTGTCTTCCCTGTGTAACTGAAAGCCCCACAGCTTGCTCACTAGTATATCCTGGCACTGAGCCTGGGGCCTGGTATCACCAGGGCCCAATAAATATTCGTTGAATGAACAGTAATGCAGGTAGGGTGATGGGGAGAGCAAGGCTTCAGGAGTCAAACAGACTAGAGTTTATCCCTTGACCACTTACCAGTGAGGTGATTTTGGATAGGTCAGTTGACTTTGCAGTGCAGTAGTTTTTGCATCTGAAAAATGGGAATTAAATTATTGTGTGAATTTATTGCGACTGTGTGGGGAAGTGTGTTATGAACAGCATCCCTGCATAAATGTCAGTTCTGATGGTTTATTGTACCTAATGGGTAATAGGAGCTTGGTTCTTTCCACTTCCAAAGGAGAAACAAGGGAGAGGCTGTGTCCTGAAAAAAGTCACTCACTGTCTTCGCCAAGTAGGCCTCCAGGATAGACCTGAAATTCTAAGTTAGGCCACAAGAACCTGCCCAAAGAAGGCTGACGGGGGAGTTGGCTGAAGTGCCCACCTAGGCTCTTCTCTTTGTGAGCTCTGCTTAGGGTGTGAGACTCAGACCATCCATGCGGAACTGAGGGCTGAACCGGGGGATGAAGCCATGTATGGGGACAGTGCTGGGCAGAATCCAGGAGTAGGAATGGAGGAACTGTGAAACCTGGTCCCCACTCACCTACACAGCCACCCAACCCCAGGGGAGGACGTTGATGGACAGACCAAGGACTCTGCAGACGAGAATGTTGTGGGCACTGTAAACTCTGTTCCCTACACCTGGCCTGTTTTAACTGCCCATGAGCCACTGCCTTACCTTCGGCCACAGGGGTAAGCCCGGGGAAGCAGGCAACTGTGAGGAATGATGTGATTAAGCCCATCTTGAATGCTATTGGGGAAATAAGTAAAGCAAATTAAAGAAGTCCCAGGAAAACCTGGGCTCAATTGTATAAAGTCTAGAAGTAAAACTAATTTTTGTTTTTGTTTTATGGGTTTCTTTTTTTGGGGGCCACCCCACGTGCCATTCAGGATATTAGTTCCCCGACCAGGGATCGAACTGGCGTTCCCTGCATTGCAAGACCAGTTCTTAATCACCGGACCAGCAGGGAAGTCCCTGAAATGATGCCTTTATTAAAAAGGTTGGCTACAGACCATGGGAAGGTGCAGACTTCCAAGTAAACTGGGATTTCAGAGTGTTGGACAAGACTTCCTGAAAGACACAGGGAGAGAAATGTGGCTAAGATACAACTGTTTGCCAGACCCTGGCTAGACGATAGGTATATAAAGATGCATAAGCACAGTTGTTGCCCTCGAGAAGCTCTCAATTCAGTGGATTTTTATTTAGATTAATTCTAAGCAGTTAAAAATGTCACAAGGTGGGTGGATTAATGAAGAATTAACTGGATTTCTATTTCTAATGTAGTGCTATCACTTTAAAAATCAAAGGTATCGGGGCTTCCCTGGTGGCGCAGTGGTTGAGAATCTGCCTACCAATGCAGGGGACATGGGTTCGAGCTCTGGTCTGGGAAGATCCCACATGCCGCGGAGCAACTGGGCCCGTGAGCCACAACTACTGAGCCTGCACGTCTGGAGTTTGTGTTCCGCAGCAAGAGAGGCTGCGATAGTGAGAGGCCCGCGCACCACGATGAAGAGTGGCCCCCACTTGCCACAACTAGAGAAAGCCCTCGCACAGAAACGAAGACCCAACACATCAAAAATAAATAAATTAATAAAAAAAATCAAAGGTATGGAGACACAGAAGTCATGACAATCGAATTTTTAGGTGACAAAAATTTGGGAGTGGTAACTAAAAGGTTGGATATCCGAATCAATACCTTTAAAAAGTTCTGACAGGTCTATCTTTAGTTTTCTGACTCTCCTTATCATTTTAACAAGTGTCAGAATAATTCTTTAACACCACGCCCCATAATTGTGGGTTATTATTTTGAATGTTGTCATCTGCCTCTTTCTCTTCCCTTTCTCCTTGAGAATTCATCTATTCCTGTGGTTTCAAACCTCTTACTTCTGTTAACCTAGAAATCTGCGGTTGTATCTTGGGTCTCTCCTTTGAACTCGAGTGCTGTGTGGCAACTAATTAGAAAAAAAGGGGCACAGGATAAGAGAGTTAAAATTTATTAATCACTGCTTTGCCTGTGTTATCCCATTTAATTCCCACAAGAGCCTGTTTTGTTTGGGTTTTACCATATTCATTTTTCTGATGTGGACATGGAGGCATAGAGAGCCCAGAGTCAAACTTTTATAGAATAACAGCTTGGTGATTTGCACCGTCTTTTGGATCCTCTTTCTGGACTTTCTGGAATGCATCTCTTTTAGAATGTGTGGTCTTTATTTGGCATTTGTTCATTCACTCCATCCGTTTACTTAGGCACAAACATTGCATGCCTACAGGAGCTACACTAGGACCTGAGGATAAAGAAATGAATGGGATAGAGCCCTTTCTTTTTGAAGCTGACAGTCTAATAGAGGGGACTGAAAAGGCAGATGATGGTACAAGGTGACAAAGGCTTTGATCTGTTATGGAATGAACAGTTTACCTTACATAACAAAGGAGGCAGTCAGGAAGGGATATTGGTGGGGTTCTGGACGAGGAGTAGAAATTTGAATTCCCATTCTAATACAGTCATGCCTTTATTTCATTTTTCATGTTTATATGTCATCTTCCTCCCCATTACATATACGGGCATAGTAGGCCCTCAAATTGTTGACGAAGGAAGGCTTTGAACAGGACTGTGGCTGGAATGTGATGAAGTAGCCACACTTGATTCTTACCTTAAAAATCTCAGTGCATCAAACAGTCGGTTGTTCGTTACCCATACCAGACTACTTATCAGTGTAACATGTTTCCTTTCAATGTCGTAAGGGAAGAAATTATGTAGCAGTGAAGTTTAGGGACTTAGTTTAGTAAGGTCACACAGCGTTCAGTGCCAAAACTCCAGGCGGTGTCTGCTCCGCGGGCTCCCAATCCCTGGCTACTCACCTTTGTAACAGGCGACATCTGAATGTGTGCATCTCTTCAAGGAACAGTGGGATATAAAGCCTGAGCGAGAACAGACGTGTGTTTCATCACTGTTGGTGAGAGAAGGGTCCACAAAAGTGCATTCAAGGTAGAGATGCTAATGGCTTATTAGGATCTCTCAATTCAGGCAATTTCTTACCACCTGGACGTTAATGGCTGCAATTAGTTATCCACCACGGCCTGACCCTCGGAAAATCTTTCAGGTGCTGTCCTGCCCTACAGAAACCACTTTGCTGCCAAAGAGAAAAGGCCATTCCTTGCCACTGAATTCATAGAGAGGGAAGCAATTCTTTCTAATAGGTCTGGAATCTGAACTTTCATAAAAGGCACCTTATCTCCCCGACTTTCTCATATGTCTCCATCTGTTCCATTGACTCTCTTTGATGGAATTTACCAGCAGGCACTGCAAAGTGCTTTTTAATACCTTAGTAAACAGTTGAGAGAAGAACCTCATTACAGATAAAGTGAGAAGGAAAGTTGGACAGCCCATTTATCTTACTCAACATGAAATAAGGGCTATTGTTCAATTAGGCTAAAATAAAATCTCTCATATTTCCTTCCTAATGTCTTGTTTGGGGACAGCGGTATGGGGGTGGGGGAAGTGAGTGGCAGGATGAGTGAGCTTCTGAAATATTGCCCAAGAATGTGACAACAGAAAAATATTCTCTTTCGAGGAGGAGTGATTGGCTTTGGAGGGAGGGGAACGGGCCTTGGCAGCCGCTCCTACAGAAGTTGCTTTGCTTTAGTTTAGGCCAGCGTGGCCAATTAGGAAGCAGGGGCGTGAGATAGTTAGGGATCCAGCGGGAGAGAGCCTGCTCAAGTCCTTCTTCAGTGCTGGCTGTGGAACTTTAATTAGCATGCCTCAGAGAGGAAGAGGGAGCAGCAGGGCGGATGGCCAAGGACTATTGTTGGGGTTTTAAGAAGGAGGACTTGAGAGTCTATTTGATCCTAACCTAAAATGTAAGAAGACTGTACATCTGTTCTCCTTTAGCCATTAACCATAGCAGCTTTTTTTTTTTTTTTGCTGATTTTTAACGGGGATGCGGGGGGGAAAAGTGTTGGGGTGGAGGGTGGTGTGCAGGCACCAGGAAAGGATGAGAGTTGGAGAGAATTAAAGCTTGGCTTGTCGGCCACAGCTTGCACATGACTTTCTCAGCTGCTGTGCTGATTAAGAGAATGCTTTCCTTATCTTTTCCCCCTCAGATTCATGTTTATTCTCAAAAACTGGAGGAAAAATCCTATTTTTGCTTTCAGACTGTTTATCTGGTGGAAGGCTAAGATCACTGCTGGGATATACCTCTCCCACAACCCCACAGTCCCCACTCCTGACTTTTTCTACTTTGCTCAAATCAGATCAAATCTAGTCTGAGATATCTGTTACATTAAAAAAAAAAAAAAAAGGCAGCCAGAATGAAGGTCCAAGTTCTGGGTCATTCATTGGATGTTTCAGACTTTCCAGGTACAAATATCCCCCTCCTGCCCTCAGCACTAATCTTGTTTTAATATGATATGCAGGGTCATAAATACCGGTATTCAATTAGCAGACATTTTGTCCTGTCCAAAATGTCCATGGAGGCATTTGGTCCACGCCAAAATGACTTTGATATTTGGTCCTGTCCAAAACCATCTGGCATGGACCAAATATGCTTATGGACATTTTGGATAGGACCAAATTTCAAAGACCTTTGGCATGGACCAAATGTATTATGGATCAAATGTCTTATGGACATTCAGACAGGACCAAATGTCCTGCAAAGCTGGTATTCTACTCTTTGTACTATGACTCCAGTGTTTTGTTTTTTTTTTAATTTATCTAGATAAAAAAATACAAACTGTTCACCTGTTTCTTCAAAATTTTCTTGTTAGCCTTAGAGAGTCACGCATGAATGTATTGCCAAATGGTGTTTTGATTCAGTTCCCGATTAGGTTCTTAAAATAAGAGGATTTCACTTCCTCAAGCCTTCCTCCCTTTCAAAGGGTAACCAAGCACCCCTGGTTGGAAGGACAGCAGCCTCCCTGTCAGCTGGCCCACAGGACAGTGAAAACAAAAGCAACTGTCACCACATCAAAACCCAAGTCCAGGTCACCTCCCTGTCCCAGAAGCTCCAGAACCCTGTCCCAAAGCTGCCTCTCTCAAGTCTTCAGGAAAGAGAAAATGCTTCAGAAATCACTTGGGATACTTTACTCATCATGTATAATAGAGGAGGATGAAAAATATGGACTTGGTTTATAGAATGGTAAAGAAATAGTAAGCTGTTTTCAGGATAGATTAGAGTTTAAGTTACCAGGAATGTGCTGTGAAGTAACACTAAGAGGCAGCTGTGAAGTCCTTCAATGGAGTAATCACCTTTTGAAGGGAAAATTCAACTACTCGGCTGTTTGTTGGGGTGGGTAGACCTGGGCAAGAACCAGACAAGACCCAGAGAGTGAAGTCAAGTGGCCAACACACAGTGCCTCTTGAAAACCACTTTTAATTTTAGAAAATTTTACCACTTTGGGAAGGTGGGTAGAGTAGCAGCCATTATAACTGCAATTGTATGTATGGAGCTCAGCCTTACCTACAAACTAGGAGCTTCTTGACAGTAGAAATCCTGTCTCTTTCATTTATTTATTTAGTAGGTGCACAGAATGTAATAAATGTGGCTGAACTCACTGGATGGCTTGACATGTCCCACTGCTGTAGACTATAGCAGATACAGCACTTCCTACTTTTCTAGCAAGTCCAGTAGGAAAACTTCATAAAATGGAAGGCTGAAAAGCACCCTGGAACAAGAAGCATATTTTCCCGTAAAGAGGAGTCCTATCTCTGTAGAGGGGCATATGGTCTGTGTTCCGGCAGCAAAAGTTACTCAGGCTTTTCCACACTGCATCAGATAACTTCAGATTCATCAGTTATTTGACCATCCTTCGTAAGGAAGACCACCCAACTACAACTTCAGTTTCCATGCTCACCAACTCACCCTTAGATTGCCAGGGTGGTTTTCCAGACAACTTTCAACCAGGAAGGAGATGCCCCCATGAGGATTTTCTTTTTCAAGGGGAGAAGAGGTGAAGCTAAAATAATGTTTCACCAGCTTTTTTTTTTTTTTTGCGGTACATGGGCCTCTCACTGTTGTGGCCTCTCCTGTTACGGAGCACAGGCTCCGGATGCGCAGGCTCAGCGGCCATGGCTCACGGGCCCACGCGCTCCGCGGCATGTGGGATCTTCCAGGACTGGGGCACGAACCCGTGTCCCCTGCATCGGCAGGCAGACTCTCAACCACTGCACCGCCAGGGAAGCCCTCACCAGCTCTTTATTCAAGAAGTTTAGAGCTCCTTTCAGGAAACAAAATGAAAATAAGTCACAGTTAATGGGCAACAGAAAACCGAGGAATTAAGCATATAACCGGGAAAGTTTCCTAAAACTAAGATGTGGATAAGAAAGCTCTAATACGCCCAAGTTCATGTGTTGAATTAGACTTTGGGCCTCCTCGTAGACACTCAGGATGGTGGCATACAATCCAGGAAATGCCTACCCATTGTAGAACAAGTGATTTTACATGAGGCCCTTAAATTAACTTTAAGGGTATCAATTTCTAGATCCTCAATTTCCAACTGTACTCTTTCCTAAAATTGACCTGCCGAGTCTGTGGTCTGCTGCTTCTTCTTACCTCTCCTTTTAAATCCCTTTCTTTAAATCAGGTCAAACCTCTCACTCATCCTAAATCTTACAAAAGTGCATTGCCTCAGGGCACCAAACACAGGGACCATTCCAAGATGCCTTGTTCTTGCGGGGAATCCTATGAATGCCAGCAAGAAATATTGAAGGGAGCAGTCCCTTATTTCATCTAAGAGACAAACTCCTGGATGAGACAAACTCAGAGCAAGGCTCCATCCATCCATCCATCCATCTATCCATCCATCTTTTAGTTAGAATTCAAAAGTGAGATGGTTGTCACAGGAGTGAGCACTAACATGCTCATTTGAATTGAAAAGTGAAGTGAGACCTTTTCTGACTGTAAGTGATTCTGATTGGGATGATTGATTTGACAGTAAGAACTGAGTTTGCCAAGTTATGTGGTAGATATTGTCTACAAATTGAATCATATAAGTATGCAGCTTCAAGATTTTGACAAAAAAAGTATATTCAGAGCCCACAGACATCACAGAATATGTTGGAAGTTAAACACAGGATGAAATTTTTTTGATATCAGCTCATACATGTTTTTCAAAAAATTGTAAGGGAATATGCAAGAAAACTTGAAGGCAACTGCTCTGGGGATTTAGTGGGGAATAGGCTGGGCTGGAGCCATCTGAGGAGGCTTGTTAAACTGGAACTGGGCTGGCTGTTAGAGTATGCTAGGATGGCTCAACGTCAAAAGCAGGGAAAGGATATCCGGTCATTTGTTCACTGTTGAGAGCATGTGCAAGGACTTCGAAGGTGTACTAACTGTGTCCAGGGGTGGGATGGTAATATGACCAGCCTCCACTTCAGGACAGGAACCAATGGAATGGCAGGGACAACAACTTTGGTCACCTGTCTCAGCCTGAAAATATTTAATATCTTTCTTGCTGGGGAGCAGAAGGAGAGTAGACCAGACAGGTGAATGGGCAATAAGGCAGTTTGGAAAAGGCTTTGAAAGCCTCTTGAAGGAATCTGGATTTTAAGCCACATGAACCAAGAAAGATTGAATCAATGTTCATCTCTCCACTTTGCTAAGCAGGGTATGTTGCTCTTCTGAATTCCCATAAAATGATTTCCATTCTCCTATTATATGATGTCTCCCTTGTCATGGCAATGGCTTGTTTACACATTGGTCTCCTCCATGATTAGTCTGTGAACTCTTAATAACATGGATTGTATCTTCTGTATCTTGGTAACCCAGTGCCTAGCGCATCTTCCCTCAAGTGACAGGATCTTAGTAAACTGTTTTTTAAATAAATGAAATAATGAACAAAAGAAATCCAAACGGAAAGTGAAGAGGGATGAGAGAGGAGAAGAGGACTAATACTGCTATGTGGTCCTATATACTAGGGACTGTGCTCATCCTCCTAAATCCCACAGCTGGAAGTAAACACCTCCTCTGAGCAGCTACTGTGCTCTGTCCACAGCTTTGCAATTTTGACTTGATGCATGATCACTTATTTGTCCCTTATTACCACTGTGTTGCTGTATATATAAAGTCTAACATATATAATTCACACGTAGATGACATGAAGTAGTTAAAAAGCAACACTTTAAGGAAACAATTAACAGTTTAAAAACTGTTTTTCTTTTAACGATTGGGTCACTGCAGATGACAAAGAACATCTGAAAGCACAGTCCTAGAACTAATAATTTGTTTCTTTTATTTAGTACTTAAATTATTTCCATGCTAAGAGTCCATACTATCTATGAAATCTTTCATGATGGACACTACTTGTTGCATACCCAGTACCCACTCCTTGCTTCCTTGCTATGAGAACACTGCTTTTCTTTTCAGGTATCTGCTCTTCCCCCTATATTACTCAGCAGATTGCATCCTCAGCTTCTAGAAATATCTTACTGGATCCTAAGCTAATTACGATAATCCCATTCCACTCGCTGGTGCTTGGGTTATAAGTGACCGGAGAAAGTTGAAACAGAAGTGTCCTTGTAAAATGGGACTTACTGCAGAAATGACGGAATCTCTTTACTCTAAATACAATTTTAAGGGAAGGGAGAAGATCTTCTTTAGGGCACTGACCAGACATTAGGTAAAAGCAGAGATTTTTTTTTTTTTTAAGCCAGTGAGGTCAGCAAGGATCTTAATTTATTTCTCACGCTTTGCTTAGACAAGATAATGCACTTAGTACTGCTTGGTTGGTCTCAAATGCTTGGCTGGCTCTCAAAGAGCATTTGATTTGGGGAAAGGATAGAACGGGGCGTTCCCAGCCAGCCTTATCAGGACCAGACAGTACTTAGAACTGCAGCCCCAATTGTGTGTGTGCCCTTTTGTGAAACCTTTAAAAGGCTGGATCTGCTTACAGAGCCATTAACTACAGGGTCCCCAAAGTCACCTTACAGGGATGGCTGCTATCCCTCTCCTAAGTGTACACCAGTCATTAAGCAGGACCCTTTCATTCTTAACCATTTCCACCCTATAACATACTTAATAGATGTAGGGAGAGTTACCAAAACAGCGTGGAAATTAAACGTTCTGTTAATTTTGCTAACATATTGTTAACCCTGAAATGGGATGGTCAGAGGAGGCAACTTAAAGGAAGTGAGAATTTTCAACCATTCATTCTCTCATGAACTCACATTTTCTCAACCAGGGTTCCTCATTTGAACCACAGCATACAAAAAGTGTTTTGAGTGACTGTTTTCTCAAATACTTTCTCATTCCAAGAATGGTACATAGCTAGTGCCATTCTTGATGCATGGGAGATAAATTAACTCATAGAGTGGATAGGGGGCCATTAGGATCTAATCCTCTTATGGAACTGCAGTTCATTTACTCAGTATATTAATTGTGTGCCTACTATGTGCCAAGTGTCACTCTTATAGGTGTCAGTTATATAGCAGTGAACAAAGCAAAGTCCCTGCCCTCATGGAGCTTCCACTCTAGTGGAGGATTCAGATTCAGGATATATGTAGATATAGGTACAGATATAGATATAGATATATAATGTATATGCTATATACCTGGGTCTTGAAAGAAAGATGGACTCTGAATAGTAGAAGGGAGGGGGAAGTCATTTTACATGGCCAGGGGAAGCCAGGCCATTTTGAAATGAGTTCAGCAATCTCTTCCTCCAAAAGAAAGGGCTAAAAAGGCAGGCTGTCTCCAACTCTGACCACTGAACCTCATAATTCTTAAGCCTCCTTGTCCTCAGGACCATGGTCAGACTGCATTTTTAAGGTGGCAGATGGTCCTGGAGTCCGGTGTCACTTAGGATCAATCCCTGCGTAACTAAGACATACCCCTTTCTTTTTTTTGCTATATCACTAATAGCTTGGTTTCTTAATTTAAGTTTTTCCAAAAGCATAGCCCAAATCAAACATTAATAGAGAATTGTAGTTATTTGGGAAGTGATTCTAAATAATTCCCTGAGGGGACAGGGATTATGCACTGGGAGAAGGAAACAGTCAATAAAGTGTGCCTTGTTGAAGTCACTGCGTTAGGCAACAGGGGCTCAACTCCACAGGGACCACGGAAGCCTACAGAATGGCTTCCAGAATTGTGCATCCCTCAGATAGGAGGTTAGGATGGCTCCCATTCCCCTTTAGTTGAGAGTTGTCCCTGGGGTCTTAAACTACTCCTTCTTCCAGGAGAAACTGTGTGTGGGCTGAGTGGGCTCCTGTGGTTTTAGAGAAAGCCTTGAGATGGAAGAACAGAGAAAGGCAGGGGTACACCTGAGGTGAGGCTACATCACAGGGGTAGCTGTGGCTTAGAGGATGTAATGCTATGGAGACACATTTCTATCACTTGCAACCCTGAGTTCTGACTCACCTAATAGTTTAGGATGAGTCAAGGGGCATGGGCTCCACAGTTTTAGTCTTGGCACTGTGTGATCTTGGGCAGGACCCTTCAGATCTCCTCCTTTGATGGATGAGAGAGGTGGACCACATAAGTTCTGAGAAGTCCCCTAGTGAATATTCTATGACTTGACCCCAACTTTCTATTTACCATGATAATACTGAGTATGAATTTCAGCATCACCCACATTGCTATCCACTCCCTCCCCTTTTTAAACAGCTCCTCAAAGGCCACACAGATGGTAAGGGTGGCCAATCCTCTGCCCCTATTCTTCTATTTCTAGCTGGGGACTTAATATGGCAGGTCGTATTTTCCAAAGATAGCTGTAAAAGATCTCTCACTCCACTTGCTCTTCTTATAATGTGACTCTGACACTCCTCTCACTCCTCTCATCAAGAGTTGGAGACTTTGCTCCTTCCCTCTGAATCTGCGTGGGTTTATGACATTGGAAAAAATGATGTTATTTGACTTCTGAGGCTAAGTCATAAAAGGTGATGCAGCAAGTAGGGACTCTGACAGATATCTGCACACCCATGTTCATACCAGCATTCTTCAAAATAGCCAGGAGGTGGGATGAACAAGTGTCCATCAACTAAGGAATGGATAAACAAAATGTGGTACATTTACATTTATATGATGGAATATTATTCAGCCTTAAAAAGGAAGGACTTACATGAAGCACCTAGAATAATCAAATTCGTAGGATAGGTTGTCAGGGGCTGCAGGGAGGAGAAAATGGGGAATTCTTTTTTTTTTTTTTTTAATGCGGTACGCGGGCCTCTTACTGTTGGTGGCCTCTCCCGTTGCGGAGCACAGGCTCCGGACGCGCAGGCTCAGCGGCCATGGCTCACGGGCCCAGCCGCTCTGCAGCATGTGGTATCTTCCTGGACCGGGGCACGAACCCGTGTCCCCTGCATCGGCAGGTGGACTCTCAACCACTGCGCCACCAGGGAAGCCCAAAAATGGGGAATTCTTTAATGAATGTAGAGTTTTAGTTATGCAAGATGAAGATGTTCTGGAGATTGTTTGTACAGCAATGTGAATATACTTAACACTACTGAACTGTACACTCAAAAATGGTTAAGATGAAAGATTTTAAATTTTTTTTATTATAATTGAAAAGGTGATACAGCTTCTACTTTGCTTTCTGGAAAACTTGTACTAGAGTCCTGAGCCACCATGGAAGTGGTCCAACTGCCCTGAGGTCACCAAGCTGTGAGGAAGCCCAAACTTGTGTATGTAGAGGTACCACATGAACAAATGGGACACTACAGGAACAGAGAAAGTTACCTGGCCAGCCTCAGCTACTCTAGCCAGCCACCATCTGACTACAGTCTCATGAGAGATGCTGAATCAGATCTGCCTAGCCAGGCTCTCTCCAAATTCCTGACCCACACAGCCCACTGCTGCCATCTTGAATTGAGGTGTGGAGCACAGCTTCTGCACATGGCCTACCCAGCTGAGGTGTCGGCGCAGCGATTTTGCACCAGGAACTCTGGTCTGAAGTGTGAAGTGCAAGCCCTCTGCACACAGCCCTCTATGAGCAAGTGAAACTAGACTAAGTACAGAGGAAACAAAGGTACTATGCTAAGTGCTTGATGTGTATTACCTCAGAAAACCCATCCACAGGACATCTATATGAGAAAAGACATTGGTTCAAGATGGCGGAACTAGAAGGACGTGCACTCACTCCCTCTTGCAAGAGCACCAGAATCACAACTAACTTCTGAACAATCATTGACAGGAAGACACTGGAACTCACCAAAAAAGATACTCCACATCCAAGACAAAGGAGAAGCCACAATGAGATGGTAGGAGGGGCGCAATCACAGTAAAATCAAATCCCATAACTGCTGCGTGGGTGACTCACAAACTGGAGAACACTTATACCACAGAAGTCCACCCACTGGAGTGAAGGTTCTGAACCCCACGTCAGGCTTCCCAACCTGGGGGTCCAGCAATGGGAGGAGGAATTCCTAGAGAATCAGACTTTGAAGGCTAGCAGGATTTGATTGCAGGACTTCGACAGGACTGGGGAAAACAGAGACTCCACTCTTGGAGGGCACACACAAAGTAGTGTGCGCATCGGGACCCAGGGGAAGGAGCAGTGACCCCATAGGAGACTGAACCAGACCTACCTGCTAGTGTTGGAGGGTCTCCTACAGAGGCAGGGGGTGGCTGTGGCTCACTATGCGGACAAGGACACTGGCAGTGGAAGTTCTGGGAAGTACTCCTTGGCGTGAGCCCTCCCAGAGTCCACCATTAGCCCCAGCAAAGAGCCGGGTAGGCTCCAGTGTTGGGTCGCCTCAGGCCAAACAACCAACAGGGAGGGAACCCAGCCCCACCCATCAGCAGACATGCGGAGTAAAGTTTTACTGAGCTTTGCCCACCAGAGCAACACCCAGCTCTACCTACCACCAGTCCCTCCCATCAGGAAACTTGCACAAGCCTCTTAGATAGACTCAACCACCAGAGGGCAGACAGCAGAAGCAAGAAGAGCTACAATCCGGCAGCCTGTGGAACAAAAACCACATTCACAGAAAGTCAGACAAGATGAAAAGGCACAGGGCTATGTACCAGATGAAGGAACAAGATAAAACCCCAGAAAAACAACTAAATGAAGTGGAGATAGGAAACCTTCCAGAAGAAGAATTCAGAATAATGATAGTGAAGATGATCCAGGACCTCAGAAAAAGAATGGAGGCAAAGATCAAGAAGATGCAAGAAATGTTTAACAAAGACCTAGAAGAATTAAAGAACAAACACCTAGAAGAATTAAAGAACAAACAAACGGAAATGAACAATACAATAACTGAAATGAAAAATACACTAGAAGGAATCAATAGCAGAATAACTGAGGCAGAGGAATGGATAAGTGACCTGGAAGACAGAATGGTGGAATTCACTGCTATGGAACAGAATAAAGAAAAAAGAATGAAAAGAAATGAAGACAGCCTAAGAGACCTCTGGGACAACACGAAACGCAACAACATTCGCATTTTAGGGGTCCCAGAAGGAGAAGAGAGAGAGAAAGGACCCTAGAAAATATTTGAAAAGATTATAGTCGAGGGCTTCCCTGGTGGCACAGTGGTTGAGAGTCCGCCCGCCGATGCAGGGGATACGGGTTCGTGCCCCGGTCCGGGAAGATCCCACATGCCGCGGAGCAGCTGGGCCTGTGAGCCATAGCCGCTGAGCCTGCACGTCCAGAGCATGTGCTCCGCAACGGGAGAGGCCACAACAGTGAGAGGCCCGCATAACGCAAAAAAAAAAAAAAAAAAAAAAAGATTATAGTCGAAAACTTCCCTAACGTGGGAAAGGAAATAGCCACCCAAGTCCAGGAAGCGCAGAGAGTTCCAGGCAGGATAAACCCAAGGAGAAACACACTGAGACACATAGTAATCAAACTGACAAAAATTAAAGACTAAGAAAAATTATTGAAAGCAGCAAGGGAAAAATGACAAATTACATACAAGGGAACTCCCAGAAGGTTAACAGCTGATTTCTCAGCAGAAACTCTACAAGCTAGAAGGGAGTGGCCTGATATACTTAAAGTGATGAAAGGGAAGAAACTACAACCAAGATTACTCTACCTGGCAAGGATCTCATTCAGATTTGATGGAAAACTCAAAAGCTTTACAGACAAGCAAAAGCTAAGAGAATTCAGCACCACCAAACCAGCTCTAAAACAAATGTTAAAGGAACTTCTCTAAGTGGGAAACACAAGAGAAGAAAAGGACCTACAAAAACAAATCCATAACAATTAAGAAAATGGTAATAGGAACATACATATCGATAATTACCTTCAACGTAAATGGATTAAATGCTCCAACCGAAAGACACAGGCTCGCTGAATGGTTACAAAAACAAGACCCATCTATATGCTGTCTACAAATTCCTGACCCAAAGGAACCTTGAAAGAAAATAAAATAATTGCTCTTTTAAGCCACTAAATTTTGGCGTAATTTGTTACACAGCAAGATCTAACTAGACTTCTTGCCTCAATCTCTCAATCTGACCACAGGCAGAAAGGGATAAAGGAGCTCAAGCCCATTACTGTGCAATGGCTGATGGCATGGCATGCAGATTCAAAGCCCCTGTGAGTGAGGAGCGCCCTGTGTTCATCACTGTAGTAGTTACAGCCCCATTCCCCAGCACAGTGCTTAGTATATTTCATCTCACAAGTATTTACGAAGTACCCACTCTATGCTAGGGACTGTGCTAGAACTAAATGTCTAAGGTATGCTTAGACATCATTGCTCTTGCTCTTAAGAAATGCAAGAAGAGACAAACATTAGACAAATAAATTGTGGTAAGTTCGATGAAGGAAAATAACCAGGTACATTTACAGAGAATTTTACAGAGAGACATAATTTAGATTGGAGGAGAGTCAGGGCAGGGGTCTCTGAGAAAGTGACATGTAAGTTGAGACTGGAAGGATGAGAAGGCATTAGCCTTCCACTGGAAGAACACAGGGAACAGCAATTCAGGCACAGGAGATAGCACCTGTGGAGGCCTTGAAGCCCCAAAGAACTTGCTATGAATAATATACTCACACACTGTTTGCCTGCCTCATTTTGCTCAGTGCTGTAGGTGTGGTCCACCAGTCTCTCGACCTGTTTGAACTAGTGCCACCCTGGCAGGCTCTCCTCCTGCTGCCTGGCAGAAAGCCCAACTGTGCAAACACATCACAGCCCCTGCTTACGTGCCTGCTAGCATCCCACTGGACAAAGCAGGTCACATGGTCAAGCCCAACTCAGTAAGCGTAGAGGAATACACTCCTCCCAAGGAGATGAGGGGAGGGGGTACACACACTTTTGGGAACAATCCTTTATGTCGGTCAAATGCCCTGTATCCTCAACTGTTAGGACTATTGCCTGGGCTCCCTCCTTTTATCTATGCTAGCACCATTGTAGATGGTACTGACACCAGCTAAACTGTTCTTCCTGACACTTTCAGCTCTTATATGCCCCCTCGCCTGGTCCCTCCAACCTTCCACATCCATCAACCGTCCCAACCCAATGCCTTGTTTGATTCTCCGTCCTCATCAGTCTGCCCCATTCCACAGCACTGAACTGCCTGTGCCAGCTGTATCCGGCTATGACAAGGAAATCTGATGAAAATGTAGGGTGCTGGCGAAAAACATTTCATGGAGATAAATTAAAATTGCCTAGGCTGATTAAAGCGCTGAAGAAGAATTGAATTGGAATGGGATAATAAAACTCACTTATAGAGATGCCATGAAGATTAGCTAGTCAGTATTCATGGTTTGAACACAAAAGAAAAATTAGCTAGTCAGTATTCATGGTTTGAACACAAAAGAAAAATTGTTATTGATTTACATATAACGTGTCCATTGTGTCTTCCAAAAGCCTCCTCAACTAATACATAGGAGGGGATGGCAAAACCAAACGTTAAGTTTAGGATTCATCCATCTTGGCTTTACTTTATATATATATTTTTGCCAGTCAAAGAATAACATCCGTGGTGGCAAAGATAGCACCACCTCTCCCGGCAACAGGAAGGAAAGAAGCAGAAAGAGCTGGCTTTGGACCGAGACATTTTAAAGCGTTGCAGGGTAGATCATAAAACACCATTGCATTCATAAAGTATGGTTCATTAGATTTTTGATGGAACGCTTCAAAGGGCGTCTGTTTCCCCTTCTCTTCTCCCCCGCCCCCCGCCCCCAAGCCCATCACCATTAGAGACCGTTTCAGGGTAAATGATGGCCTGTTCTCCAGTTGATTATTCCGGGCCTATTTGGCATGGCTGCCTTCTTCCTCCTGCCAGCCGGCGTTCCTCCATCTTTCCGCTTCTTAAGCCCTGACCTCTGAGAGCACAGGGGCAGAAACCGAGAGGAGGGACTCAAGCCGATGCATTGTGCCTCTCGGCGGTGGTGCTGGTAGGAGATTAGCGGGGAAGGAGAGCGGAGTTCCGGCCCCCTTAGCAGAGGCGGGTCAGGGTGCAAGGGCCTGCAGCCGCTCAGCACCATGTCACGTTTAGGGACAAAACCTCCTTGCCTTCAAGCCTGCCTTTGCAATGTTACTGAGAAGGGCTTTCCAGTGGGTTTGGAGTTTTTTCAGAGTTAAACGATATCATGCTGTAATAATAATGGTCATAATCATAAGAGGATACGTTCAGTGTGTGCTAGGCACTGTGCAGAGTTCTTCGGTGAATGTTCTCATTTAATTTCCACAAAGATCCTAGAGGGGGGAACTGTTACAGTGCGTATTTTACAGAGCAGTAACGAACTTGCCCAGGGTCACGGCGCAGAGCAGCAGCAGACACTGTGGAGAGAAGAGCGACGTGCTCTCCGTCACCTCTTGGGGCTGCCGCACCGACCCCTCCTCCCCCGGGGCACAGAAGCTCGTGTGCTTGTCCTGACCACCCTCTTTCCCACCTCTGTGGAGGGATTCACCAGGGCTCCCAGCCAGTCACTCCCCACCTGCTTGCTTGTGCAGTTTCCCGGCGCCTATCATGGCAGCTGCCTACACAGCAGAGCTACGCTCAGCCTCTCTCCAGCCCTCAGACAGCAAATAAAGGGCCCCGAAGTAACACAGCACACTGGTTAGTCACACTGGTTTTGGATCCACACTGTCTGCGCTCTGTTCTTGCTCCTATTGCTTATGTCCTCTGTGACCTTGGGAAGTCACTCAGCTTCTCTGTGCCTCAGTTTCTGGAGGCTAATAGTCATGCCTACTGTCTAAAGCCGCTGTGGAGGTCAAATGAGAAAATGCATTTGGAGCAGCGTTAAACACTTGTTAAATGCTCAATAAATACTAGCTATTATCAGCTGCATAGCACAGGGAGATCAGCTCGGTGCTTTGTGACCATCTAGAGGGGTGGGATACGGAGGGTGGGAGGGAGACGCAAGAGGGAGGGGATATGGGGATATACGTATGCATATAGCTGATTCACTTTGTTGTACAGCAGAAACTAACACAACATTGTAAAGCAATTATACTCCAATAAAGATGTTAGAAAAAAATACTAGCTATTATTATTTCCTACTGCATACGTGCCACCGTCCTGGGACTAAAGGGGCGCGAAAAAGCCCGGGATCAAAGAAATTTGGGGGTCTCCAGCAACCCTATACTGTTCTGGGATGCTCTAACCATCAATACTATTTCAGGCACGTATATTTAGGCTAAAGAGATTTTGGTGCGCTAACTTGGGACCCTCATTTACAACCCTCATTTACAACATATGTGTTCTGAGTTTCAAAGACCTTTTGGAAAGCCCAGTTACTGAGGTGAGCTGAGTAGTCTGGGGACAGAATAGGAGAGGCACTCATTTCTTCCACTAATGATGAGACTAGCAAGGGCCCCTACTTACCCTGAGAGAGGGGCTTTCTCAGCCTGTTGGAAGTACCAAGATGGTGGGCACCACATGAAGTTAAGGAACAGGAAGAAAGGGAAAGCATTCACTGGGCAGGAACCACCAAGCTGTGCTCGATTGTTTGTCCAGCTGCATTCGAGAAGTTGCATTCTATCTTGGTAAAACAATGGATAAGCCTCTGTTCCTATCCATTTAAAATATTGGTTAGGCTAAGTGGTGTCATAGTTCATTGGGGGAACACTCAGGGTGGAAATCGAGAGCAAGGCTTTTGGTATTAGGGAGCCCCAGGTGAAAGACCAGGCTCTGCCACTCTATCAGCTGTGTGATTTAAGAGCCTTCATTTCTCCTTCTGTAAAATGGAGATAAGAGTGGTACCTACCTCACAGGTTGTGAGAATGAGACATGGGTGTAAATCACTTTCGGCACAGTGCCTGGCATGCAGGAAGTCCTTAAATCATGACAGCTATTATTATATCAGTTTTTGGTAAAGTTGCAAGGTCTCTGCTGATAGGACTTTTGGGAGAGAGGAAGCTGGGAGAGGGATGGGGAAGACCAGCAAAGCAAATCCACCTGCCCACGACCCTGGTTTATGTGATCAGTGATGTGAAGCTACCTCAATGAAGCAAGTGACTGCAAATGGAAAGGGGTCTTTCCACTGCAGCCAGGTGGGTTTCTAAGGTAAGCACACGGGGACTTCCCTGGTGGTCCAGCGGTTAAGACACCATGCTTCTAATGCAGGGCTCACGGGTTCAATCCCTGGTCAGGGGACTAAGATCCCACATGCTGTGTGGTGCTGCCAAACAAAAAACTTAGTAAGGTAGACAGATGGCTGCTAAGAGCTGAACAAGTTTCTGAGTAAGTACCAATATTTGTCCATTACCAAACTAAGGGAAAATTTGTTTGCTTTTTTGCATTGAAATGTATGCACCATCAGTGGATATATATTCTCTATTTTAGGGAATTATAGATATGACCCGTCGTTCCTCCGACTCTGTAGTGAGCAGACAACTGAGCCACGTGTTCAGCAAACTCTGGAGTATAGCATTGTCACAGCAGTAAAGGGGTCACTGTTCTAACAAAACAATACACCAAGTTAACCCAACCCATTTAGTAATTTGCATGCCAGTTTTTCTATCTGGCAGTGAAGCAGCTATGATAAGCTGCATATACAAATGACCATACTTTTCCTGAGTTCCCTATTGACCAAAAATATTTTTAATTGTTCGCTTTGCTAGTTGTTTAGTATCCCTCTGTTCAGTATCACTGTTGACACATTTCCCCATGTTAAGTCATGCCTTCTCCTCCTGCCGTTCTTCCTTTCCCCACCCAGGGGCGTGGGGCGGGGTGGTGGCATTCCTCGCCCTCCAGCCCCCATGGGCCCTTAAGTCTCAGCAGCCCTCTTAGGTCAGCTGTCTGGGAGTTGGAGGGCTACGGTTTGCAGAAATTGGGCTTAAAATTAGCCACAGTGGGCACTGTGTGGGAGTTAAAGGAAAAGTGGGAATGGGCTGAGAAAGAAGGCCTAAGGCACTGGTTTCCTGTTTCTGACAGTCTTAGGAGTAAAGGAAAGGATTAGTGTTAGAGCAGAGGGAGAGGAAAAGGGGATACAGCTTAGAGAGTTTACTGTCTCTAGAGACTCCAGGACCTTAAAATGAGCATAGCAGGTTCAAAACTTTACCTAAGCTTTGGTTTTCTCATCTGCAGAGTGAAGACAACCATCTCCACCTCACAGTGTTGTTACAAGAGTGAAATTAGAGAATGTGTGTAAAATGCTCGATACAGTGACTGGCTTATTGTAAATACTAATGAATGACACTTTTTTTTTTTTTTTTTTTTTTATTGGCGTGCTCTTGTCCTGCCAAACAGGGTATATAAGCTCTTCAGAGGAAACCAAGACTCTGCTAGAAAGAACAATAAAGATTGTATAGATTTGTTACCTCGATAAGAGACACATTTGTACAACATATTCCCTTATGGCTGAATTTTGGAATAAGCTCTTCCAATCCATGAGCTCTTTCCCCTATTCCGGGCAAAATGACACTCTAAACATTTTCACTTGTTCATCAAATTACTCATTAGTAATGGCCTACTTAACTGAAAAGAGTCAGTAAAATGGTATTGTATTTCAGCTTAATAGCTTGCAGTAATATTTTGAGGACTGTCATTATTCTTTTATTGTTACTGCAGATGAGTCAGCTTTAAAGTGAAAGACAACAAGGTAGTTTTACTCTCTCTGCTTTATTTAAACATGCGCATCAGAATCACCTGGAGAGTTTGTTGAAGCACAAGATGGTTGGGTCCCATCTCCAGAGATTCTGGGGGTTGCACATTGAGAACTTATGTAAGTCAAGGCTGATTTCTCTGCACTTTCAGCTGTGACAGGTAGCAGGGCTGAAAGATTCCCCACTTGGCTTGATAAACTTGGTAGATTTTTTTTTTTTTAGTTGCTTAAGCAGTGATTTACAGCTACTTTATGTTAGGAACATTTTTTTTTTTCTGCCCCAAGAAAAGTTACACAGAAGGAGTATAGGAAATAATGGGACATTGACCATATTTTCGGGGCACATATAAAAAAATGTGTCTGTGTTACACATGGATTAAGAGCTTGGGCTTTGGAGTTGGGAAGACAAGGAATCAGACCAGGCTCTGCCACTTTCTGGCTCGGTGGCTCTCTAAACTGTTTCCACATCTGTGAAATGGGGTAAAAAAATACCTATGTTCCTGCCAGGTTTAAAAAAGGAAATGCACATAAACTGCTTAATAAATGTTAGCAACTTTTTCCAAAGGGATGTAGAATCTCAATAATGCTTAAGACTGTGAGTGCCGCTGTTCATATTTGTTCATTAGAACCCTTCAGAGAGTCTGAGCATAAGTGGATCCTTTCCCTCTGAGGTCTAGGTCAGTTAGGTCTGTCAGTCCAGGTAGAGGGATTTCTAAAGGAATCGCTTACAAGTTTTCATTCAGTCTTTTCTAGAAAATTCAGACTGAAGAGTTTTGTTCTCTACAATTAAACAAACAACAAACTCATTGTCTACCTGCCAATAGATTGTGTGTGTCATTTAAGTTAACTAATAATTTGGGGTTTGTCATTAGTTACTATTAAAACACGAGCAACTCTGCCTTGTTTAGACCATCTTAGGATGCAAGAACTTGAAGGACTTTGGAGATCAGTTGGTTTAATCCTTTCATTTTACAGATAAGAAATCTGTGGGCTTTAGAGGTTAAGTGAATAATTTGCCTGAGGACGTAACCACAAATTTAATTTCTACTGGACTTGCTATCTAAACGCTCTCAGAAAGAATGGCTTATGATGAACTATTCTAAAACAATTGTTTTAGTTTCCTGCAACATGTAATTGGTTTATATCTAAACACCCTACTGGAAGGTAAATTCATTTAGTTTCCAAGGGTTACATTATGAAACAAATTTCTCTTGAGGCACTCATCAGAAAGTTCCATGGAATAAAATTAGACATTTTATAAGTGCATGATTGAAACTGTTTCATAACCACAACACGTAATTGGTAGCAAATGCTTTGAAAACTTTCACGTCAAAATGATCACGGAGTTTCAATGTCTCATTTCTCTATATATACACATACACTGGATGTTTTCTGAGGAAAATCTTGACCCTTTCTCCAAGTGCTCCTTTTTGCGGAGATAGAGTCACTTTCTCTACAGATTTCAACTGGTTAATTTTTGGTAAAAATAATTTCAATTCATTTTTTATGTGATTGGTTAAAGTATAGGGATTTGTACTCCACGTTCTCATCAGAGAACTTAACTGCTAACCTTCAGCTGCCAACTTCTTATGAAAAGCCTGATAATGAGAAATATATATGGAACTTTGCCTGAAGGGTATGTAGTTCATTCATTACTTTAGAAATACTGATAGTGATGATGATGATGATGGTGGTGACAATAACAACAATAATGATAGAAATTAGATGTGCATCTTCTGATCTTGCTGTCCAAAGAGGGCAATGTTTCTTAGGGCGAACACACGTAACAGCACCAAGTCTGAATCATTAAAGATCGTTTGAAGAAATCAGAATGCTGTTAGCAGCTACGAGGGCTGCTGAAACTCAGCTTTAGGTGTGCTAAGAGTTAGGGGACACAAAGTCCCTGTCCTTGAGCTCAGCTAGGTTAGCAAGTAATTGCAATTCAAGGCAATACATGCCACAGTTGAGTTACATTTATATATGTGAATAATTAATTCTGCCTGAGGGAATCCAGAATATCTTCGTACCAGAGGGAGCTTTTGAACTTACTCTTAATAAGTTGAGGGTCTTCAGGTAGAGCTGAGTAAACTATATACCAAAGGCAAACAGGTATCAAAGCATATGGTTGCTGGGGTTACCTATTATACCTTGTTTCATACGACTTCACTAGAAAATGGGACTAGGCAGAAACATGTACCCTTAACCCTAGGGCATCAGGCTTTCAGAAGAGTTGCTGAGAGTTGTAGCCCATCTTCTTTCACCTCATAATTATTCATTTAATTTGTTTTGTTCTCACAAACCTAAAGCTTCCTGTATAGCCTTCCTTCCTTACATCCCCTCTTTTAAGTTCTCTTACTACTCATTTTTTATTGGCTGAGTAGTTCTGAGTTATAATCAACAAACTAGATGCTAATTTCAATGTATCTGGTTCATCCAAATTTGAAAATGGGTTGGTCTCTGGCGAGCTGTCTGCTATGATTACTGGAGATGTTACCTCTGGGACATCTATCTTTTGGAAATATTGCTGAGCAACTTTTACAATTCAGATACTTCTCTAAATAAATTTACTTCATTATCAATGAATCAATTGTGTGTTCTCTCATCCTGGGGATGCTATTGAGACTTAACTGGTTATCACTACCTTTACTGAGCTGAGCCCTCCATGTCAGGTTCTCACAGGTGGAAGGCAAGCCATCCAAAGTACAAAGATCAGCTGTAGGTCAAAGGTGGGGTTTCAGTCAGAAGGGGAAGTTTGGCATGGCTGACATGTCCAGCTCACCATTTTAGAATAATATGATTACCATTTTAGAATAATATGATTACCATTTTGATACACTGTCATAAAAGCATAGCAGTTGAAATGTTCCATTAGCTACCTGTCTGGGAGTTTTATCTGGTTAGGTTACTTGTGTGGAGAAAATGAGACACCCTTTAAAAACTAGATTTTGTAGGTAGGATGTACAAGGCAATGTCCATTTATTGTGACACCTTTCAAGGAAGATTCTATTTGGTGACGGCAGTGATATTTACTCCACTGAGGTAGATAATAGCAACTGCTCTAACATACTTAGGTGGAAATTCTATTAAGTTATTATCTACTAGGTGCCAGGTACTTTGCCCATAATATGATTAATTCTTTCAACCCTACAAGTTTATACTATTCTCATTTCTGCATATGGGCAAACAGGCTCAAAGAGGTTGACTGACACAAAACTAGGCAACAAAGTGGGAGAGCCAATGTTCTGCCTACCTTCCAAAGTTTCTACTTTCCCTATGATGTCCATGCTCCCTAAATGCAACAATAAGCCTGCATCAAAATTATCCAGTCTGTTTAGGATTGTTCTCCTACCATTTCGGCAAAAGTCAGAAAAGTCAGTGCTTCCAGGAGACTGAATAAAAGCAAGGGGAAAGCCAGTAGTACAATCATTCCCAAAGTATCACAAAATACATGACAGAAGGTAGAACAGTAAATGATGTCATGTCAGAATAATTTAAGACTGATCTTGGTTTTAATTTTGCAGGGTCTTTTTATCTTCCTTTTACCCTTTATTTTTAAACTGAAGGTTCTAAGAACATTCAGTTGGAAGTCCTCCAAAAAGAAATAGTATACTTTCTTATACTGCCGATAAAGTGTAAGCCGATAAGTTTTCTAAGGGGCAAAGTGGCAGCGACAAAAGCTTTTATAAACTGGCATACTCTACACTAGCAATTCTACTTCCAAATATTCACCTTAAGGAAATATTAAGAACACATAAAAGATTTAACAACACAATATTCTTTTAAGCAGTTTATTAGCGAAAAATTGGAAACAACCTGAAAACAGTAGTTTAATAAAATGTGGCACATAAGATGAAATACCATGCAGCCATTAAAAAAGATATAGAAACATTTTTGACATGGCAGGATAGTCATGGTATTGTCAAGTGAAAAAGTTACAAAACAGTATGTACAACTTGATCCCACTTAAAACAATCTATAAAAGCACAGACGAATCTGGAAGTCTATGCACCTAAGTAACAGTAGCTCTCCCTGGATGGTGGAATTATAGGTGATTTTTATCTTTAAACTATATACTCTTTTTTTCCCTTTTTTAATGCATCTATGACTTGTAGTATTAAAAAAAAGCATTAACAATTCTTAAAAAGTCTCCTTTGAAGTAGGGAGAGTGGAGTTAGCAACCTGAGCACCGGGGTGTACACGTTAGTCTGATATAATTTTAATGGTTTGTCAGGGAGCTTTGATGTCAAATTGTGACTGTGCTGAGTGGAAATGTGGGTGGTAGTAGTGCTTACCCTTCTTCAGACTAAGGGATCCATCCCTAGAAACCCTCCATAGCAACCAAGTACTGGCATTCCAAGCAATATTTCCCTTTCTTACACTAAGCATACCTTATACCTTCACACCCACTTGTAATACAGCCCAGCAACGTTCCTCTACACTTGAGAGAAGTGTTGTTGGTATACAGAAGGGAGGGAGAATTTTCAAGCGATGTCAGATAGCACGTCTGAAGGTAAAAGGCACGATTTCTTTATTCTACTGAAGTGGGTCTCAAACTTGAGAGTGTAACAATCACCTAAATGGCTTGTAAAAACAGAATGCTGGGCCCTACCCCCAGAGTTTGATTCAGTAGAGCTTGGATAAGACTTAAGAATTGCATTCTTTCTTTCTTTGACAAATATTGAGTACATACTATATGCTAGGTCTCCTGCTAAGAGTTGGGAATTTAACTGTGATCAAAAGAATTAATAGTCTCAATCTCAGGGAGCCTACACTCTAGAGTGACAGATACATACTAAACAAATAAATTATTAAAAGTAACTATATAATTATGATTAGTGCTAGAACACAGTAAAGAGGATCAGAATTTAGTTTTTGTCTTGAAATATTTTAAAAAATGTTACATGGAAGAACTAAGACTAGTTTTATAGCCCCTTGAAGACAACAAATAGGTACAAAAAAAAAGGTACTTGGAGATACGAATTAACATTTTTAACAAGTTCCTACGTGATGCTGACATTGCCTGTCTTGGGGGTCCCACACTGAGAACCACTGCCCTGCTGAGCTGACTTTCTCGTTAGGATAATGTGGGAGAAAGGGCAGTTCTGCTGTGGACAACCACCAGACAGACCCCCATTTGAGTCTCACCATGAGGTAAGAGCCACTTAATCATCTGGAGAAGGGGTTGAAGCAAAGCTGGCTGTAGGTCAAATTGCAAAGTCTCCTATCTATTATTATGGCTTCTCACCCAGACTTGAAGTGCCACATACTAGGGCAACATATTTCAAACTTTCAGGTGTTTGGGAGCTAGGGAAGATATTTTTAAGGAATACTGTCAACAAAGCATGAAAGTAAGCCAGGCCTCTCTGGGTAGACAAAGATGTTGATTTTTGTCCAGTGATCCTTTATCTTCTGCATGTCCTCCCAACACCAGCTCCTCCATTCTCATTCTGTTCCTTTGTTCTGGTGAGGATAACAGCAGACTATGAGGATGGACTCTAATCCACTAGTGACCCTGGACTCAGGTTTCTTATTTCTTACATTACTCAGAGTGAGGCTCATTCCCATTTCTGGGACCTAGTCTCCTACAATATGAATTTTTCTGATTAGCACCATAAAAAACAATTTAATGCAATGATCTTTTAGGTTAATTACCTTCAGGACAAATACAGAAACAATAAAATCACTTTTTTTCTGTTTGTAAAAGGAGCCTACAATTATTTCCAAGTTTACTATTTCATTCATAAATGCATCCTTCACATTACTATCCCTTTAGATTAAGCTCAGGGGCACAGAGATTATTTAAATAATTCTGAATTGCACCATGAATTAATAGGCTTCCAAAGCTCTTCTTCCATGCCTAAGAACCTATGGGCCTTTACCTGAGTAAAAATTAAACCTGTGACTTTATAAAATAAGCCCAAACCGAAATAAAACAAACCCAAAACTCCCCGAACAACCAATCAAACAAAACCCCATTAAAATAAAAAACAATAAACATAAGAATGAGCCCACATATTGTGGCAAATTTGTGGTGGACAAAGGCACAAAATAACCTTTGAACCCTCACATTACTGAAGGCTACTGTACATTATTGGGTTACTATAGTCAACATTCATTTGATGGAAAGCAGAAGGTTCTAATAAAAATGTACACTGACTATGGTGAGGTTAAACCTAGATCTGGGTCTCATTTAAAGAGGGTGGAGGATAGAATTGATAAGGAGTAGAACAGAGCATTGCAACAGAAGATGTCTGTCTGGTACATAGTCATAAACAAGGCCAACCGTCTGGATAGGTCAGGAAGCTACAGGGGCTAACAAGGGGAAACATATTCACAGCATGTTTCTGCTGTGCCAAGCCTTTCCCTAAAAATTATCTAACATACAAGATAGTCAGAAATCTATAGTTACAGATTTTATAGTTATTTTATAACTGCTTTTAACACTATTTTTTGCTATAAAATCCTCACAATAACCTTAAAGTGGCATAATTGTTATCCCCATTTTGCTAACAAGGAAATGGCAGTTTATATGACATCTAAGTCGAAGCTCAAAGAGCACAGTATGTGAGGAAGACTGGATTTGAATCCAGGACAATTTCACTCCAGTACCCATACTCTTTCCGTTTTACTACTCTACTTCTCATAAACCTAATTTATAGTTGCTATTAAAGTTGACCTGATTTTTTTGTATGATCTTTTAAAGCCTAAATCTTGATTTATGTAACATAATAGATGGTACTCTAGGCTGGCCACAGAGCTTCATTTCTGGGGGAAAAAGCTTCACTCAAGTGGTTCTAAGCTAACTAACCAGCTTGAGCAGCTTTGGGGGTTAACAGTATGGCAATTCACAGTGTGAATCAAAGCATCTTGTATAACTGTAAAACTGCAGAGGAATTTGTCTCACAGCACAGAAATGTAACAACTACTGTTAAAATCTGAACTGTAAATTAAATTACCAACATGTTTACCAAGCTCTTATTAGGAACTCTTAAACACCATTTAAAAATATCCTTTTGTGCTAAGTGTTCATTTTTTAAAGTACCAGAAAAATATCATTTTGACACATTAACACTTCCTGAAGAAATTAACTACACCTTTACACTGCATGCATAAGCCAGACTGAACTGCTTTTAGCTTTAAGAATGTGCTACATTCTCTTAGCTCCAGGCCTGTCACAACTTCTTCCTCTGCCTAGAACACTTCCTCTCCAAACCATCTCCCACTCCCAAAATCTGAATTAGGTGACTCCCAAAACTCTGAAACATACTAATCCTGTATTTCTTCTATCATGACACCGATTCTGTTATATGACCATTGCTTACTTATTTTTCTGTATCTACCACCAGTCTTTAAGATCTGTAGGGGGAAGAACTGTGTGCATCTTGTTCAGGGTCGTATTCCCAGTTGATCAGCATAGTGCATGGCCCCCAACAAATGTTTGACGAAAGAATGAATAAATGAAAATGAGAGCAGAAGTCCTGACATGGAAATAATCTGCTGATTCATAGCAGTGGTCTAAATAGCAATTTTCTGATTCCATGTATATCACTAATCATTTCATTAGTATGTGTTTCATAACTAGAGAGCCTGATCAAGATAACCTAAGTTCATTAGTAAATTTTCAACATTTTATTTGTAGGCTCAAAGTAACCAAAAGTGTATTCTGTTTGCATACAATTTACTCTATAATGAACACAGTTGTGCTAATCCATTTTTATAAGGATTTGTTGTTCAATAAGAACAAATTCTCTTTACTGCAGTATCTTAACAGATCCAATTCTGATTATGGATTAAACAGTACCAATTGAACAATCTTAAAAACATTATTTAGTGAACTGAATTTGTCCCAGCTGTTTTAGAACCTTAAATGCAAATGTACTAGAGAAATACGGTAGTATTTCTCAAGGACTAGTTACTCTTAAAAGAAATCATTCAGTAGTGTTTAGTAAAACAAAAACCCTCAAAATAACTCACTGAACTAGAATATTGTAATCATTCCATGTCTGCTGGAAAACAAGGTAAACATGGTATAACTGCATTTCTGTTTATGAAAACATTCAGAAACATTATATTTTTTACAAAAGAGGTTTACATCCTAGAGCTCTTTTTAAACCAACAGTTAAAAACAAATTTTAACTTTATTCTTTGGCTATTAATTATACCTAATAAATGAGTCACATATCAATTCACAATAAATTTATTTTACGTAAAAGAAAAAGCTTGCCATTAATGAAAAATTCAGTAGAAAACAGTTATGCTTTAAGTTGGGGCTCAAAAGTAGAAGCTACTTATTAGTGAAACCTCAGTAGAAAGAGAATTTTGTAAGAAAACATTCTTGGCATGAAAGCTTTAACATAAATTCTGTAATGAAATATTTACCATGCAATTTTATTGGCAGAAAGGCCAGTTTCTGATGGCTAGTATTTTCTTTTCAGTCTCTTAAGACATTAACATGAAAGATACTTAAACCTGCTTTATTAAGAGTTAATTGTATATAAATACGGTGTACCTTTTCACAGTCCACGTATTTAATTGAGCAGTTCTAAGTAGGTAATTGGCACCCTGCCCTTCTGGTTTCCCCTTTCCCCCATTAGCCAGTCTGAATCCATTCCAACGACACTGAAAACAGTGATTACCTACAAAATAAAACATTTCCAGTTATTAACTATGTTAATAAACACACAGAAAACTAATCAGACTTAATTTGTTTAAAGTATAAATTATTCACTATCAAAGAATTTAAACATTATTATCAATTTGGTGAAAGATAAAGGATTTTATTAGAGACAGTTTTAGAAATCTAGTGATTTAGCAGTTAAAAGCTTTAAATATTTCTGTGATGTTCTATTTTGTTAAAAAATAGTAGTTAAAAAATTATAAAATGTTAATATAACCAGCTGTAATCTATGAAAACATTCATAATAAACTATTTCCAAATAAGTAATGAGGAATTTGCATTTTGTTATACTGGAAGGTAAGTCAATCTATGATATAGTTTTCCTTTTATACCCACATTACTCACCTCATCTGCCAGAAGTGATAATTCAGTACTGTTTGCAGCATCATAATCATACAGAACCCTGGCCTTCCTGCTGCCACTGCACTCCTTAAGGTCAGTGAGGTTGGAAGGAGAGGTGATTACTAGGCCACTTGTTGAAGTCAAGGGAGAAGAACCAATCACGTTTGATGAAGCAGATGGTATAGGTGCCACAGAAGTCTGGTTGTTGTTACAATGATAAACGGATGGAAAACTGTTGAAAAGAAAATGGCCAGTTATCTATTTGCAAGTGACCAAAGTTCCTGTATACCACCACTTGGGGGCAGTGTTTACCTTCTACCAACCTTCACTTTGGCTAAAGATTTGAGGATGCTAATATTTTAATGACAAAGTACACTATCCAGCTCACCCCTCTAGGGTCAATCACACTAGAGAAAATGCAGGTTGTTTTTAAATATAAAATCTTTGAAAGTCTGTTTCAAAGCCATCTTTACAAGTATAAACTTTAAAAAGTTTTTAAAAAACACAATGGTTTTCTTTTTCCAGAAAAATGAGTTTATGATATTTCCAACAACCTTCTATAAGTATGTTCCATTAATCTTTTCCTCCCTTTATGAATTGTTAAATAAAAATACCAATGAAAGACTTACTTAAATGTTAGATACTACTACAAGAGTGAAGTTTTCTCAAGTTAATTCTTTGAGAAATATTTGAGTAACTGAACTCTTTTTCATAAAATCGATCCAATCACATTTTCCTGTTCATTCAAGTACTTATTGAGTATCTACATGTCCAACATCACTACCACAAGCTGAGATATAAACATGAAACAATGCCATTCCTTTATGGACATGTAGATAAGTGAGGAGATGGACATTCAAATAATATGTTATGACTGATAATTAACATAATGAAGACTCAATGGGAGAATACGGAAAATGTCACAGTTCATTTTGTCTTCTATTTTTTAGGGGAAAAATAAAAGTTTTATTAGGAATTAGTGAAATCCCTGTGATCAATGTGCCTATAAATAGTTTAAAGATAATTTTCAATTTATTGTAAGCCTACTGTTTCTCCAATAATACTCAACGGAAAACAGCATAAGATGGCTGGCCTATAATCATTCTAATCCAACCACTTCTAAGGTTGAAAAACATCCTATGAAAATTCATATTTAAGTTTAAATAAATCCATTAGTTAAAATATAAAATGCTTCATCTGGTAGGGTAGGTGAAATTAATCCCTTCATAAAACAGTTTTCTTCTTTATGACTCCTGTGCCATCTGGAAATCAGTCAGCCAGCAGCAAATTTCCCTGTACCCTTAACCTCTTCTCTAACCCTTCCATTCACCTCCTGATGCTTGAGTTTAATCTCCCACACTCCCTTTATCATTGAGCCTAGAGGTGGATGTTGAAGGAGTTGCACGTTCCTCATTACCATTCCTATACTCCTTTCCCTAACCAATCCTACCTAATCTTTGAATTTCATGTTATTCAACTTTATACTACCTATCATCTCTTGTTGCAATCATCTACAGGCGTCTCATTCTTTTCCCTTTATTTCTGGATTTTAGCTCCTGGCTCACTAACAGTGGATCTTAATTCTCGGTGGTTCTAATAGCCATGTAGACAATTATTTGAACACTTTGGCCTGTCAGACCCGTGAGCTCTCCTCTTCCAGTGATTCTGTGACTGACCTAGTTCAGCCACCCACTCCCAATGCCTCATCTAGACCATATCAATTCCAAAAACTATAACCTTTACAATAATCAATTTCCAACATCCCATTCTCTGACCATCATCTTGTTTCCCCTAGTACTCTCATTTCAACAAGCCTATCCTAGATCTATAGTCCTCCACAGGCCTACCATCTATCATCCTACCAACACGCCCTTCGTGTCCAAGGTAAATTATTATAATCACCTCCTTGCACATGCCTTCATATCCTTTGCCCTTTACTTCATACTACTCGTTTGGTAAAAATCTCTGTAATTATCTACTCAGTATCCATGTATGTACTATGACAGTAAAAAAACTACAAAACCATGTAGTCTAGTCTCACACTCAATGAATGAGTAGGAACCTAAAGTGGGTCCACAATGCTGCCTGGCAACTACACTACATTTCTCTAGTCTACCCACTTTCAACATTCTGCTGATGACTATTTCATACCCCTTCATCCATCCTCAAAATTCCAGCATTTCTCCCCTAACCTTTATAATCAGCTGATAAGTTGCTTTCTTTTTTAACTGAGAGGAGAAAAAAACCAGGAAACTTCCATGCTTTGGTCATCTCTCCTCCTACTACAGATGAGCTATCTATGCTCTTAAGATTAATTTTTTTAAGGTTAATTTTTCCACCTGTGTACAAAATCTCCTCTCAAGGATATCACACTACCAATTCTTCCCTTTCTTTCTAATATTATATTTTCTCCATTTACTGTGTCATTCTTATCAGATTACAATCATGCTCTTATTTCTCCTATCTTAAAAAAAAAACCAAAAATGTGCTGGACTCCACTTTCTCCTCTGGCTAGTGCTTCATTTCTGTTTCTCTTTACACTAGAACTCCTTGAAAGACTTATCTGAACTTACTGTCACAGCTCCTCTCCTTCCATTCCCTTACATTAACAAACAAGCTTTTGCTCCTACTGTTCCACTAAAACTACCCGTCAAGGTCAGCAATGTTCAAAATCCAATGGTTCACTAGCAGTTCTCTTTCACTTGACCTATCTAGTGGTCATAGTGGACCACTCCCCTCATTTTTTACAGCTTATTCCAAGGCCACACTTGGTTTACATCTTACCTCAGTGCTCATTCCTTACCATCCTCCTTAGCTGGTTCCTCAACTCTTTGTTGGAGTACTTCAGGGCTCAGCCCTTGGTTCTCTGTTTTTCTCTACCTGTACTTAACTCCCTTGGTAATTTCATCTAGCCTCACAGATTTGAATATCCTTGATATTGCTGACAACTCTCTAATTTATACCTCTAATTCACCCCCACCCCCAATTTCCAGACTTGTATACCCTAAAATTGGGTATCTCCACTCAGATGTTTCATATCTCAAACTTAACATGTCTAAAACTGGGCTCCTGATATACCTTACATGCCTTCCCCATCCCAACCTGCTCCTCCTGGGGCATTCCTCATTTTAATTAACCAAAACTCCATTCTTTCAGTTGCTCAGGCCAAACACTTGCAGTAATTCTTGACACCTCTAAGCCTCATTTACAGAAAGCTTGTCAGCAAACTCTGCTGGCTTTACCTTTAAAACACACCCAGGGTTTGAGCACTTCTACCACATCTATCACAATCACCCCGATCCAAGCCACTGTCACCTCCTGACTGGATTATTGACCGAGTTATTGCAGTAGGCTCCGAACAGGTCTGTCAGCTTATACTCATGACCTCTAACATCTATCCTCAACAGAGCAGCAGGAATGATCTTCTTAAAGGTTAAAATCAAATCATGTCACTCCTCAGCTCAAAATCCTCCAGACTTCCTCATCTCTGAGTACAGCCCAAAGTCCAAAAAGTGGCTTCCAAAGCCCTACATATCTTCGCTCCCTGTTTCCTTGATTAATCTCCAGCCAAGCTCTCCTTGCTGTTGCCTGAACATACAGCTATGTTCCTGCTTTAGAGTTTTTGTACTTTGTCTCTGGAGCATCTCTAAGATGCCTGCGTGCTTTGTTTCCTCACATCTTTCCAATCTGTCTTCCCTGACTACTGTAAACCTCTACTCTAACCAAGGTACTTCCCTGTTGTATTTTTCTCCATAGCATTTATCACCTTCTAATAGACTGTATAATTCATAGACATTGATTTTCTACTCCCTTCTACCCCTAAATAGATTGCAAGATCCATGAAGGCAGGGATATGGTCTATTTTGTTTACATTGTATCCTTGATGCCTAGAATAGGGCATCTGTAAAAATTAAAAGCAAATGTTTCTCTGATGGGTAAAAGGGTTCTAATGATAAAAAGAAATGATTTCTAATTCAAGTTTCACTCTAAAGTTAAGAACACATTTCCTAGCATCCTTTCCTCAGTGAACTCGGCAGTGATTAAATATATACATTTCTGAAGAGAAAAAAAAAAGATAAGTTCTCTCTCCCTACGTATGTGTGTGTACACACACACGATTTTTAAAGTCTTTAACCATGTACTTTACTTTCAAATTTACTAGTATAATTTAGCTTTTGTTTAGCCACTGAGGTCTACCTATGTCAACTTTGGGAAATTAATGGTAAAAAGAAAAACAACAAAACACCAAACCAAACAAAAAAACCCTGAAAGGCCATCTTCAACTTCTAAGAACTTTTACTAATAACTTTAAAAAACTCTAGACCTCCTGCCACTGTAGCTCAATATGTTAAACTTTCCAATTATTTAAAAATAAAACACATTTACTAATCTTATAACTAGCTCTTCTGTTTCCTTATCTGTATGTGGATAATAATAATACCTACCTCAGCACATTAATGACTAGATTTTGTGTGAATGGCTGAGTTCCAAAGCATGTGTATGGCCTTAAGCAGAATTCAAGAATGAATGGTTTCAACAGCAACCCCTCTGCTGCACTGTGAGAGTATCAGGACAAAGTGAACAGGAAGTACTAAGGCTTCCTGGGCTTAAAATACTTATAATGATGTGGGGATAGAGTAGTATTCTGATTTCAGATATTAATACCAGTAACAAAACTTCAAATATATAAAAGTGTAAATACTTCTGTAAATCCTATTAGAATAACCAGTGGTATTAGACTACAACTCATTTTTAAGATCTAAAATTGGTTTTGTGGATGTGCCTAATTTTGTTCTAGGTCTAGTTTTGAAGGATTAATATGCAGAAAGGAAGACCAAAGTGATGGGTTTTTTTTTTCTCCTTATTCCTTGAAATAACTTCTCTTGATATTCCTCCTTCAAATATTATACATCACTCCCCTGCTTTAATGGTTCCTCATTATGTAAATTCCAAACTCTTTATCATTACTTATTTTAAAGGGCATTCATGACATGACCTGGCTTCATTATTCTAGCCACATCTACTATCCCATTTTAAATTTGAACACTATGATCCAACCAGAATGAACTATTGTCAGTTTCCTGAACTTGCCACACTCTTTTTCCTCTGGCCCTTTCATATACATATTCCTCCTCTGCCTGGAATATTTGTCCCTGCACCTTTCTTGTTCTAGATTATTCCTACTAAAATAATTTCATCTGTGAATCTTTGCTAGACTCACTTGAGTCACAGTTAGATGTCCCTTACAGTAATCTGAACTCCTCTTTCCACTTATCACATGGCCTGTCCACCTATGCCCTGTACTTCTACCTAGGCTTTAAGTGTTCGTTGTGAGAGCAGAGACCATGTTTGTCCTGTACATCTTTTATTTTCAGTGTCACCTTACAACGTTAGCTCCATAAAGGTAAGCAATTTTGCCTGTTCTGTTCGCTGATATAATCCCAGAGTATAGAACAGTGCTTGGATATGACAGGTGTTCAATAAGTATTTGAGAACGAATGATTGAGCTGTGTTGCTTTACATATGTGCTGTAAAGTATATTACCACACTCAAAATAATAACATCAATGGGCTTGAGGTCTTACAGAATATTCTAAAATCTTTTTAACAGTGAACAAGTAATGAATAAGTACAAATTAGTTTACCTCTAAGGGCAACTAAGTGTCAATATAACTATATCTTCCTCAACCACCTGCAAAGGTATTCAAGAGAAAAGTGAACTTCAAATGCTTTTTGAAGTTCTAAAAAGGTATTCACTTAAATTATCTAAAAAGCACTAAAAAGGTATTCACTTAAATTATCGTCTCACCCCTGTTAACATTTTTCTGTGCCAGAAGAGCCCAAAATGTCTTTGTTACCACAGAAGTGTGATAATCACTTTCCTTAAAAAAAAAAAAAATCTGATTCTAAGTAATCTAATAAAAGCCTTTAATTCTTCTATTTTTCACCTCTATTATTAGTTCATATGAAAAAATCTGAATTTCTTCTCTTATCAGGAGTTTCATGTATGAAAAGGAAATTGCCACCTTCCCAGTTGCTTTTGGAGGTCTAACATGTACTGGTAACACTGTGCGTAGTAAGTCATCTGGGCTTCTACAAAGTCATTCAGACAGCGGAGGTGATGGGCCTGTAAAGGAAAGTTACAGTCACTTCTTAGCTCTATAATCTACTTAAAGTGGCACACGCTAAGGGAAGACAGAGCACGACACTGTACTCGGGGTAAATCATCAGTATCTATCATTTTACTACAATTTACAACAACAAACTGTTTAGCCAAAGAAAACCAAAAAACAAAAAACATCAAATGGACTTGACGATGGTGGGAGAACTACCTCATCAGGTGATGAGATGTAAACAAAAATTTAAAATATTTCTTCATGTATCTTGAAAAGTGCTACAATTTAAATATCTTGATAAATGACTGAAAAGGAAGTTCAGTTTTTCCTCCAAGAATTTCCCTAAGACTATCAAAGTCTTTTGTTCCAAATGCATTTCCAATGAATGAACACTCACATGTGTACTGCTGATTCCCTCTAGCAGAAGTCTGGTAATCTCTGCTTGACGATCAAATTCACTTTGAGTTATTCTTAATTCCTGTTCAGACTTAAATTGGAACACAGTTTTAGAATCTCATTAGAGGACTTAGTCCATTTTATGTACATTCATTTAGACAGTTAGAAAATCCCCCAAACAGAAGCAGCCACATAGCACAGGGAGATCAGCTCAGTGCTTTGTGACCACCTAAAGGGGTGGGATAGGGAGGGTGGGAGGGAGACGCAAGAGGGAGGAGATATAGGGATATATGTATATGTATAGCTGACTCACTTTGTTATAAAGCAGAAATTAACACACCACTGTAAAGCAATTATACTCCGATAAAGATGTTAAAAAAAAAATCCGCCAAACAAACCCCAAATGATAATCTGGCAATTCCCTGATTCTGCTTTGTATCTAAAGTGGTCCCTGGTTTCCAGAACTTAGCTTTTCTATGTTACTTAATCTAGACAGAACTAACTCCTTACTGGTACTTAACTCAAAAGAATCTATTAAAGCCAAAGCTTAATGACATAAACATAAAAGCCTAGGAAAACTACTATGGGACTGGCAATCTATTTTCATACATTTTCTAGTATCAATTTTGCTAATTTGTAACATTTTATGAAACCTTAAGATTACCAGTTTACTTGTATAAATTATTTCAAAAAATTCTCAATTATTACTGTAGCTACTTTACTTTGAAGTTATATATGCTTCAATCTCAAATGAAAAAACTTCAGAGTGAAGCTAGGACTTTAACCTCATGGGTTTAGTTATCAAGCATACACTTGTTTCTAGGGACGTAGCTCTTAGGTTCCCTCAAAGGATTCTTTATCCTACATAAATGTCTTTTTTAGTTTTCTTTCCAAACTTTGCATAGAATATGTCTTAAGCACAAATATTACCTATAAGATATGCTAGGGTTTTTCTGCAAGTTATGGGTGGCCTTTAATCAATGGTGTGCTGGTAAACTGGCTCTCCAGGGGGGAAAAAAAGCTCCAATGTGCTGAGTTTCAATGGTATAAATACTCCTACCACAGCTGATTTCAAGCTACCAAGGTGAAGTTACTGACCTCAGAGCTAGAAAGACATGTGCATAATAGCACACCACTACTAGCTTCAACTATCTGATATAGGTTTAGTGCTGGAAAAAAACAGTTCACCGAAAAAAAAAAATCTAAAAATAGTTAAGTACTGGCAAAAAAAACATCCTCACAAACCTTTAGTCAGAGTTGCTTGGTAGTGAGGAGGAAAAAATAAAATCTCACAGGTCACTCAAAATAGTTAGCTTATCCCCCACTGGGAATTACTATTGGTGATAATATCACTATAATGATATTTCCCACTACCTCTCCAGGATAAATTGCTCCCCTGCCATCCAAATAATTACAGTATTTCCAAGACTGTAGTAAGTATATAAACAAGGTGTGAACTTTTTCCTTTCACACCCCATCTCCCTCTCCTTCACCCTTTGGTGGCAATAGCTAACCCAGTGAAATAGTCAACAATGAGGTAGCAGCAAAAGAGATAATCAGTTGCTATAATCATTCTCATACCATTGGCAAAAGATATGGCAGAGAGGACTAAGGCTTGACCACCAGACTGGATTTATGGAAATAAGCTTGAATTATTCAATAAGTCAAGAGTTAAAATTAAATTTACTTGATCAAAATAAGAATACATGGTGTTTTGATAACAGGGCTTAAGTAATAAGCTTCATCTGGAAGCTAGTATGCAGCAGAAAAAAGTTACAGGGGAATAAAACAATCAATGTTCTTCCTAAAAAAGTATTAAGGAAAACCAATCCAGTGTTACATTTGCACTATTTACTGTTCTGCTTGGTTGAAAGGTTCTGATTGATAGAAGTAACCACAGCAAACCAAAAATAAACGCATTCGGAAACAAATGAGGCTAATTCCATATAGGTTTGATTGTGAAAGTACAATTTGATTTAACAGCCTTTAGCAGAAATGGCAGGAAAGTCTACTAAATGGCAATATTTCTGTACAAGGTGTAAGTAAGCAAGCTAGGTAGCAGATTAAAAGTGACTAGGAAGCTTGAGACTGAAATAGAAAAAATGTTTTTAAGCTAAAAACACTGAATAGCAACTAGCCCGTGCACCACAACTACTGAGCCTGAGCCTAGAGCTCGTGAGCCACAACTACTGAGCCCTCGTGCCACAACTACTGAAGCCCGCGCGTCTAGAGCCCGTGCTCTGCAACGAGAAGCCACCGCAATGAGAAGCCCGTGCAACGCAATGAAGAGTAGCCCCAGCTCGCTGCAACTAGAGAAAGCCTGTGTGCAGCAACAAAGACACAACACAGCCCAAAATAAAAAATAAATAAATAAATAAATAAATTTGCTTCCATGTCCTTGCTATTGTAAATAGAGCTGCAATGAACACTGTGGTACATGACTTTGAATCATCAAAAAATCTACAAACAATAAATGCTGGAGAGGGTGTGGAGAAAAGGGAACCCTCCCCTCTTGCACTGTTGGTGGGAATCTAAATTGATACAGCCACTATGGAGAACACTATGGAGCTTCCTTAAAAAACTAAAAATAGAACTACCATGTGACCCAGCATGGGCATATACCCATAATTCAAAAAGGGACATGTACTACAATGTTCACTGCAGCACTATTTACAATATCCAGGACATGGAATCAACCTAAATGTCCATCAACAGATGAATGGATAAAGATGTGGCACATATATACAATGGAATATTACTCAGCCATAAAAAGAAACGAAATTGAGTTATTTGTAGTGAGGTGGATGGATCTAGAGACTGTCCTACAGAGTGAAGTAAGTCAGAAAGAGAAAAATACTGTATGCTAACACATATATATGGAATCTAAAAAAAAAAAAAAAAAGAAGGTTCTGAAGAAGCTAGGGTCAGGACGGGAATAAAGATGCAGACGTAGAGAATGGACTTGAGGATACAGGGATGGGGAAGGGTAAGCTGGGACAAAGTGACAGAGTGGCATGGATATATATACACTACCAAATGTAACATAGATAGCTAGTGGGAAGCAGCTGCATAGCACAGGGAAATCAGCTTGGGGCTTTGTGACCACCTAGAGGGGTGGGATAGGGAGGGTAGGAGGGAGATGCAAGATGGAGGAGATATGGTGATATATGTATATGTACAGTTGATTCACTTTGTTATAAAGCAGAAACTAACATACCATTGTAAAGCAATTATACTCCAATAAAGATGTTAAAAAATAAATTTATAAAAAAAATAAAAACACTGAATAAAAATATAAAATGATCTCATTAAGGACAAAGGATCAGTCTTCTATGTTTGAGCAAAATTTAATTATTTAACTGTGAAGAAAGCACCATAATACAAAGCCTAGGAAGTCATTCTTTTGTACAATCTAGACTTTATATTTAGAAAAGGTAAATAACAGGAAGGAAACAAATCTTGTTTCTTGAACAAGTTTCTGTGTATGTTTGGGATGGCCACAAACAGTCTAATGTCCCAAACCACCTCTACTTCTGACACTTTTAACTGATCATAATAATTAACCTGAGAGGCTGAGGTAACTGAAATTAGGTTCAGCATAATTAATTTGCTTAGGAAGAAAATAATCCATTTTAGAAAGACAAAAAGGGTTTAAAGAAAGACAATGAATTTAAAGAGTTTTTATTCTGTCCTCCAGAAGATCTCATTCCCCAACTTAATTTTACAATTAAGACAGAGTTCTAGGCAAAAGATCTTCTACTGCTTAGAACTACTGTTACTGGGCTAACTGATCTAGAACATAGCTTGGGTTAGAGAAGCAAGAAGAGTTCTTTTAGGATGTAAGCTGGAAAAAGGGCAAGAATGTGTTGGTTTGTTTTATCAGGACTGGGCAACTTATTTTAAGCCAGAAATTTTGGCCAAGCTTCTGAGGCATTTGCTATGACAATCTTGGTCAGTGTTACCTACTTTTTCTAGGGGCTTAAATCTTAAAATATTCCAGGAATATGCAGTTTTTATTTATTTTTATTATTTATTTATTTATTTTTTTGTGGTACGCGGGCCTCTCACTGTTGTGCCCTCTCCTGTTGCAGAGCACAGGCTCCGGACGCACAGGCTCAGCGGCCATGGCTCACAGGCCTAGCCGCTCTGCGGCATGTGGGATCTTCCCAGACCAGGGCACGAACCCGTGTCCCCTGCATCGGCAGGCGGACTCTCAACCACTGCACCACCAGGGAAGCCCTGCAGTTTTTAAATTATACATTTTTAAATTATAAAAATGACAGAAGTGAGAATACAGGAAAAATATATCCAGAAATCCATTTTGATATATTTTAAGCTTTTTTCACATATACAAACATAATGTTTCATGAGTTTCTTGCCATTACATCAACTATTTCCAAAATTTGTAGAAACTGAAGAATCAAATCAGAAATTTTTTGGTGTACCTGTATGCTAACCAAAGTGGAAGAGACCCTGGCTTTCTTGATCAACCTATTTTCTCTTCTACGTTACTCTGCCCCCTTTTCACGCTAGACATTCAGGAAGAAATCAGAGGCCAGGGTGTAACCATAACTAAGTTGATGAATGGATTCCACAAAGAGGGGTGAGAGCATAAGTCAAGAATTTCACATTGGATTTCCAAGTTATGCTCCACAACCTATTCATGAAACAAGACTGTATAGTTAGCAATCCTACAAAGTCAGAAAATAAGAAGTTGAAGTTTGTAAAACTACTTAATATTCAGGGGCCCAATTAATACCTGCCCTCAATCCCCAGCACTGTCCTCAACTCACGGTCAGATTCTGAACATGAGAAGTAAATTAAAAATGCTTCTGAAGACCTCAAATAGCACTTGAAACAAATCTGCACTAAAGTCATAATTTTATTCCTTATTCCTTGCTTTAGGTATTCTCCCAGCCAAGAACAGATTAGAAATGGTAGCACAGGCAGAGAGACTGGCAGTAGCAGTAATATGGACAGCTTCTCAAAGTGACAGTCTGACACTGAGGGAGGAGACAACATACTTCAAAAACAAAGGATCCAACGGTTGCACAGTACAATAACGGATATTCATAATAATGACTAACTGTAATGAAGTTAAATATATGCTATCCGGTATTTAATTTTTTACAAATATTTTCAACTAAAATGACAGAAATATTAGCTTTAGTGCTGTAGAGAACAAGCTTCAGTTACCTTGAAAATTCATTTGTGTGACATGATATATATTCACTTCTCTGAAGATATAGGACATTGTGTTAACTATATTTTATATAATTATCATATGAATAAACCAAGTATTATTTAAAAACTGTCTTCTGACAAGGCGTTGTAAGGATTACCACTTAGTATAACAGCTATCTAGTATTTATTAGAGTGTGTGCAAACCACATCTCTGCAGCATTGTTCTATTACTCTGTGGAACTACTACTAGCCAAACAGATCTGAGCTTTCCATAATAATTTTCAGATTTTATAAGATACAGTAACAAAGACTGTGATTGGCCCCATAGTTGTTGTCCAATAAAGATTTACTGAATAAATGACAATTAAATTCTTGTTTCATAATTCTGTAGTTTAATGATTTACTTACTTTTGTCACTTCCTCTGCCCAAATCTAGCCAGCATTAAAAATTAGAGAAAAATATAGAGCATGAAAGTTGGAATTTAACATTTTCTACAACTTACTATAGAAAAATGTAAATATTTTAATTTACATGGCATACTCTCTTTTTCCAGAATCACATTAACAGATTAAACACAGTAATAATTAAATCAGTAGAGCTTAATATACTGTGAAAGTATGCCTTCATATGTATCAATACTATTGATTTTTGAATCTTATACTAATTCTATAACTTAATAACAGTTTTCCAAAACTGGGAATATTTAATGCCTCAGTTCTAGTATTCTCATCAGTAAAATGAGAGGTTTAGAGTATATGATTTCTAATTTCTCATTTAGGTCCAAAACTCTGCAATTTTAGTAAGTTATAATAAAGCAAGGATAAATGGACACTAAATGTTGATTTAGCCATGGTGGGGGGCACAATGAACTTGAGATATAATGAACTTAAAATTACCAGAGTTAAATACATCGTACTATAAGTAGATGACCTAACTAGTAAAATAAATGCCTAATAAATGAAACAAAGTCTTGCTAACTGTTTAGGGTATTTTTACCTAAGATTAAAAAAAATATATGATTTATATGCTAAATTACCAATGACTGAAACAGTTTCACAGTTCTCATTTACCTACATACAGATAGGACAATGGAAATAAATGAATGCATTCTCTTGCTATCTAAGGAAAGCTCTAATTTAGCCAGGGCTTCAATAATTATAGTAGTTTAAAAAAACAAATGCATTTTACATATTCGGTACAATAATCTTTTCTATTACATGTTTTTTCCCCTCCTTTTAGTTCAGTGCTAATGAAATAAAAGTAGTCAATTGATTTAACAAATAAAAACTTTCAATTATTTATTACTTATACGGCAGAGTCTATGCTACTTCTATGGCAGTAATACACCCAGGAGTATTATACCAAACACTGTATCTATAAATCTTTATTGGCTAACATTTATGAATTTTGGGACTATGTTCAGATTTCTATCTTGTTAAAAAATTAAAAACACTTAACATCTCAAAAATTTCCTCAAATCAAGCTCAATAATATACAAAGGATATTACAGAATAATTCTCATTCCCAATTCAAAGCTATCACTATTCTGCAACTCTCCTAAGTGAATTAACACTGGACAGGCTTCCACACTACAGAAATACCTAAACTACTGGGGTTTGTCTTGGCCTGGAATTGCAGAAGAAATTAATTCTATGCTGAATTTGGGTGAAAATTAAGGTAAACACTGAAGGTACTGTGAAGCAAAGTAAATCTGTACATCTTATACATTTAAGTTAAGTAAACTTTGTTAATTTTTTTTGCCAACAGTGAAAATATGAAGTGCCAGCTAAATTAACATCTTTTATTATGTATAAAAGGCACTATATATTTATGTGTAGTATAAATACATGTAAATATTTATGTATTTGTGTATATATTCAGACTCTAATTTGGCACAGCTGAATTTGGCAATTAGAACACAATTTCTTTTCTTCAAGTTCCAGTATTTCTTCAGCTAGTATTCTCTGTATTTTTTGTTAGACTAATGAATGCATGGCTTCAACTACTTTAAACTTTATATGTAGATAATAGCAAGAGAAGGCACTTTATTCAAGATGTAGAAAACACGGTAGGCCAACAAACCTTCAGCCATTTTACATGCAGGAAGTTGAGCATGTAAGAGAAATTTACCATAATGTTATCTCCTTCAAGGCGTGCTGAGTTTAGTTGCTTAAGTGCATAGGTAAGAGACAAAGAACACATTATACCAATGAACACAGTAAAACAAGTTACTTCTGCACACTAAAGAACACACAAACAAGTATTAAGAACCGATAAAATGGTCTTCTACTTAAAAAAAAAATCCAGCTACGGAATTTCATATAATGGTACCTGTTCAATTTTTTCAAAAGACTGAATTTTCAAAGATAAAAAACATGGTTGATGCTTGATTTTAAATTAGAATTACTTAGGGAAAATGCATCACTTTAAAAACTGCCATAATTTCCTAAATTTTTATTAAATTTTTATTAAATTTTTACCTATGAAAGCCATTCTGCCTACCCACAATTTCCCTATTCAAAGATCATTTCTATTTTATTAATGTATGATGCCTTCAACCATGTTCTCTTTCAATCAGTCTCACAGGTCTTAGCATACCCTGAAGAAATATATGAAAGGCATGTCAATCCTTGTATTTTTAATAAACTTTAAATTCTAATATATGTACATTTAAGTTAAGGTTATATGATGGTGCTATAAATTCACTCAGTTTGCAGATTAAAGACATAGACTGCTGTGGAAATGCTTAAGTGGGCAGAGGGACATACTTGTTATGTTACTTGAAAATGTATTTTCCATCATGTTTGGATACCCAAAAGTAACAGACGTCTAAACCTCTCAATATCAGAGAGCTTTGAAACCAGATGATTTTTTTCTTCCCATTAGCAACACTCTAAAATGATTTTTTAAAAAGTTTATATAGACTAAGTTAGGTTAAAAATGTCAGTGCCTTATAACTTAAATGCATAAGTTATATTTGTTTTTGCTTCTCTGATATAAGTTTTATACTATTTTCAAAGCTGTACTTTATTCATTGTAAAATATTCAGGGAGGTTTTCTCTTTTCTGCTCAATTGGTATATTTTTGAGAAATGTCTTTGATGCTGCTTTACCATTCTTCAACACATTAACTAATAAAACAGATTAGTAAAGTAGCAATATTGAATACAGGCAGAAATATTTTACTGGTATGGCAAAATCACCAAAAAATTCAATCTACTATAGCAGATTGTAAACTGAGGGCAGCAGAGATTTTGCACTATTTATATATGAACTCCTTCTCAGCAAAGCACCTTGTACAAAATTAGCATTCAGTAAATCTAGAATTTAAAAACAGGTCACAAGAAACTAGTAAACAAATTTTTAAAAAAGTGCTGACATGCACAGGTCCCAAATCTTACTTACAGAGGAACAACTAGTCACAAAACAATCCGAGGAAATTTACAAAGAAGTAAAATCAAAGAAAGTCTGAGGTTAGAGTAACCTCCTCAGCCACCAACTAGGAGCAGGAAATGTGTCAAAGAAGAAAAAAAAAGGAAAAACAAACTCCTAGTGGTTTCAATTTTTCTGTATTCTTCAAGTAAACGGAAGAGAAATACAGAGAAAAAAAATCACAAAATATAGGCATGCCTCAAGGCTTTATGTGATAACAAACTAAGAGGGCTTTTCCTTTCCAAAGTATTTCAGACTTACTGCTATAAAGTTTGAAGAAAAACAAGTTGTTATCTAGAGGGAAAGAACACAACTAAAATCAGGAAATGTGAATTTTTGTCTAGACTAATATTTTTAATATTTGGCTACAGTTAAATTTTGTTTAATGCAATATATAAATTCTAGAAAAGCTGTGTACAAACGTAATTGTTGAAAAATTCATTTGTACAAACTTTTATTTTTAAATGTAAATTCTCATGGAAAACATTTTGTCCTCAATAATACACAGCACAGAAAATCTGTCAACATCTTTTCTGGATATATCAAAAGGAATTATCTCTCAAAATTTGTCTACTATTATATTTGGTTCCTACACATTTTAATAGCAGTGGTAAAATAATTTAGAATACATAGGACCTGGTATACTGTTAAATTTATGAACTCTCTGGCACTTTTCCAAGTAAAATGTAGACTATCATTATTCTGTAATAGTGTTTGTTAAAGAAAGTTTTGTATTCTTATTCCATAATCACTGGGCACATATAGACATTTCAAATAAAGATATTCTGTTCTAACATTTATTTCCAAATGATCCTTATTTAACATTTTTTCTGATTATGAAATTTGTATCTTAAAAACCAATTCATATTTTGCTATATAAGTTTATTGTTAGCAACTTAGAAATTAATATCCTAATTTAGAGTCTCTTGCCATCTATGGTATTCATCTGTAAAGTTCTAATTCTGCAAAAAGCTTGTTTAGGGAAGTTAAGCCGTTCCTTATGATGATGTCATCATAAATTCTGAGGTGAACTAGCCAGTGATTTTGAAATTAATGTCTTGTCAAAGATAGCTCTTCTACAGCAGTTGCTAATACAGAATCTCCAAAAGGAGAACTGTCTAGAAGAAAATAATTTATTCTGCTCATATAAGGTGTTGGGTAATCTCATAAGACAACACTGTCCAACACCAAGTTACCAGTTTTAAATTTCACTCTAAACCAAGTCTCAACCTTTTCTTTCCCAAAACAAGAGAGCCACAATAGACTTCTACGAGCACCATGGTAATATGCTCCTAAGGCAATGATTCTTGACGATAGTAGTGGTAGTGAGTTGGGAACAGAAGGCAGTGGGAATGTCACGTCTCTTAACAACACATATCCCTTAGCTCAAGAATGAACTTGTTAGCTTCATCTAATAAATTCATACTTGTTTATATTGTACTATCTTAAAGGTGCTCCAATTCAAGCTGATTAATCTCTTCAAACTTTGGAAAAGAGATATAAACTATATAAATATTAGATTAAATCAGAAGCTTATAAATAAAATCTTCAAAGTTATTAAAGTTATATATATATCCTCACATATACATATATATAAAATCATTGAACTACTATATTTAATATATACCCACTTAGTCTTAAAAGACTACTCTGAGATTGATTTTTATAAAAAATATACCAGAACTAATTTATCCAAACAGGTTTCCTCCCCCTTCAAAATAGCCACCTGGGACTCCATGTTGCTGCTATCTGAATAGTTTTGGAACTATTCTTGGTGACAACTCCTTCGGTCAGTTTGAGTCCCATGTGGAAAGGGAGTCACATCTAATTTTTAAGCTACACATAAGCATTCTCAAACTTGATTCATTCTTACCTTAATTACTATCTGTTTTTCTATTTCAAATATAATAAATCTATTTCCAGAAGACTTATTTTCCATCACCACTGAGGTTATTCAAAAAATATGACACAGCTTTAGGAGCTCTTATAATTTTTGTTTTTTAGCAACAAGTATATCACTAAAATAAGAATATTGCCTCCTGATATGACTACTTTTCACTGATTTGAATGCATTAAGTTCTGAAAAGTTTGTTTAAAAACACAAAAACAATACTCTAAAGTCATATTCTAGTCTTAATGATAGATTACAGCTTGCATATGAGTGAAACCTTTTACAAGTCTTAAAGTTATTAACCTCAAATACTCTTCTATTAAAAAAAACACTACTTACTGATGCTCTAGTTTCTGCAGCTTTTGCCTTTTTTAGTCTGGTTTTTGCAGCATCCAAATCCAGTCTCTTATTTTGTAATAGTTTCCTTTCTTTCTATAAATATAGGAAAGAAAAAAAAAGCCTAATGATGCTAAAAATCCAGTAAGAGCATACACATTTAAGGTATTATTTTCCATTAAATATATGAATCATCTGATAAAGATCTATGATTACAAAATTGGCTATAAAGTGACGATTCAGGTATCTGACTCCATTTTCTCACTATTTCCAATTTTAAAATGACAGAGACATTCTAGATATCTGGGAAAGATGGCAGGTGATGGCAGAAACAGAAGAATATTAGTTTTAATATTCTGTGATTTTGCCCTTCCAGGGAACATTTGGCAATATCTTCTTTGTTGTCACAATTGGGGTAGGGATGTTACTAGCATCTACTGGGTAGAAGCCAGGGACGCTGCTACACATCTTATAATGCAGTATAGCTCCCACAACAAAGAATTATTCAACAGATAATCTAGGAAGCGCCTATGGTGAAGAAGGTAGAGGGCCCAGGGCAAAGCTCCTTGAAACTCTGTGCCACAGCAACAAAAGCAACTCTATTACTACGAAAACAGAATTTCAAATTTATAGAATGAATAATGAACAAACATTAGTATGATATCTTAGAATTAGTACGATATCTTAGAATTCCTCACGGGAACATCAAGCTTCTTTATAACAGGTAAGTTTATAAGAATTCACTGTTTGCTTTATTAGTTCTTAGAATTCATATATTAAATATCATCCTATTGACAATCTAATATCTTTTCAATTGTATTTCAGCTTTGTGGTTTTTCCTTTGTCTCAGGCCAAACACTTTTTATTCACAAATTCATTGTAAACATATTGAGTTTCAATAATATTTTGTAATAAGAAATCTTCAAATTAAGTTTGAAGTAGTATTTACAATAAAGAGCAGTCTTGCAAGAATCTTAGGAAAAAGATATTCACCTAGAACTCCACTCTCCATCACTTAAAAAACAAATTAAACCAAAAAAATAATAGATTAACAGATTAGGTTTGGGAAAGTGAAATTTTTTTCTTTATTTCAGCAATAAAACACAGCTGTGTGAAAAGAAGATAATAGACTTCTAGGGATACAAAAAGACAGAAAGGCTAATAGCCAGGAATATAGCTTCCAGTAATTGGGATTCTGGCTCCCAGTTTAAACGAACAGCTATATGGCTATACTGTGGTGATAAATTGTGCCGTATTTTAATAATCATTCCAGGAACTTCTCTATAGATTTTAGTGCTGGTAACGAACAAGAATGGATGTAAAGACACCTCAATAACACTACAGGGACACAAAAGTGGAGTCCGTATCATTTATAGTCCTTTATTTTGGTTAGTTTTGTGTTCTGATGGAATATGCATCTAACTAGATTATTTAATTTTTCTAATCTGCTACATCTACAAAGTCATTAAGAGGGCAAATTATTCATTAAAAACTAAGTATATACCTAAATTATTTTACTAAAAAAATGAACATTTTCCAACTCACAGCAATTGTTTTGTAATCTCCTTCTATAAAGTTTCTTAAAGGAGTGAGAAAATTTAAGGCTGATGTTTGAATCAGCTCTCTGTCTGCTGTTCCAATTCGTTTTTGTGTTTCTCCACATTTAATAAGGGCATTACCTGCAAAGGAAAAAAGTTTGGTTTTTTTTTTTTTTTTTTTTTTTACCATTGTCTGGTAATGTCAGAAAATCATGTTAAGATAAATCAGCATTTGATCTGCCTTAAAGTCAGTTGTTACTTGTTTACTTAAGTAAAAATCAAATAAAATTAACTGTAGTTAAGGTAGTTTTATTTTGAAAGTAAATTTAAGATTATAAATATCAAAATGAAAATGACAAAGGTGAACTCCTTATCATAGCATAGTTTATTGTACCAACTCTACCAATGGGACAAAAGAGGACAGATACACTAAGAAATACTTATGGTCACAGCTCAAATATTGTAGATATATTTATAAAAGTATAATTCTTAAAATATTTTAATAAGTAGATAAAGTCAAAATTCTTTTGTTTCTGTATTTATACACTTACCTCGTGTCTATAAATAAGAGTATATATTTGTATCTTAAGTTAAAAAAAAAAAAAACCTATGTTTTGCAGCACATATACCCTAATATTTAAATAGGACAAATTCAGTAGAAAATAGAGAAAAAGAAAGAGAACCACAAGATTGGTTCTACTTCCAGTTCTACCTCTAATAAGCTTTAGTTCTGTGGATCTTAATTCCTTCATTCTCAGATAAAATTAGATCTGATTGATAAGGAAGGTAATAATATAATGTAGTTAAGAGCTCAATTTCTGGATACAGATCTACATTTGAATTACTAGCTGTGGATGAACTATGTAACCTCTCTAAGACTCAGTTTCCCTGTCTTTACACAGAGATAATAGAATTTACAAGTAGGATATAAGTGAGGATTTACCAATACATATATTGTACAGTGTTTAGCCCAATTCCTGAAATATTCAATTACTAATACTAATTTATTACTAATACTAATCATCTATTACTAATACTATTATCAATTATTAATAAATAGATTCACAAAGCCCAATTCAAATAATCAGGGTACATTCAATGGAATTATTAGAAGTGCAAACAGATTAAGCAGGTTAAAAAGGAAAAAATTTAGAAGCTTTCTGAATGTTCATGCTCCACTAGGTCTTCAGCTTGGTGAAGGAAAGGGCTGGGTTTTCACGTACCTTTATGACCCCAGCATCTAACTGAGTCTGGCACAAGAAGGCAATAACAAATCTGATCGATATATAAAGTTTTTGTAAAATTTACAGTTAAAATTTAGAAGTCAAAGTATAGAAATTTTAAGCATTTTCAGACTTCTGAAAGAATTATATTTTGAAGAACACAATGTAATAGTTTCAAAGTTGTACAGCTATAAGCCAGTTAATGGATTAATAGCATTCGTTACACAGTACTTAGGTTATTTCCATCTGACATAAATACTACTAAAACTAAGTTAATTTAGTCCCAGAATTTATGTGCTATTTCATAAATCAGAACTATATACGTAGAAAATCACTTAATTTACCTATCATTTCATATCTAAATAAGGACAAATTTCTTGCAGAAGTCTTAATAAAAAGAATTATTAGCCATGAAAAACAGGAAAAAAGCTATAGAAATCTGAAATGGTCTTATGTTCTGAGAAAATTAGATTTGAGGGGTAATCATATATAACTGAGCTTCAGAGTTATACATTAAAAAAGTCACTAGAGCAACTAAAAAAAGCTGGCATAACTGTGAAACGTAATAGAAAATTTAAAGTATATGAGGAAAATAGAAATAAAATGTCATCCAAACATCGAGAGATAACCATTGTTAACATTTTTGTGGTACTGACATTACTTGGGTAATAAAAGCACTAGTTCAAATACTTAGTATGTGCCAGGTACTTTATTATAGAAATAAATCCTCAAGAAAGCTTACAAAAGAAAAATCAACTAGAAGAGACATATATAAACAGAGACTGCAATATATCACAAAAAGTACAACAGAGGTGCTGCAAGATTCAATGGGAATACCTATTTAGACATAAAAAGATGTGAATTCTCAGAATATATGCTTAAATATATTAAATACTAAGTTACACTGTATATATTTAGTGGTCACCTACATTTGTCACTGCATCCAAAATTTTAAGACAAAAAAATTGAATTTAAAATTGATTCTACTAATATTAGGTAAATGTTAATGATGTCTCTAAGTAGTAAAAATCTAAGAGTAAAGATATCTCTTAGCAGACCTTTTGCCTTTCACTTACCATAAGCTGTTCCAGGGCCAAACTCAGTCCCTGCATCAATCATATATTGTCCCAAAAGTTCTGGGTTGTTTATACGACTTGGAGCTTTTCTATCCAGTTTCTCATAAACAAATTCTTCTATCCTGGCATCTAGGAAAAAGGTTTAAAATTACCAATGATTTCAAAAAGCTAAGCTATTTGAAAGATTGTTTTGTTCCCCTACTAGACATTTATTACCTTGTAAAATAAACATGAAATTAGTATGCTTTCAAGTATATATCTTAATATATAATTTTTCATTTGCATGTTAAGAGTATTACATAACTCTAAGAAACTTATATTTTAAAAATCTGATAAAATATTTTGGCACAAAAATATTTAAAATAAAGTAAAACTATTATGAGTATTTTATAGGATTTTAAGTTCCAGAAAGGGTTGGTATTCCTTTAATATCTAGTGAAGTTGTCTTTGCCCCATTCATATACTGTCTAATTTTTAACTTTGAATATATGTACACAATTTTAAAATCAGGGATTTCCAGCTATAAAAATACGGATATAAGGTACCTAAGAAAAATCAAAGAGTCACATACTTCTGCCACTATTATTTTGATTTAGTTTGCTCATATGCTCAATCTCCCTCTTAGAGGCTAAATACTGGGAGTTTAAGGAATGGAACAATAGGATTTGGAATAGTCTACAGAGATCAGCAATATGATTCCTTGGCTTAATTTTATTTAATTATGTTTAAAGTATATAAATATCTGAGCACTCAAAAGATTTCATCATTAAAAATAAGTTTAAAATACAAAAGGTTAAAAGCAATAATAGGAATTAGCATAAATGAAAAGGAAAAAACATCTGTAAGATCTGAATAAACACTTGGTTATCATAATATTTAAGAAATTCACATTTACACTGCTGCCCAACAGTGAGATATTTCAGAGACAAATAAGAAAAAAGTCAAAGTTCCAGACTTTTCAGAAACAATGATTAAACATAAAATTACAATCCAAAAAGAATCTCAGTTAAATAGGGTTCCTTCTAAGCACCTCACATAACTCCTCCACAAGTGAAAGTGTCACACAGTACACTGAAAATTTCAAAAATAAGCTGAACCAGTAATAGAAACACTTCAGGAGTTGGCAAAAGTGCTAATTTTCATACATAAAACAGGCTGTTGGAACAATACTCGCTTTTGTGGTAGACTCTGGTGCAGCATCAGAAGAGTTTTTAAGCAGGAATTTAAAAACCTTTCAATTAGTTAAAATCAAAATGAGTCAGTTCAAAACATAGCCACTGAGAAGATATTAACGAAATTGCAGAACTTCATTTTCTGACCGTGAGAGTGATTCTTATCTTTGCCATCTATCTATTTGGTCAAAAATTTAAAGTTGAATCCCATGTTGATTTCATTCAGTTAAAAAAAATTGGTATATTTTAAATAAATGTTTCATTTCAATAGGGCATTAAAAGGTCATCATAAAATCTTAACAAAAAATGCAGGCAATTCTTCTATAATACAATGTATATTTCTGAAAAATCCTAGGATCTGAAAAATCATGCACTAAAAGTAACAGGGCTTACAGGAAAAAGAAGGTTAGGTCTGACTACTCAAAATCTGTGTAACTTTATAATGAGAGCATAAATAAAACACACAAAAAATTCTGTTACTACTTTAGACTTAAAACACTAATGTAAAACTGTATTATATGAGCCATTGTAACTCCCTTCTACCGACATCATTCCCGTTTACCAGTTGAGTGTGAGCTTATTTGCCAATCACAAAAACATGTTGTAGAACAGACTATATTATTTAAGGAACTATGGATAGAGCAAGAAACAAGAGGAAAAATGTCTACTACTTTCTTTTCTCTTTCTTTCTTTTTTTTTAAGATACCATGGTATATTATTTAAGTAGCCTTAAATGAATAAGAAATAACACATAGTGTCCAAAAACAACAGGCCTCACTCAAAGTGTAAAAGGACTATTTTAAAAAGTCACCGCAATTTAACTAAAATAGCACAGTATTACTAATATTTTGTACAGTGCTTGAGGTTTACATAATAGCAACAAAGTTTAAAGCTTGGAACTTTAAATTAGTAACAAAGTAAGTTTATGGCATTTCACAACATGGTCACAATAACACTGGGGAAAAGGGGAAGGAAAGCAGGCATTGTTATTGTTGTTTTTGTCCTTCAGTTTTGATCTGTAAAACTCAGGGTGTCAACACACCTGGTTCTAGTTCAAGTTCCACTTCTAATTAGCTATGCTACACTGAACAAAATGCTAACTTGTGAGTTTCAATTAAAACAATTATTATGCACCTTATTTGCCACCTTATTGACTTAGGTGATCTGAAAAGCTTTATGATGCTGTCTGAAAATCAAACGGAATAATTTATGTAAAAATGTAAAACTTAACATAAACATAAATAGTTGGTAACTACTTAAGTTTCTATATAATTTTTCCTTAATTACTAGGGACAATTCTTCCCTGGATGAGAAAGGAAGATTAATTTATCTACACAGGCTTTCATAACTCTTAAAATTCAAACTCACTGCCTGAAATTGAGTTTTCAAGAGGATTCTACAGAGGCCTGAAAAATGTTACTTGTCAGTTTGTTAGAGGGTATACAATGACGTGTTTATCACCCTCTTCTTCACCAAAAGTACACACACAAAATAATTATAGACCCCAAAGCCATAACCAAAAAATGTTTTCCAAGAGCCATTAAAACTTTTTTAAAAAAACATTAAAAAAAACCTATTAACAGTACTTTTTAATAAAATTAGTCAATAATGGAGACAAAAGGTAAAAAATTTCTTACTTGGATTTGGCTGCAATAACACTTCAGTTTGTTTCATTATTTTTTCTGTCCATATTTTGGTACATTCAGCTTTGCTAAGGAGGTTCTCTAAGTGAGCATCCAATTCTGTCTTCTCTGCCTGGCCAAGCTTTTCTTCTGTGAACTGTTATTGATTATACAGTTAAAAAAAAAAAGTTAAATATACCCCCAACACATTTTAGGAATCTGTATTAAAAAGAAAACTCAAATCCAAACAATCCCGGGCATACAAATAATTGTCTGTAAACTGTTGTATATGAATGCTCCTTTTTGCCCCTCTGGTAATTTATCCATACCTCTTTTGTGGCACTTAGGATAATCCTATTCCATAGTTAACACATATCCTTAGTTCTGCTGAAATGTATGGTGTGAATGCTATAGAAAATCTAGCATACTGTCCTGTATATAAAGTATATAAATATTTCTTACATTATAAAGGTAGGATAACATAGTGGTAAGGAGTAAAATTTTGAGCCAGCTGGATCTGAATTCAAATCCTGACTGCACTGCTAACTGTGTGACCTGAGCAAGCTTTTGAATATTTTTTCCTTAGGTATCTTCCATTGCAAAAGAGAGACAATATATATATTACGGTGTTTTAAGAATTAAGTAAGGGTATGTATGTAAATCGCTTTGTTCAGTGCCTGATAATTATTATTTTGAATTTAAAAAGGGCTATTTATGTTTAATGTGGCTTTGTATCATTGGCACTTTAATCACACCTAGTGAGATAAGCTTTTATGGGATTTCTGGGAAACTATCATTTAAGTTGTTTCTTCAAAATATGTTCCAGCAATTGATTTATGGACTAACTTTTGGAACATATCCTATTCATACTACTGAGGCATCTTTTAAAGATCATAAATGTAGTTAAATATACTCACAACGTATCAGTTTTTATTATCCTTAGTGGTTTTTGAGGAAAGGCAGCATTGCCCATACAATAACAAAGAGGTAAAAGTATTTCTGTGTAGATTTTATAGAGACTTCTGGACACTTTTAATTAAATACTAGAAGCAATGACTCAGGCTGTTTATCATGCATAATTTTCCTCTAGAATATGTGGTTTCCCATCATAACACAGGTATATCACTAGCACTAATTCTATACTCATTAGTCATGACTTATTTCTGGATAACAAAATAGAATGTTCACCTTTAAAATATCTTCTGCAGCTCCATTTTTCTGAACTTTATTATCTGTTTCTTTCAGCATCCTTCTTGGTCTAATACTTTCAATTGATTATCAGTTAGCACTTATAGCTTTTAGAATGTTTTTCTTAGACTTCTGGTACACCCCCACTAAAGGTTTTATTCAAGGCCTAGAAATAGCTTCAATAGCTTTTGTAAAGCTTTAGGTCTTTTAAAGACTGGCCTGTAGCCAAACCCTGACCCAATGGGTGGAACTGAGAATAGTAGTTCCAAAGCTATTGCCTAAGCTTGTAAACTTGCAGTGTACTGTAACCAACGATAGGAGAGGCATTGGGAAAAAGATCAAAACTCTGACCCCAAGGTCAGCTGGGTAACTATGCAATCTAATTCTTAAGAGAGAATGCTGATATTCTTTACAGATCCCTGAAGATTCTAAGCTGTAGACCTGCCAAAGGTATACATTAGAATTTTAGAGGTTCCAAGTCTAACCTCCCTTGGTTAAATAGATTATTTCCCAGATAATGAGAGTAGTTCACCCAAGTGAATATTATCTATAAAGGATGATCTACCAGTAGAGAAAAATTCTCCACTTAGCTCCTTAGTAAGCATCTATTTTGTTTATTCATTCCATTCATTACTTCAACAAATATTTATTAAGCACCTACATATGTGCTAGGCATTATTCTAAGCACATGGATTTCAGAAGCCAAAAAACAGACAAGGTTTCTGCTCTAAGGAAGCTTACATATTAATGGAGAAGACAGACAACAAACAAGTAATTTGACAATAAGGATACAAAGATAAAAAGATGGTGGACAGAGGACCAACACAGATGGTCCTATTGTTTCTTGATCCAGTGACTGAATGATTAACTGAGTGAATTTATGGAATCCTTAAGTATGAGTGAGATAGTTTGATTATAGAAAGCCTGTTCAGAAAATAGCAGTTCTGTAGGAAGAACCACATGAGCAATTTATTTAAGTACCAGTAATAAATTCTGATGTTTACTTGCATTTTCTGAGAGTAAAAAACAATTGCTGTGCATTTTGTATCATGTACTCAAAAACATCTTGTTATACAGGTAAGAATCGTAAATTTAGTGATGAAGAAATTGAGGCTCAGGATGGTTTAAAATTTTGCCCTAAGATGTCAGTGCTGGGATTCAATCTTGTACCTGTTTGAATCATAGTCTTATTATATACTATGCTACCCTTCCAGTAAAATACTTGCTGATTTCAAGCAATTAATATTTTCTATCACCATTACCTAAACACACCTTGTGCTTCTCTGTCCCTCTTTCTTTGTTCATAGCACTCTGGTGAGCTGTATCCTATAGCCCACCTCTGCTTCCTACCTGATATTCAATCATCATCAAATTAAGGATAATAACTTCAATCCTATCTAAAATAAACAATAAAAGGGTGGGAGGGGACATAAGAACATTGCTAATGTTATATATTTAAGTTGAAATCATATATTTAAATTTTATTATTTCAATGTGTAATTGTAAAAGATATATTTCCCATGATTTTATCACTATGGGGATTTAAAAATTTTTCCCATTGTTAATCACAAGGTATGATATATTAGGTTAACAAACTAGTACAACACTTAATGCATAAATCTTCCTCTAAAACATTTTTAAGCATACATCAACTACAGAAATGATGAGTTATATCAACTAAATTAAGGAGAAGTATTAATCAAAGATATTTGTGGAGAATACATACTTTTTCTTCAACTGCATGTGAGATATATATTTAGCATATGACATGGTTCTTGCCCTCAAGGATTTTATGATCTTAACAATATTGCTTAAACACAAACATAAAATTATGATATCTTTGTCAAAAGAACAAAAGACTTATTCTTTCTTTAAAAAAAAAGACCCCTTTCCTAATTGCCAAAAATTTTAAATTTTACCCTAAAAATTTTAGTTTTCAACATCTTTAAGTCCAAAATCATTACTGACTTTGTAGTCAATTAGTGCTGATAGTTGTTCATTATAAACTACATTTGATTTTAAGCATATATATACATATATTTTTTTTCTTTTTGCGGTACGCGGGCCTCTCACTGTTGTGGCCTCTCCGGCTGTGGAGCACAGGCTCCAGACGCGCAGGCTCAGCGGCCACGGCTCACGGGCCTAGCTGCTCCGCGGCATGTGGGATCTTCCCAGACCAGGGCACAAACCCACGTCCCCTGCATCGGCAGGCGGACTCTCAACCACTGCGCCACCAGGGAAGCCCTTAAGCATGTATTTTAATGCATGTATAGCACTACCATTTAATAATTAAAAACTTCTGTGAAAACAAGCTACGATGAATGTCAGAATGCAAAAAAGTCATAGAAATCCAAACCCAATGTTCTCTAAAGTGTAATTTGCTGTACTATTCTTTCATAATATTTCATTAGTAACCCAGTAAAATGACCTGAGAAAAGGAAGGTTAATCCACTCTTTATATATTTTCTCTAAACATTGCTTTAAGAAAAAGATTGTCTTTGAGTCAGCCACATTATGCCAGGCCCTGCAATCCTTCCTTTACTACAGGATAGACATGCAGGCTACAGTATGAAATAAGAAGCCTGGATTCCATGCCCTGATTTACTAGAGAGAATAAAGGACTACAAGTAAAAAGTCTGTGTGATCAAAGACATCTATTTAATATAAACTCTAACCATCAATTCTTTGATTGGGTAAAGTAATAGTTTAAAAGTATTCTAAACTTCTTTGGGGCAAACGTATAACACAAACTCTGAATATATTAGTAAACTGTAAAGTAGATTCTCCTCAACTGGTTCTCAATTTTGGCTGCTCTTTGGAGTTGGGGGAGCTTTCAAAAAAATTGATGCTGAATCCAATTCCAAGGATTCTAATTTAACTGGACTGAGGTGCAAGCTGTAAAGATTCCTTGGGTAATTTTAAGTGTAGCTAAGACTGAGAACTACTATTCTAAGCTCATACACAATTATTTTAATATCAGGTTAACAAAACATGTTCTATCTAGTTGTTTACTAAATTAATGCCAACAGCACCAAAGGATGTGAACACAGTTTTGGCTAACACTAAAGGTGAAGAGTTTTTACAGAATGAGAAAATGTATGGCCTTTGAATGGGATATATTTATTAGAATTTCAGAGACATGGTGAAGTTACTGCAATTTAAATTCTATAAAAGAAATGGAATTTCAGGAGGACCTGAGAGTGAGTGGAATTGCATCCAGACAGGATCCGACAGGAGCTGGTGGAGGCCAGCATCATAATTCATCTTTACATCTCCAGCTTAGATACACTATTGTGCTTGTTAAATTAAATGGGAAATAAAGGCCAAACCTGCAACTAAAGTTTAAAGACCTCTTCCCCCTCAGAAAATAGCTGGTGTTCATGAAGTTCATAGTGTAACTTTAGTAGTCAGTTCAAAGAAAATGTTAGAAAATTAAAATGAACCCCCTTCCCCCAGTAATTTAGTTTGAAAATATTTTTTTAGAGACTATATATCATTTTAACAATGGTGAGCAAAGTTTTGCTTCAATATCAATTCTGAATTAAAAATGCGCCCACTTGAAAGATTTATCAAATGAAGAACAGTAATTCACAAAATGGCTACTTACTACAAAGAATATTTAATTATGATAAATTGAGAGTAGATTATGAAGTCCTTGAGGGCAGCAACTGGCTCTCATTCATTTTTGTATCCTTCAATACCAAGCACCTAGGAGGTACTCAATAAATATAGGTTCAATTAATGAGTCTGTTTCAGACTAGCATTAATCAACTTCAAGGTCAGCAGATATAATGTCAGAAAAATACTAATAAAAATAATTATTTAACATGCTAAATGATTCAAAGAGTAAACTTTGCATACGGATACTACTTTCTTGGCTAAAATGACATAAAAATTAAAACAAAAACCAAACAGAAAACCATATTGGATATTGTGAGAGGGGAATAAGAAAGAGAGTTGGGGACTTCCCTGGTGCCACAGTGGTAGAGAATCCGCCTGCCAATGCAGGGGACATGGGTTCGAGCCCTGGTCTGGGAAGATCTCACGTGCCTTGTAGCAACTAAGCTGTGCGCCACAACTTCTGAGCCTGTGCTCTAGAGCCCACAGGCCACAACTACTGAAGCCCATGTGCCGAGAGCCCGTGCTCCACAACAAGAGAAGCCACCGCAGTGAGAAGCCTGCGCACTGCAAGGAAGAGTAGCTCCCACTCGCTGCAACTAGAGGAAGCCCACGCGCAGCGACAAAGACCCAAAACAGCCATAAATAAATAAATAAATAATAAATTTATTAAAAAAGAGTTGATTCCTTTAGACATACAATCTTATTAATGATGCGAAAGCCACAGAGTGACAGAATTTCAGAGTTCTAAGAGACCTTACATAATAATTCATTACAAGAAAAATGCCACATGATCATACAAAATTGAGAAATGACACAGGAATTGACATAGGAATTCACATCAAGATTCTGTCGTCTGAGATGGACTTGAAGTTATATCTTGAGGTAAGGAAAGGCCACAGAAAGGGAGCAGAGAGCATTCAAGATGAGTTTAACTGTTTGAACAAAAATCTAGAGTTAGAAAAGTACAAGATATTTTTGAAATTAAAAAATAATTTGATAGGAATACAGTATTTATATATGAGTAAGAGAAAAGACAAGGCTGGAAGGGAGTATTTAATTCTCAATTAAGGAATCAGGACTGAAAAGGTAGGATTTGAATGGTTTTTAAGACATTAATAAAGTCAACAATTTATCAAGGATATATTACCTGATCCTTTTGTGTTCTACTGAAGGCATCACGAACAACAAAAACACCCAAATGGATTGTTAGGGAATGAATACTCCTATTCATTTATACATTTTACCTTAATATTCTTTTTAAAGTACCGAGGTATATAAACACATTTTAGAAGACTGAGAGTGGAGTAATGGGACACATTTATATGATTTAGTAGTTTGATTTTACTTTTTTTTAAAACAGTTTAATTTTTAAGTAAAATGAAAAAAATGTATAGCAGCTGTCTAACCAGAGTGGCCTATTCCTTAAGGTATAATTTGATTTGAATAGAATTATTTAGAAATATCAAAGCTAAATTCCATTCCTACTGTTTTTATTGCTTATAATGAGTAACTGGCATAGCTCTTACACTATTCTTAGCATGAAACTTGGCACTTTGGCACTACACTGATGTCAACTCAATTTAGAGTAGGAACTCAGTTATCGACTAAATACAGAGATGAGAAAGTGGTGTTCTGTTGAAAATTACCACACAGCATTCCAAATTTCACATTACATTTTGGAACCATCCTTTTTTTCCTTACATATTTTATTTTAAAGAATTGTGGGGACTTCCCTGGTGCCACAGTGGTTAAGAATCTGCCTGTCAATGCAGGGGACATGGGTTCGAGCCTTGGTCTGGGAAGATCCCACATGCCGCAGAGCAATTAAGCCTGTGCGCCACAACTACTGCCTGTGAGCCACAACTACGGAGCCCGCGTGCCACAACTACTGAAGCCTGCGCACCTAGAGTCCATGCTCCGCAACAAGAGAAGCCACCGCAATGAGAAGCCCCTGCTTGCCGCAACTAGAGAAAGCCCGGGCGCAGCAACGAAGACCCAATGCAGCCAAAAATAAAATAAAACAAATAAACTTATTAAAAAAATTGTGGAAAATGTCAAACATAAACAAAAGTATAATAGTATAATAAAACCTCATGAACCTATAACCCAGCATCGCCAAGTATCAACCTTCTGCCAATGCTGTTTCAACTACCCATCTTTATTTCTTCTAAAATATTTTAAAGCAATTCTCAGACATGATATAGTTTATACATAAATATTTCAAAATGTACCTCTAACAGATACAGATGTAATATAAAAAGTCACATTAAAGAGCCTGTTCATCCTGAAATTTTTCCCTTCTTAGTAAATGGCTCAAGCCAAAACCTCACAGTCATCCTTGACTCATCTTTCTCTCATACTCCAGAGCCAATATGACATGCAATACTGGTTAGATTCTGAACCTCCCCTGCTATGCTATCATTATTTAAGTCATAACACCTTTTGCCTGTCCTATGGCCACAGCTCCCTAACTGGTCTCCCTAGCACCCCCGTAACCTCAGATTCTGCACTTGTTGCCTCTGCCTGAAATGCTTTCCCTCCAAAAAAAAACTGGGAACTGTCACTTCCTTGAGGTCTTTTCGAATTTGATCCTATTAGAAAGGCTTGCCCTTACCATCATGTCTATACAACATGGCAACAACCATCACCCCTGCCCTTAACCTATCCCCTTTGGCCATCTTCTCCATCACCACCTGATGTATTTCCTATTTTGTCTTATCCTGTTAGATTGTAAGCTTCAGGAGGGCACTGTGTTGATTTTATTCACTTTTGTATCACTTTGTATCACTAGTGTCCAAAATTGTAGTGACACACAGACATGGAGTAGGCACTTAAGTATTTAAGACTGAAAATTATTTGATAACTAACAGATTATAATTTTAAAACTTTTTCCTACAGAATTTGAAACAATAATTGAAATTCATTTGGGAGGTACATCTTGAGAGCTCTGTCTCAAGATTTTTTAAATCAAGTCTATCAATTATTTAAATCAATTTGTAATATATGTGTCCTATTTAAGCAGTGCGGATTATGCACCTTGAAAACATATCTAGATGTTTGTATGTATGTATGTATTTATTTTTATTTATTTACTTATGGCCCCGCGGCGTGGCATGCGGGATCTTAGTTCCCCCACCAGGGATCTAACCCCAGCAGTGCAAGCCAGGAGTCTTAACCACTGGACCACCAGGTAAGTCCCTCTAGCTGTATTTAAAAGAGTGGCATTACTTAGTGTCAAATCTGCATTCAGCATCTAGAATCACATGGAATCAGCACTAAAACAACACCAAAGCTCACGATATAGGCAGTCATTATCTTGCTCTAGTTCTAAGATTCTTTGCCAAAAATAGTGCAATGTAAGATCAATCAACTATGCCAATAAAACCGGGGTAAAGGAGATAAGGAAAGCAGTGATGCAATACAAATGATTTATTTCAGTATCAATTTGGTATGTTATATTAGAAAACTATTTTTGTTTTCTCTTTACAAAAGAGAATGTTGTTGCTACTATGTCTATGTCATCAACTTAAACACCAGACTGTTTACAACCCATGTTGTGGTGAAATTTACATCTGTTCGTAGATTTAACTGAGTTGGCATAATGTGGGTGATGACTGTAGAAAACTGTCCAAGTTCCCTAGTACTGACACTTCCTTGATTTCTGAATACCGCGAGACGGTCAACTTTTCCCCTTCAAGTGTATTTGAAAAATGTCCCTGTGACTATAAGCACAACATGAATCTTCCCTTTCTCTCGCACTGCTCTACTGTCAGTGCTTCCCATTTCGAAAATGAGTGGGAACCCCCCTAACTCAGTGGCCCTGGCAAAGTCTGGACGCCAACTGGGGATCTCCATTTCTCCCGCGGACTGCCAAGTCCAGGGACCGGACGGGGTGAGAGAGGACTGCAGGGAACTGTGCTGGCAGCTCTCTGGATTGAGGGGCAAGGAAAGGAAACTTCCTTCTTGGACTCGGCGAGGAGAGTGAGAAAGACGAAATGAAAGGGTGGGGGTGGTTCAAGAACGGTCTCTGTTACGCCGCGGACTCGCAAGGCCTCCGCCAGCCCCGGGAGGGAGGTCACACGAGCACCGGCGTCGTGAGGTCAGAAAGGCGGGTGGTGCTGTGCCTCGGCCCGAAGCCAAAATCAAGGCGACCTCCACAGGAGGGAGGAAGCTCCGGGCCCCGTCCCCACTCCGCCTCGCTTCCCCGGGAGCGGCGGCTGGGCAGGAGCGGGGAGGAAAACGGCCGCCGGGCCCAGAGGGGCACCAGGCCGCGCCCATCACCCGGGCCTCCGGCCACAGCAGGCCCGCCGGGCGCTCGGCGAAGCCCGGTGCGGAGGGCGCGGCCGCCTCGGGCGAACCGTCCCTGGCCCCTTCGGGAGTCGCCACCCCTTCTTCCCGCCGCGGTACCTGAACTGCACGACTGAGGAAGGTGCCCGCGTCGGCCGCCAGCTTCTTCACGTTGAAGTCCATGATGTTCATTCTGGGAGGAAGCCGGGCGGAGCTGCCGGCTGACCTAGCGGGGAGGCTGAGGCGCCGCGGCCGGGCTGGGGCGCCGGGCGAGTGGCGGGGTCAGACGTGGTAGGTGGAGGGAGGCGGCGCCAGTCCCGCCGCCGCAGCTGTCGTTTCCGTGAAGGGGGAGAGAGAGGGTGGGGCGAGGGGAGAAAACTAGCGCCTCGGAGCCGGCCGCGAGCCCATGCGGCGGCGGCGGCGGCGGCGGCCGAGACACAGGGCCTGTCCTACCGGGAGTGCTGCCACTAACGTCGGCAGGGCCCGCGGTGGGCTTGCAGAGGACTACCGGGCAACTCGGCCGTGAAAGTCCGGGTCCCGAACGGAGAAAAAGAGCGCGGGCCGCGGGGCGGAGCCTTTGTAGAGGTTATCGCGGGAACAGCGACCCCTTCAGGATCGCCGCGGGGCGCGCCGGGAGCTTGGCCAGTTCCGCCTCGGGGAGGGTCGTATTCGTTGTCAGGTGCGCGCCGCTGGGCGGCTGAGGCGCTGCGGTTTGCAATTAAGCCCCTGAGAACCAAGAGCAGAGGCAACCCAAATCCCCCCTTTTTGTTTTAAGTGAAAATGTGGAAGTTGTAGCATAAAATTACAGTATCTGTGAAATTAGAACCAGCAGCTCCCTGTCATCTTGTAGCACCCGCGCCCCGCTGGTCCCTGACGCCTGGATGGCACTTGGCGAACGTTTGCAGTATAGGGTCGAATTTAATGTCCCCACCGAGCCTGTTGTTCATTCATTCAGCATTATTGAGTATCTGCCGTGTACCAGGATTGAATCATGTGCTGGAGATACCACGCTGAACAAGACTGTCCCTGCCCTCAGGAAGCTCTCAGTTCGGTTACTTGACAACCTTCAGAGACACCCTCTTCCCCCTGCTCCAGTTTTGTTTCTATTTGCTGCCACAAGGATTTTGTGACTGCCTAACGTGCTGGATTACAAGAGCAACACTAGGTGCATACTTGGTGCGAAATACGGTGCCCAGGACACCAAGTGCCGGGTGGAGAACGTATAAGATGGTGAGTGAGATAGAATAACCCTTAACTATTCAGCGAGGCGAATTTTAATAACTAATGAAAATATGATGTGAATTTTAATAACTAATGAGAATATGATGTGAAATCTGTTCAAAACCCGGTAATTCCAAATGGCTTCTAAAGCAGTCTTCAGGATACAGCCTATGCTTGAACTAATTTAAAACAGGTGCAAGAACGGAGGGAGAGACATTAGTATTTCAAGAGTAAAAAAAAGCTCTATGTATTTTTTGTCTCTGTGCCTTTGTGTTACCATAGGACTGGAAAAATGCAGGCCCGGCAGGCAATGAAATGAGCTCACATTCATGCTTCAGTGTTGTACTGAAACAGCGGTCACAGCAGTAGGAGCTATGTTAAAGGCACAAAGATTAGTTCCTAAGGGTATTATAAGGAACAGCAGATAACATAAATATTTGTGTTCTTTGTGGTGGTGACAAAAGAAGCAACCATTTCTTTCTAAGGTAACTACGAAAGAAAGAGTCGACTCCATCTTTCTTCTCGTTTTTCCAGAAATATGGAAAAGGAAATATGTAATCAGGAATTTGTTCTTTACTGTCCATTTTAGATTTTTATGTGGAAAACATTTTATCTCCAGATGTCTGTCTTCACAAGTATATTTGTCATAATCTATGTCTGTTTCTACGAAAGGAACACAACAGTGCCTTCACCATTAGAGGAAAAAACTCTGGATCCTCTTCCTCAAACTTGTAGATCTCCTGACTTGAAAAAAAATCTTCACTTGTTCCTGTTGAGCCCTCTATAGCTATAATACTGATTCTTTCGTTTCACTGACAAATTCATAAGACTAGTGTGTTGTCTCTATTTCCTTACCATCTTAGAATTTCCTGCCTAGTTCCATGCAGTTGATTTCCACTTCTGTAACTATACCTAAACAGCATTCCTGAGGTTGCCAGTTATCTTCCTGATAAATCAAACGGCCTTTTCTCAGACTTCCACAGTGACTCTACCCAGCTCCTTCCCACAACACACCTCTTTCCAGGGCCTTATTGTTTCCTGGTTTCCCTGCTACCTCCTGGACTTTCTCACTCTATTTTGCTGGCACTTCTGATGACTTTACTGTAAGTATTCCTTAAAGCTCAATGTTTAGTACTTATTTATTGTTGTTGTTTTCTTTGATTAGTTTCTTAATTGAAACTTCAGTTATACTACTTCATTCTTTCATTCATTCATTTAGTAAATATTTTTTGAACATCTGTGTGCCACATGGCTTTGTTCTTATGACTAGGAATATAGCAGGCAACAAGACAGACAGCGCTTGCTCTCATGGGAGTTTATAACTAATCCCGTAAAACAGAAATTGAATAAGTAGTCATAAGTATGATAAAATGCCTAGGGGAGTTCAGAGTGCTCTTAAATGTTCACCTCCAGCCTGTACCTAGTAACCTGAATTTTAATTTGGAGGCTTGGTCTTTCTGTAAGTGTTCCAGATCACCTTTTAAGGCTTTCTTTTTCTGTCCGCCATACTAACTTCTTATTCCAATAGTTCAAGGTATTAGGAAAGCAGTCTTTTAAAGTTCATATAAAGTGCTGAATATCTGAAATTATCCCCGAAGTTTTTAGCTTAAAAAATAAACAAAAATTTTAGTAGTATATATTTTAATGGGTTTTTTTTGTAGTGGCTGACAAAGTGTTCATTACCTTATGTTTAGACCAATGACATCGAAAGTGGAGGTATGTATACTTCATGGGTGTGCAAGATGATGCACTGGGGCACATAAAGATATATTAGAAGTTTGGCTTGCGTTTACTTTTATCTAATAAATAGAAAAATTTGTTTCATTAATTTTTTAAAAATACGGATTGACACTGGTCTCCCCACCTTGTGTTTATCAGATAGACACACATCACAAACAAACAGTAAATGAAGTATCCTAAGGGAAGAGTTGGAATTCCACAACTTGGAAGAGTTGAAATTAGTACTTTACTTTGATTATGTGCTTCAGCATATGGTTACATAATACATTGTGACTGGTTCCATGTCTTTGTAGATTACATTATCTATCTAGCTTTAACTGAATAAAACTTCACAGTAATGGACAGGTAGCCTAAAGAGTTTTCCCCAAATAAATCATCATTAAAAGTGTTGATACAAGCATAAGCAAACAAGAAATGCCAGAATCAATACTTCTACTTGCTGCATTTATCAGGAAGATTGTTGAAATATGGATTAAAAGATGATAATACTTGGTTCCAGCTTTCAGGGAACTCAGAATCTATTAGGGGAAACAAACTTGTAAAGCAGTGTGTGAACAGTACCTGTAAAAGCTTGTTTAAGATTGGGCAAGGGTGAGAAAGTGTAGAGGAGGTGGGTATTAAGTTACCAGAATAGGGGAGGTGATAATTAGGACTTCTTGAGCTGACTTTTTTTTTAAAACATCTTTATTGGAGTATAATTACTTTACAATGGTGTGTTAGTTTCTGCTTTATAACAAAGTGAATCAGTTATACATATGTCCCATATCTCTTCCCTCTTGCGTCTCCCTCCCTCCCACCCTCCCTATCCCACCCCTCTAGGTGGTCACAAAGGACCGAGCTGATCTCCCTGTCTTGAGCTGGCTTTTGATGGAGTTCATCTGGCAGATTGAGGCATGAGGGTGGGGAGAGATGATCACATTTTCAACTTAGAAATATCAGGTTTTGGGCAGTGTGGATAATGGGTTGGAGAGGGGCAAAGACAGGTAGCAAGAGTGATTAGTTATCTATTGCCATACTCACCCTGTACTCTGCTATCTTTAAATCTTGGATTTGGAAACTTAGTTTTGACCAAAATTCCCCCTCCTTCGATCTCTGACTTCTTTACTCATTTGAGTGTGTTCTCATCATCATCAAGGCCTGCAATCCCATGCGTTGTTTTTATTTGTCCTATTTTTAACTTTCACCAGCACTCTCAGTTCCCTTTATCCTTCTGACCTATCAATCTACCTTCCTGGTTGAATGTTTTCTCTGTGCGTACTCTCAAACTGCCAAGCATCATTAGGGAGAGTTGTACAAACTTGTAGATGGATGCTTGTACCAATGCATGATTGCTAACTTCCACTGAACCTTTACAACTACCTAAAATGCTTCTGCTTCTTCCTAATTAACTCTTTTTCACACACTCTGCAGAGCCTACTGCAAAATTTTGCCTCTCTCCTAAGATACCTGCCTTATTCTCATATACTCTTATTTTTAGCCTTTGATACTTTTTCTCTGCAGAGAAACTATGAATCATCAAGCTATATGGAGGGAGCTCCTTCAATAAAATTCTCTTATTTCTACCTCTTATCCTTCTCCACACTCCTCCCCCAAATACTGCCAAATATTTCAAAGGAAGTGTCCTAGGTGTTCTCTTCTGATTTGAGCTACTGCTTTCTTAATCTTGGCTGCATATTGCATATTGGCATCACCTGGAGAGTTTAAGCATCCACTGATGCCTAGATCACAACCCCAGCACCGGGCATTGGGGTGCTCAGAAGCTCCCACAGGTGATTCTAATGTGTGGCCAAGGTTGAGAATGTAAGTATCATCCTCTGAGAACTTGGTCTTCCAGTCTCTACCCTCTGCCTACAGATACATTACATTTCTCATCTTCTGGGCAGCAACCATTTCTTGTTCATTTTTATATTTTTATGGTCTACGTTCCTGGCAACATAGTGGATTCTCAAATACTCTTGTTAAGTGAATAAAGTAATCAAATAAAGCTGCATACAGTTCTTTTGTGACTCCTCCTCCCCAACCTAAATTTCCAACTACAGATTCAGTATTTCCAGTGCTGAGCCTGTTGTAGTTTACTCTTTCTGAAAGTTACTTTTCTTTTTGGGTTTCCTATAACTTTAAGTTGAATTATATGCACCAAGTCACCTAAGCTAGAAATCTGATCCCCTTTGATTATTTCCTCTTATTTCCCATGTCTCATTGATCGAGTCCTGGCAGTTTTTTTCCTCTGAACAGTTTCTTGTCTTTATCCTCTTTTTTAAAAAATTGAGGTATAATTGACATTTAACATTATATTAGTTTTAAGTGTACGATGTAAAGATTTGCTGTTTGTATACATGTGAAATGATCACCACGATTATTCTAGTTAACATTAGTCACCTTACGTAGTTAAAAAAATTTTTTTTCTTGTGATGAGAACTTCTAAGATCTACTCTCTTAGCAACTTTCAAATATTGAATACAGCATTAGTAACTATAGTCACCAGACTGTATATTACATCCCCAGGACGTGTTTATTTTATCACTGAAGGTTTATATATTTTGACTCCCGTCACCTATTTCTTCTTGTCTCTTTCCCCCTCTGGCAACCACCAATCAGTTCTTTGTATCTATGAGCTAGTTTCTTTTGTTTTTATTTCTGTTTAGATTCCACATATAAGTGAGATCATATACTATTTGTCTTTGTCTGACTTACTTCACTTAGCATAATACCCTCAAGATCCATCCATGTTGTTGGAAATGGCAAGATTTCATTCTTTTTATGGCTACATAATAGTCCATTGTGTATATATACCACATTTTCTTTATCCTTTCGTCCATTGATGGACACTTAGGTTGTTTCTATATCTTGGCTATGGTAAATAATGCCGTAATGAACATGGGGGTGCAGATATCTTTTTGAGTTAGTGTTTTTGTTTTCTTCGGATAAATACTGAGAGGTGGAATTGCTAGGTCATATGGTAATTCTATTTTTATTTTTTTGAGGAATTTCCTTACTGCTTTCCATAGTGACTGCACCAATTTACATTCCTACTAACAGTGCATGTCCCTTTTTTCCACATCCTCACCAATACCTGCTATTTGTTGTCTTTTTGATAATAGCCATTCTGACATGTGTGAGGTAATATTTCACTGTGATTTTGATTTGAATTTCCCTGATGATTAGTGATATTGAGCATCTTTTCATGTACCTGATGGCCATCTTTATGTCTTCTTTGGAAAAATGTCTATTCAGATCTTCAGCCCATTTAAAAAAATTGGATTTTCTTTTTTTTTTTGCTGTTGAGTAGTATGAATTCTTTATATATTTCAGATATTAACCCCTCATCAGATATATTACTTGAAAGTATTTTCTCCCACTCAGTAGGTTGCCTTTTCACGTTGTTGGTGTGGTGGTTTCCTTTGCTGTGCAAATGATTTTTAGTTTTATGTAGTTCCACTTGTTTATTTTTGCTTTTGTTGCTTTTGCTTTTGGTGTCAGATTAAAAAAAAAATCTCTGGGTATATGCCCAGTAGTGGGATTGCTGGGTCGTATGGTAGTTCTATTTTTAGTTTTTTATGGAGCCTCCATACTGTTCTCCATAGTGGCTGTATCAGTTTACATTCCCACCAACAGTGCAAGAGGCTTCCCTTTTCTCCACACCCCCTCCAGCATTTATTGTTTGTAGATTTTTTGATGATTCAAAGAGTCATGTGCCACAATGTTCATTGAAGCTCTATTTACAATAGCCAGGACATGGAAGCAACCTAAGTGTCCATTGACAGATGAATGGATAAAGAAGATGTGGCACATATATACAATGGAATATTACTCAGCCATAAAAAGAAATTAAATTGAGTTATCTGTAGTGAGGTGGATGGACCTAGAGACTGTCATAGAATGAAGTAAGTCAGAAAGAGAAAAACAAATACTGTATGCTACACATATATATGGAATCTAAAAAAAAGAAGATTCTGGAGAACCTAGGGGCAAGACAGGAGTAAAGACACAGATGTAGAGAATGGACTTGAGGACACGGGGAGGGGAAAGGGTAAGCCGGGATGAAGTGAGAGAGTGGCATGGACATATATACACTACCAAATGTAAAATAGATAGCTAGTGGGAAGCAGCCGCATAGCACAGGGAGATCAGCTCAGTGCTTTGTGTCCACCTAGAGGGGTGGGATAGGAAGGGTGGGAGGGAGACACAAGAGGGAGGAGATATGGGGATATATGTATATGTACAGCTGATTATAAAGCAGAAACTAGCACACCATTGTAAAGCAATTATACTCCAATAAAGATGTTAAAAATAACATTTAAAAAATTAAAAAATTAAAAAAAATTTAAAAATCTCCAAGACTTACCTCAAAGAACTTACCACCTATGTGTTCTTGTTGGAGTTTTATGATTTCAGGCCTTATGTTCAAGTCTTTAATAGATTTTGAGTAAATTTTTGTATGTAGTATAAGATAATGGTCCAATTTCATTCTTTTGCATGTGACTGTCCAATTTTCCCATTACCATTTATCGAAAGAGACCATCTTTTCTCCATTGTATATTCTTGCTTCCTTTGTCATAAATTGACCATATAAATGTAGATTTATTTCTGGGTGGTCTGTTCTGTTTTATTGATCTATGTGTCTGTTTTTATGCCAATACTACACTTAAAAAATTATTTTAGCCCTATAATAATATAGTTTCAAATCAGGGAGCATGATGCCTCTAGCTTTGTTCTTCTTTCTCAAGATTGCTTTGGTGTTCAGGGTCTTTTATGGTTCCATACAAATTTTAGGATTGTTTGTTTTATTTATGTGAAAAATGTCATTGGAGTTTTGATAGGGATTGTGTTGAATCTGTAGATTGCTTTGGGTAGAATGGACATTTTAATGATATTCATTCTTCCAATTCATGAGCATGACATATCTTTCCATTTATTTGTTCCTTCAATTTTTTCCACTAATGTTTTGTATAATGTTAAATATACAGGTCTTTCACCTCCTTGATTAAATTTGTTCCTAGGAATTTTATTATTTTCAATGCTTTCTTCATTTCTCTTTCTGATAGTTCATTATTACTGCATATAAACAAAACAGATTTTTGTATATTGATTTTGTATCATGCAACTTTACTGACTTTATTAGTTCTAACAATTTGTTTTGGTGGAGTCTTTAGGGTTTTCCGTATCATGTGATCTGCAAATAGTGATAGTTTCCTTCTTCCTTTCTAACTTGGATGCCTTTTATTTCTCTCTTCTTGCCAAATTTCTCTGGCTAGGACTTCTAATACTATGTTGAATAAAGTGGAAAGAGTTGGCATCCTTGTCTTGTTCCTGATCTTAAGGGAAATGCTTTTAGCTTTTCATCTTTGAGTATGATGTTAGCTGTGGGCTTCTCATATATGGCCTTTGTTGTGTTGAGGTTTTTTTAAATCAGAAATGGGTGTTGGGTATTGTCAGATGCTTTCTCTGCATCTGTTGAGATGATCATATGATTTTTATCCTTCGTTTTGTTAATGTGGTATATCACGTTGATTGATTTGTGGATATTGAACCATCCTTGCATCCCTGAATAAATCCCACTTGGTCATGGTATATGATCTTTTTAATATATTGTTGAACTCAGTTTGCTAAGATTATATTGAGGATTTTTGCATCTATGTTCACTAGGTATATTGGCTTCTAATTTTCTTTTCTTGTGGTATCCTTGTTGCGAGGTTTTTGATTACTGATTCAATCTCCTTCTAGTAATTAGTCAGTTCAGATTTTCTGTTTCTTCCTGATTCAGTATTGGTAGGTTGCATGTTTCTAGGAATGTGTCCATTTCTTCTAGGTTGTCAAATTTGTTGGCTTATAATTGTTCATAGTGCTCTTTTATGATCCTGTGTATTTCTGTGATATCAATTTTAATAGCTCTTCTTTCATTTCTGATTTTTTTATTGAGTCCTCTCTTTTGCTTGGTGAGTCTAGCTAAAGGTTTGTGAATTTTATCTTTTCAAAGAACCAACTCTTAGGTTCATTGATCTTTTCTATTGTCTTTTTAATCTCTATTTTATTTATTTCTGCTCTAATGTTTGTATTTCTTTCTTTTTACTAACTTTGTGCTTCATTTGTTCTTCTTTTTCTGGTTCCTTTAAGTGTAAAGACGGAGTGTTTATTTGAGATTTTTCTTGTTCTTGAGATAGGCCTGTATCACTATGAACTTACTTCTTAGAACTGCTTTTGCTGCATCCCATAGATTTTGGAATGCTATATTTCTATTTTCATTTGTCTCAAGGTATTTTTAATTTTCCCTTTGATTTCTTTGTTGACCCATTTGTTGTTCAGTAGCATGTTGTTTAATCTCCACATATTTGTGATTTTCTAGTTTTCTTCTTGTAATTAATTTCTAGTATATTATTGTGGTTGGAAAAGATGCTTGATATGATTTCAATCTTAAGTTTAAGATTTGTTTTGTGCTCTAACATATGATCTATCATGGAGAATCTTCCATGTGCACTTGAGAAGAATGTGTATTGTTTCAGGGTAGAATGTTCTGTATGTCTATTATGTACATCTGATCTAACATGTTATTTAAGGCTGATGTTTTTTAATTTTCAGTCTGGATGATCTATCCATTCATGTAAATGGGGTATTAAAGTCCCCTACCATTGTACTGCAGTCTATTTCTCTCTTTAGGTCTATTAATATTTGTTTTATATATTTAGGTGCTCCTACGTTGGGTGCATAAATGTTGACAAATGTTGTATCTTCTTTTTGGATTGACTTCTTTATCATTATGTAATGCTCTTTGTCTCTTATTATAGTCTTTGTTTTAAAGTCTATTTTGTCTAATATAAGTATGCTACTCTTTCTTTGGTTTTAATTTTCATAGAATATCTTTTTTCATCTTTTCATTTTCAGGCTGTGTGTGTCCTGACATCTGAAGTGAGTCTATTGTAGGCAGCATGTATGGGTCTTGTTTTTTTTTTTAACCCATTTATCCACTCTATGTCTTTTGACTGGAGAATTAAGTAATTTACATTTAAAGAAATTATTGAAAGTTATGTACTTATTGCCATTTTGTTAATTGTTTTCTGGTTGTTTTGTACTTCCTCTCTGTTCCTTTCTTCTTTGCTCTCTTCTTTTGTGGTTTGATGAGTTTTTAGTGGTATACCTATATTTCTTTCTCTATCTCTTTTGTGTATCTACTATATGATTGTGCTTTGTGGTTATCGTGAGGCTTACATATAACAACTTATAAGTCTTTCTTAAGTCAGTAACTTAAATTTGATTGCATCTAAAGTTCTCCATTTTTACTCTACTATTTCCCCATTTTATGTTTTTTTTAATTTTAAACATTTTATTATGAAAATTTCAATCACACACATACTTAGTGAGAACAGTATAATAAATTCCCATATTCCATCACCCAGTGTCAATAATTATCATTTTAACAATCTTTCAACTTTTTTCAAAAATAAGAACTACTTGAGTCATATCTTACAGATATCCTATTCAGTTCCTTGCCTAGTCATTTCTATTCATTATAGACTTTAAGACACCTCATTGTTAATTTCAAAAGATTTTCTTATCTCTTACTTCCCTGAGAAGATAGGCTATTCAGTTTGAGATCTGCCATTTTCCCTTCTCTACACTTCAAAATATCTCAGAATTCTGTTCTTCTTTTTTCTCTATAATTTTAAAAATTTTATTTATTTCTTTATGCAGCAGGTTCTTATTAGTCATCAATTTTATACACATCAGTATATATATGTCAATCCCAATCACCCAATTCATCACACCACCCCCCTCACCGCCCCGCTGCCTTCCCCCCTTGGTGTCCTTATGTTTGTTCTCTGCATTTGTGTCTCAATTTCTGCCCTGCAGACCGGTTCATCTGTACCATTTTTCTAGGTTCCACATACATGTGTTAATATGCGATATGTGTTTTTATCTTTCTGACTTACTTCGCTCTGTATGACAGTCTCTAGATCCATCCATGTCTGAAAAAATGACCCAGTTTTGTTCCTTCTTATGGCTGAGTAATATTCCATTGTATATATGTACCACATCTTCTTTATCCATTCATCTGTTGATGGGCATTCAGGTTGCTTCCATGACCTGGCTATTGTAAATAGTGCTGCAATGAACATTGGGGTGCATGTGTCTTTTTGAATTATGATTTTCTCGGGGTATATGCCCAGTAGTGGGATTGCTGGGTCATATGGTAATTCTATTTTTAGTTTTTTAAGGAACCTCCATACTGTTCTCCATAGTGGCTGTATCAATTTACAGTCCCACCAACACTGCAAGAGGGTTCCCTTTTTTCCACACCCTCTCCAGCATTTGTTGTTTGTAGATATTCTGGTGATGCCCATACTAACTGCTGTGAGGTGATACCTCATAGTTTTGATTTGCATTTCTCTAATAATTAGTGATGTTGAGCAACTTTTCATGTGCTTCTTGGCCATCTGTATGTTTTCTTTGGAGAAATGTCTATTTAGGTCTTCTGCCCATTTTTGGATTGGGTTGTTTGTTTTTTTAATATTGAGCTGCCTGAGCTGTTTATATACTTTGGAGATTAATCCTTTGTCCATGGATTCATTTGCAAATATTTTCTCCTATTCTGAGTGTAGTCTTTTCATCTTGTTTATGGTTTCCTTTGTTGTGCAAAAGTTTTGAAGTTTCATTAGGTCCCATTTGTTTATTTTTGTTTTTATTTCCATTACTCTAGGAAGTGGATCAAAAAAGATCTTGCTGTGATATATGTCAAAGAGTGTTCTTTCTATGTTTTCCTCTAAGAGTTTTATAGTGTCTGGTCTTACATTTAGATGTCTAATTCATTTTGAGTTTATTTATGTGTATGGTGTTAGGGAGTGTTCTAATTTCATTCTTCTACATATAGCTGTCCAGTTTTCCCAGCACCACTTACTGAAGAGACTGTCTTTTCTCCATTGTATATCCTTGCATCCTTTGTCATAGATTAGTTGACCGTAGGTGCGTGGGTTTATCTCTGGGCTTTCTATCCTGTTCCATTGATGTATATTTCTGTTTTTGTGCCAGTACCTTATTGTCTTAATTACTGTAGCTTTGTGGTATAGTCTGAAGTCAGGGAGTCTGATTCCTCCAGCTCTGCTGTTTTCCCTCAAGACTGCTTTGGCTATTCAAGGTCTTTTTTGTCTCCATACAAATTTTAAGATTTGTTGTTCTACCTCTGTAAAAAATGCCATTGGTAATTTGATAGGGATTGCATTGAATCTGTAGATTGCTTTGGGTAGTATAGTCATTTCCACAATATTGATTCTTCCAATCCCTGGTATGTCTCTCCATCTGTTGGTATCATCTTTCATTTCTTTCATCAGTGTCTTATAGTTTTCTGCATACAGGCCTATTGTCTCCCTAGGTAGGTTTATTCCTAGGTATTTTATTCTTTTTGTTGCAACTGTAAATGGGAGTGTTTCCTTAATTTCTCTTTCAGATTTTTCATCATTAGTGTATAGGAATGCAAGAGATTTCTGTGTGTTAATTTTATATCCTGCAACTTTACCAAATTCGTTGATTAGCTCTAGAAGTTTTCTGGTGGCATCTTTAGGATTCTTTATGTATAGTATCCTGTCATCTGCAAACAGTGACAGCTTTACTTCTTCTTTTCCAATTTGTATTCCTTTTATTTCTTTCTCTTCTCTGATTGCCATGTCTAGGACTTCCAAAACTATGTTGAATAATAGTGGTGAGAGTGGGCATCCTTGTCTTGTTCCTGATCTTAGAGGAAATGCTTTCAGTTTTTCACCACTGAGAATGATGTTTGCTGTGGGTTTGTCATATAAGGCCTTTATTATGTTGAGGTAGGTTCCCTCTATCTCCACTTTCTAGAGAGTTTTTATCATAAATCGGTGTTGAATTTTGTCAAAAGCTTTTTCTGCATCTGTTGAGATGATCATATGGTTTTTATTCTTCAATTTGTTAATATGGTGTATCACATTGATTGATTTGCATATTTTGAAGAATCCTTGCATAGCTGGGATAAATCCCATTTGATCATGGTGTATGATCCTTTTAATGTGTTGCTGGATTCTGTTTGCTAGTATTTTGTTGAGGATTTTTGAATCTATATTCATCAGTGATATTGGTCTGTAATTTTCTTTTTTTGTAGTATCTTTGTGTGGTTTTGGTATCAGGGGATGGTGGCCTCATAGAATGAGTTTGGGAGTGTTCCTTCCTCTGCAATTTTTGGGAAGACTTTGAGAAACATGGGTGTTAGCTCTTCTCTAAATATTTGATAGAATTCACTTGTGAAGCCATCTAGTCCTGGACTTTTGTGTGTTGGAAGAGTTTTAATCATAGTTTCAACTTCATTACTTGTGATTGCTCTATTCATATTTTCTGTTTCTTCCTGGTTCAGTCTTGGAAGGTTATACGTTTCTAAGAATTTTTCCATTTCTTCCAGGTTGTCCATTTAATTGGCATAGAGTTGCTGGTAGTAGTCTCTTAGGAGGCTTTGTATCTCTGCGGTGTCTGTTGTAATTTCTTTTTCTTTTCTAATTTTATTGATTTGAGTCCTCTCCCTCTTTTTCTTGATGAGTCTGGCTAATGGTTTATCAATTTTGTTTATCTTCTCAAAGAGCCAGCTTTTAGTTTTATTGATCTTTGGTATTGTTTTCTTTGTTTCTATTTCATTTATTTCTGCTCTGATCTTTATGATTTCTTTTCTTCTAATAACTTTGGGTTTTGTTTGTGCTTCCTCCTCTAGTTCCTTTAGGTGTAACGTTAGATTGTTTATTTGAGATTTTTCTTGTTTCTTGAGGTAGGCTTGTATAGCTATAAACTTCCCTCTTAGAACTGCTTTTGCTGCATCCCGTAGGTTTTGGATCATCGTGTTTTCATTGTCATTTGTCTCTAGGTATTTTTTGATTTCCTCTTTGAATTCTTCAGTGATCTCTTGGTTATTTAGTAACGTATTGTTTAGCCTCCATGTGTTTGTGTATTGTATGTTTTTTTCCCTGTAATTTATTTGTAATCTCATAGGGTTGTGGTCAGAAAAGATGCTTGATATGATTTCAAGTTTCTTAAATTTATTGAGGCTTGATTTGTGGCCCAAGATGTGGTCTGTCCGGGAGAATGTTCCATGTACACTTGAGAAGAAAGTATAAAATGCTGTTTTTGGATGGAATGTCCTATAAATATCAATTAAATCTATCTGGTCTATTGTGTCATTTAAACCTTCTGTTTCCTTATTTATTTTCACTTTGGATGATCTGTCCATTGGTGTAAGTGAGGTGTTAAAGTCCCCCACTATTTTTGTGTTACTGTCGATTTCCTCCTTTATAGATGTTAGCAGTTGCCTTAGGTATTGAGGTGCTCCTATGTTGGGTGCATATATATTTATAATTGTTATATCTTCTTTTTGGATTGATACCTTGATCATTACGTCGTGTCCTTTCTTGTCTCTTGTAACAATATTTATTTTAAAGTCTATTTTATCTGATATGAGTATTGCTACTTCAGCTTTCTTTTGATTTCCATTTGCATGGAGTATCTTTTTCCATCCCCTGACTTTCAGTCTGTATGTGTCCCTAGGTCTAAAGTGGGGTCTCTTGTAGACAGCATATATAAGGGTCTTGTTTTTGTATCCAGTCAGCAAGCCTGTGTCCTTTGGGTGGAGCATTTAATCCATTCACGTTTAAGGTAATTATCGATATGTATGTTCCTATTACCATTTTCTTAATTGTTTTGTGTTTGCTTGTGTAGGCCCTTTTCTTCTCTTGTGTTTCCCACTTAGAGAAATTCCTTTGCATTTGTTCTAGAGCTGGTTCGGTGGTGCTGAATTCTCTTAGCTTTTGCTTCTCTGTAAAACTTTTTATTTCTCCATCGAATTTGAATGGGATCCTTGCTGGGTAGAGTAATCTTGGTTGTAGGTTGTTCCCTTTCATCACTTTAAGTATATCATGCCACTCCCTTCTGGCATGTACAGTTTCTACTGAGAAATCAGCTGTTAACCTTATGGGAGTTCCCTTGTATGTTATTTTTCGTTTTTCCCTTGCTGCTTTCAATAATTTTTCTTTGTCTTTAATTTTTGCTAATTTGATTACTATGAGTTTCGGCATGTTTCTTCTTGGGTTTAATCCTATATAGGACTCTCTGCACTTCCTGGAGTTGGGTGGCTATTTCCTTTCCCCTGTTAAGGAAGTTTTCGAGTATAATCTCTGGAAATATTTTCTCAGGTGCTTTCTCTGTCTCTTCTCCTTCTGGGACCCCTATAATGCGAATGTTGTTATGTTTCATGTTGTCCCAGAGGTCTCTTAGGCTGTCTTCATTTCTTTTCATTCTTTTTTCTTTATTCTGTTCTGTAGCAGTGAATTCCACCCTTCTGTCTTCCAGGTCACTTATCCATTCTTCTGCCTCAGTTATTCTGCTATTGATTCCTTCTAGTATAGTTTTCATTTCAGTTATTGTATTGTTCATCTCTGTTTGTTTGTTCTTTAATTCTTCAAGGTCTTTGTTAAACATTTCTTGCATTTTCTCGATCTTTGCCTCCATTCTTTTTCCAAGGTCCTGGATCATCTTCACTGTCATTATACTGAATTCTTTTTCTGGAAGGTTTCCTATCTCCACTTCATTTAGTTGTTTTTCTGGGGTTTTATCTTGTTCCTTCATCTGGTACATAGCCCTCTGCCTTTTCATCTTGTCTGACTTTCTGTGTATGTGGTTTTTGTTCCACAGGCTGCCGGATTGTAGTTCTTCTTGCTTCTGCTGTCTGCCCTCTGGTGGATCTAAGGGGCTTGTGCAAGTTTCATGATGGGAGGGGCTGGTGGTGGGTAGAGCTGGCTGTTGCTCTAGTGGGCAGAGCTTAGTAAAACTTTAATCAGCTTGACTGCTGATGGGTGGGACTGGGTTCCCTCCTTGTTGGTTGTTTGGCCTGAGGCAACCCAACACTGCAGCCTACCAAGGCTCTTTGGTGGGGCTAATGATGGACTCTGGGAGGGCTCGCGCCAAGGAGTACTTCCCAGAACTTCTGCTGCCAATGTCCTTGTCCTCACGGTGAGCCTCAGCCGCCCCCCACCTCTGCAGGAGACCCTCCAACACTAGCAAGTAGGTCTGATTCAGTCTCCCCTGGGGTCATTGCTCCTTCCCCTGTGTCCTGATGCGCACACTACTTTGTGTGTGCCCTCCAAGGGTGGAGTCTCTGTTTCCCCGAGTTCTGTCAAAGTCCTGCAATCAAATCCTGCTAGCCTTCAAAGTCTGATTCTCTAGGAATTCCTCCTCCTGTTGCCGGACCCCGAGGTTCGGAAGCCTGACGTGGGGCTCAGAACCTTCACTCCAGTGGGTAGACTTCTGTGGTATAAGTGTTCTCCAGTTTGTGAGTCATGCATCCAGCAGTTATGGGATTTGACTTTACTGTGATTGTGCCCCTCCTACCATCTCATTGTGGCTTCTCCTTTGTCTTTGGATGTGGGGAATCTTTTTTGGTGAGTTCTAGTGTCTTCCTTTCGGTGACTGGTCAGCAGTTAGTTGTGATTCTGGTGTTCTCACAAGAAGGTGTGAGAGAACATCCTTCCCCATTTTATGTTTTGGATGTCAAATTTCCATCTTTTTATTTTGTGTCTCCCTTAACTAATTATTTTAGTTATAGTTACTTTTCTTTTACTACTTTTGTCTTTTAATCTTCATACTAGCTTTATAAATAATTAATCCACTACTTTACTGTGTATTTACCTTTCTATTGAGATTTATTCTTTCATGTTTTCATGTTACTAATTAGTACCCTTTGTTTTCAGCTTAAAAAGGTCCCTTTAACCTTTCATGTGAATTGCATTTAGTGATGATAGACTTTTTTAGCTTTCCCTTGTCTGATAAACTCTTTCTCTCTCCTTATCAATTATCATTCTGAATGATAATTTAGCTGGGTAGAGTATTCTTTTTTTTTTTTTCGGTAGGAGGGCCTCTCACTGTTGTGGCCTCTGCCGTTGTGGAGCACAGGCTCTGGACGGGCAAGTTCAGCGGCCATGGCTCACGGGCCCAGCCGCTCCGCGGCATGTGGGATCTGTCCACACCGGGTCATGAACCTGTGTCCCCTGCATCAGCAGGCAGACTCTCAACCACTGTGCAACCAGGGAAGCCCTGAGTAGAGTATTCTTGGTTGTTAGTTTTTCCTTTCAGCACTTTGAATGTATTATGCCACCCCGTTTGGCCTGCATAGTTTATACTGAAAAGTTTAATACTGCTCATAGTCTTATGGGGGTTGCCTTGTGGGTAACAAGTTATTTTTGTACTGCTGTTTTTAAGATTCTCTCCTTGTCTTTAACTTTTAACATTTTAATTATAATGCCCCTTTGTGTGGGTCTCTTTGGGTTCATCTTATTTGGAACTCTCTGGGTTTCCTAGGGCTGGATATCTGGTTCCTTCCCCAGGTTATGGAAGTTTTCAGTCATTATTTCTTCCAATAATTTTTTCTGCCCTTTTCTCTCTTCTTCTTCTTTTGGAACCCCTATGTGAGTGTTTATCTGCTTGATGTTGTCCCATAAGTTTCTTAAGCTATCTTCACCTTTATTCATTCTTTTTTCTTTCTTTTTATATTTTAACATTTTTATTGGAGTATAATTGCTTTACAATGTTGTGTAAGTTTCTGCTGTATAACAAAGTAAATAAGTTACATGTATACATATATCCCCATATTTCCTCCCTCCTGTGCTTCACTCCCACCCTCCCTATCCCACCCCTCTAGGTGGTCACAAAGCACCAAGCTGATCTCCCTGTGCTATGCAGCTGCTTCCTACTAGCTATCTATTTTACATTTGGTAGTGTATATATGTCAATGCCACTCTCTCACTTCATCCCAGCTTACCCTTCCACCCCCTATGTCCTCAACTCCATTCTCTATTTCTGCATCTTTATTCCTGTCCTACCCCTAAGTTCATCAGAGCCTTTTTTTTTTAGATTCCATATATATGTGTTAGCATATGGTATTTGTTTTTCTCTTTCTGATTTACTTCACTGTGTATGACAGATTGTAGGTCCATCCACTTCACTATAAATAACTCAATTTCGTTTCTTTTTATTGCCAAGTAATATTCCATTGTATATATGTGCCACATCTTTATGCATTCATCTGTTGATGGACACTTAGGTTGCTTCCATGACCTGGCTATTGTAAATAGAGCTGCAGTGAACATTGTGGTATATGACTCTTTTTGAATTATGGTTTTCTCAGGGTATATGCCCAGTAGTGCGATTGCTGGGTTGTATGGTAGTTAAATTTTTAGTTTTTTAAGGAACCTCCATACTGTTTTCCATAGTGGCAGTATCAATTTGCATTCCCAGCAACAGTGCAAGGGGGTTCCTTTTTCTCCACACCCTCTCCAGCACTTATTGTTTGTAGATTTTTTGATGATGGCCATTCTGACCAGTGTGAGGTGATATCTCATTGTAGTTTTGATTTGCATTTCTCTAATGATTAGTGATGTTGAGCATCCTTTCACGTGTTTGTTGGCAATCTGTATATCTTCTTTGGAGAAATGTCTGTTTAGGTCTTCTGCCCATTTTTGGATGGGCAATATAGTCACTTTGCTTTTTTGATACTGTGCTGTATAAGCTGCTTTTATTTTTTGGAGATTAATCCTTTGTCAGTTGCTTCATTTGCAAATATTTTCTCCCATTCTGTGGGTTGTCTTTTCGTCTTTTTTATGGTTTCCTTTGCTGTGCAAAGGCTTTTAAGTTTCATTAGGTCCCATTTGTTTGTTTTTGTTTTTATTTCCATTACTCTAGGAGGTGGATCAAAAAAGATCTTGCTGTGATTTATGTCAAACAGTGTTCTGCCTATGTTTTCCTCTAAGAGTTTTATAGTGTCTGGCCTTACATTTAGGTCTTGAATCCATTTTGAGCTTATTTTTGTGTATGGTGTTAGGGAGTGTTCTAATTTCATTCTTTTACATGTAGCTGTCCAGTTGTCCCAACACCACTTATTAAAGAGGCTGTCTTTTCTCCATTGTACATTCTTGCCTCCTTTATCAAAGATAAGGTGACCATATATGCGTGGGTTTATCTCTGGGCTTTCTATCCTGTTCCATTGATATATTTCTGTTTTTGTGCCAGTACCATACTGTCTTGATTACTGTAGCTTTGTAGTATAGTCTGAAGTCTGGGAGCCTGCTTCCTCCAGGTCCGTTTTTCTTTCTCAAGATTGCTTTGGCTATTCAGGGTATTTTGTGTTTCCATACAAATTGTGAAATTTTTTGTTCTAGTTCTGTGAAAAATGCCAGGGCAGTTTGATAGCGACTGCTTTGAACTGTAGATTGCTTTGGGTAATATAGTCACTTTCACAATGTTGCTTCTTCTAGTCCAGGAACATGGTATATCTCTCCATCTGTTTGTCTCGTCTTTAATTTCTTTTATCAGTGTCTTATAGTTTTCTGCATACAGGTCTTTTGTCTCCTTAGTTAGGTTTACTGCTAGGTATTTTTTTTTTTTTGCGGTACGCTGGCCTCTCACTGTTGTGGCCTCTCCCATTGCGGAGCACAGGCTCCGGACGGGCAGGATCAGCGGTCATGGCCCAGCTGCTCTGTGGCATGTGGGATCCTCCCAGACTGGGACAGGAACCCGTGTCCCCTGCATCGGCAGGTGGACTCTCAACCACTGCGCCACCAGGGAAGCCCTCTCCTAGGTATTTTATTCTTCTTGTTGCAATGGTAAATGGGAGTGTTTCCTTAATTTCTCTTACTGAGTTTTCATTGTTAGTGTATAGGAATGCAAGAGATTTCTGTACATTAATTTTGTATCCTGCTACTTTACCAGATTCATTGATTAGCTCTTGTAGTTTTCTGGTAGCATCTTTTGGATTCTCTATGTATACTATCATGTCATCTGCAGAGTGACAGTTTAATTTCTTCTTTTCAGATGTGGATTCCATTTGTTTCTTTTTCTTCTCTGATTGCTGTGGCTAAAACTTCCAAAACTATGTTGAATAATAGTGGTGAGAGTGGGAAACCTTGTCTTGTTCCTTATCTTAGAGGAAATGGTTTCAGTTTTTCGCCATTGAGAATAGTGTTGTCTGAGGTTTGTCACATTTGGGCTTTATTATGTCTCCACTTTCTGGAGAGTTTTTATCATAAATGGGTGTCGAATTTTGTCACAAGCTTTTTCTGCATCTATTGATATAATCATATGGTTTTTATTCTTCAATTTTTTAATATGGTGTATCACATTGATTGATTTTCATATATTGAAGAATCCCTTGCATTCCTGGGATAAACCCCACTTGATCATGGTATATGATCCTTTTAATGTGCTGTTGGATTCTGTTTTGTAGTATTTTGTTGAGGATTTTTGTATTTATGTTCATCAGTGATAATGGCCTGTAGTTTTCTGTTTTTGTGACATCTTTGTCTTGCTTTGGTATCATGGTGATGGTACTCTTGTAGAATGAGTTTGGGAGTGTTCCTCCCTCTGCTATATTTTGGAAGAGTTTGAGAGGATAGGTGTTAGCTCTTTACTAAATGTTTAATAGAATTCACCTGTAAAGCCATCTGGTCCTGGGCTTTTGTTTGTTGGAAGATTTTTAATCACAGTTTCAATTTCAGTGCTTGTGATTGCTCTGTTCATATTTTCTGTTTCTTCCTGTTTCAGTCTTGGAAGCTTATACATTTCTAAGAATTTGTCCATTTCTTCTAGGTTGTCCATTTTATTGGCGTATAGTTGCTTGTAGTAATCTCTCATGATCCTTCGTATTTCTGCAGTGTCAGTTTTACTTCTCCTTTTTCATTTTTAATTCTGTTTTTTGAGTCTTCTTTTTTTTCTTGATGAGTCTGACTAATGGTTTATGAATTTTGTTTATCTTCTCAAAGAATCAGCTTTTAGTTTTATTGGTCTTTGGTATTTTTCTCTTCATTTCTTTTTCCTTTGTTTCTGATCTGATCTTTATGATTTCTTTCCTTCTGTTAACTTTGGTGTTTTTTTAAATTTTTCTTTCTCTAATTGCTTTAGGTGTAAGGTTAAGTTGTTTATTTGAAATGTTTCTTGTTTCTTGATGTAGGAGTGTATTGCTATAAACTTCCTTCTTAGAACTCTTTTTGCTGCATCCCACAGGTTTTGGGTCGTCGTGTTTTCATTGTCATTTGTTTCTAGGAATTTTTTCATTTCCTCCCTGATTTCCACAGTGATCTCTTTGTTATTTAGTAACATATTGTTTAACCTCTGTGTTTGTGTATTTTACGTTTTTTTCCCTGTAATTCATTTCTAATCTCATAGCATTGTGGTCAGAAGAGATGCTTGATATGATTTCAATTTTCTTAAATTTACTGAGGCTTGATTTGTGACCCACAATATGATCTATCTTGGAGAATGTTCCTTTCACACTTGAGAAGAAAGTATAAAATGCTGTTTTTGGATGGAATGTCCTATAAATATCAATTAAATCTATCTGGTCTATTGTGTCATTTAAACCTTCTGTTTCCTTATTTATTTTCACTTTGGATGATCTGTCCATTGGTGTAAGTGAGGTGTTAAAGTCCACCACTATTATTGTGTTACTGTCGATTTCTTCTTTTATAGCTGTTAGCAGTTGCCTTATGTATTGAGGTGCTCCTATGTTGGGTGCATATATATTTATAATTGTTATATCTTCTTCTTGGATTGATCCCTTTATCATTATGTCATGTCCTTTCTTGTTTCTTGTAACATTCTTTATTTTAAAGTCTATTTTATCTGATACGAGTATTGCTACTCCAGCTTTCCTTTGATTTCCATTTGCAAGGAATATCTTTTTCCATCCCCTCACTTTCAGTCTGTATCTGTCCCTAGGTCTGAAGTGGGTCTCTTGTAGACAGCATATATATGGGTCTTGTTTTTGTATCCATTCAACCAGTCTGTGCCTTTTGTTTGGAGCATTTAATCCATTTACTTTCAGGTAGTTATCCATATGTATATTCCTATGACCATTTTCTTAATCGTTTTGGGTTTTTTATGGTAGGTCTTTTCCTTCTCTTGTGTTTCCTGCCTAGAGAAGTTCCTTTCCTTTAGCATTTGCTGTAAAGCTGGTTTGGTGGTGCTGAACTCTCTTAGCTTTTGCTTGTCTGTAAAGGTTTTAATTTCTCTGTCGAATCTGAATGAGATCCTTGCTGGGTAGAGTAATCTTAGTTGTAGGATTTTCCCTTTCATCACTTTAAATATGTCCTGCCACTCCCTTCTGGCTTGCAGAGTTTTTGCTGAAAGATCAGCTGTTAACCTTATGGGGATTCCTTTGTATGTTATTTGTTTTTTTTCCCCTTGGTACTTTTATATTTTTTCTTTGTGTTTAATTTTTGGTAGTTTGATTAATATGTGTTTTGGCATGTTCCTCCTTGGGTTTATCCTGTATGGGACTGTCTGCACTTCCTTGACTTGACTGACTATTTCCTTTCCCATATTAGGGAAGTTTTCAAGTATAATGTCTTCAAATATTTTCTCAGTCCCTTTCTTTTTCTCTTCTTCTTCTGGGACCCCTATAATTCGTTGTTGGTGTGTTTAATGTTGTCCCAGAAGTCTCTGAGACTTTCCTCAATTCTTTTTATTCTTTTTTCTTTATTCTGCTCTGCAGAAGTTATTTCCACTATTTTATCTTCCAGGTCACTTATCTGTTCTTCTGCCTCAGTTATTCTGCTATTGATTCCCTCTAGAGTATTTTTAATTTCATTTATTGTGTTGTTCATTGTTGTTTGTTTCATCTTTAGTTCTTCTAGGTCCTTGTTAAACTTTTCTTGAATTTTCTCCATTCTGTTTCTGAGATTTTACATCATCTTTACTATCATTACTCTGAATTTTTTTTCAGGTAGACTGCCTATTTCCTCTTCATTTGTTTGGTGTGGTGGGTTTTTACCTTGTGCCTTCATCTGCTGCGTATTCTTTGTCTTCTCATTTCGTTTAGCTTACTGCTTTTGGAGTCTCCTTTTCGCAGGCTGCAGGTTCATAGTTCCTGTTATTTTTGGTGTCTGTCCCCAGTGGGTGAGGTTCATTCAGTGGCTTGTGTAGGCTTCCTGGTGCAGTGGATTGATGCCTGGTGTTCTGGTGGTTAGGCCTATATCTTGTCGTTCTGGCAGGCAGGGCTTTGTCCAGTGTTGTGTTTTAGTGTGTCTGTGAATTTAGGATGACTTTAGGCAGCCTCTCTGCTAATGGGTGGGGTTGTGTTCCTGTCTTGCTAGTTGTTTGGCATGCGGTGTCTAGCACTGTAGCTTACTGGCCATTGTGTGGAGCTCAGTCTTAGTGTTGAGACAGAGATATCTGGGAGAGCTTATGCTGATTAATATTATGTGGGGCCATGAGGTCTCTGGTGGTCCAATGTCCTGGACTCGCCTCTAGCACCTCAGAGGCTCTGGTCCGACACCTGGCCAGACCCTGCCAGCCACACGAGCCACATGGCTCGGAAGAAAAGGAAGAAAAACAAACAAATGAACAGATAGAACGCCAAAACAAATGGTAAAAGCAAAACTAAACTGACAACGTCACACAAAGAAACATACACATACACAGTCATAAAAAGAAACAAAGAAACAAAAAAAAAAAAACAAAAAAAACCAAACAGACAGAATCCTAGGACAAATGGTAAAAGCAAACCTAAACAGACAAAATCACACAAAGAAACATACACATGCATGCTCACAAAAAGAGAAAAAAGCAAAAAAAAAAAAAAAAAAAAAAGGAAGAGCAACCAAACCAATAAAAAAACCCACCAGTGATAATAAGCACTAAAAACTAAACTAAGATAAACATAAAACCAAAAATGAATCAGATGCAGAAAGCAAACCCCAAGTCTACAGTTGCTCCCAATGTCCATTGCCTCAATTTTGGGAACATTCATTGTCTATTCAGGTATTCCACAGATGCAGGGTTTATCAAGTTGATTGTGGGGATTTAATCCACTGCTCCTGAGGCTTCACAGAGAAATTTCCCTTTCTCTCCTTTGTTTGCACAGCTCCTGGGATTCAGCTTTCGTTTTGACCCCACCTCTGCGTATAGGCCACCTTCAGGTGCCTGTTTCCCACCCAGACAGGAGGAGGTTAACTCAGCAGCTGATTAGGGCTCTCTTGCTCACTCAGGCTGGGGAGAGGGAGGGGTATGGTAGTCATAACTGGAATACGGGGTGAGCCTGCGGAGGCCAGCATGACATTGTAACAGCCTGAGGTGCACCGTGTGTTCTCCCGGGGAAGTTGTCCCTGCATCACGGGACCCTGGCAGTGATGTGCTGCACAGGCTCCCAGGGGGCTGTGGTTCATTACCTGTGCTTGCACACAGGATTCTTGGTGGCAGCGGCAGCAGCATTAGCGGTCCATGCCTATCTCTGCGGTCAGAGATGAGAGCTGTGACTTGTGCCCATCTCTGGAGCTCACTTAGGCAGTTCTGTGCTGTCTGTGGGAACACAGACCAGGAATCCCTCTCCTCACGCACCCCAAAACAATGGTTTCTTGCTTCTCCAGTAGGTCCAGACTTTTTCCTGGGCTCCCTCCCAGCTAGCTGTGGTGCGCTAGCCCCCTTTAAGCTGTCTTCATGCAGCCAGCCTCCGTCCTCTCCCTGGGGTCTGACCTCCAAAGCCCAAGCCTCAGTTCCCACCCCCCACCTGCCCTGGTGGGTGAACAGAAAAGTCTCTCAGGCTGGTGAGTGCTGGTCGGCACTGATCCTTTGTGTGGGAATCTCTCCACTTTGCCCTCTGCACCCCTGTTGCTGTGCTGTCCTCTGTGGCTCTGAATCTTCCCCCCCATCTCCCCTGTCCCCACTAGTGGAGGGGCTTCCTAGTGTGTGGAAACTTCCTCCTTCATAGGTCCCTCCCAGAGGTGTGGGTCCCATCCCTATTCATTTGTCTCTGTTTTTTCTTTTTTCTTTTGCCCTACCCAGGTATGTGGGGAGTTTCTTGTGTTTTGGGAAGTCTGAGGTCTTCTGCCAGCATTCAGTAGGTGTTCAGTAGGAGTTTTTCCACATGTAGAGGTATTTTTGATGTACTTGTGGGGAGGAAGGTGATCTCCACATCTTACTTCTCTGCCATCTTGAAGGTCTCCTCTCTTCTTTTTTCTTTCTGATGCTCTGATGGGGTGAGTTCTTCTGATTGGGTGCCTTGTCTTCAAGTTGACTGGTCTTTCCTTCTGTTTCATCTAGCCTGCTGTTTAACCACTATAGTGTATTTTTCAGTTCAGTTATTGTATTCTTCAACTCTGTGACTTCTGCTTGGTTCTTTCTTGTATTTTCTAATATTTTTTGAAGTCCTCAGTGTGTTCATCCATTTTTCTCCTGAGTTTGGTGAGCATCTTTATGACCATCCTTTGAATGCTTTATCAGATAAATTACTTATCTCTATTTCATTAAAGTTTTTTTTCTGAGGTTTTATTTTGTTGTTTGTTTTCTTGTTTGTTTTGTTGTTTGTTAACTCTTTCTGTTGGTTTCTATGCATTTGATGCAATAACCACCTCTCCCATTCTAGAAATAGTGGCTTCATGTAAGAGATGAATTTTGTCATTCAACCCTGCCCTAGGTGTTGGTTGTCTCTCAAACCTTTGTGATTATCCAAGGAGCCTATTATATTTTAAATAGTTCTCAGTAGTCAAGGGTGTGCCAACACTTGTCAAAGTCCCAGAGGGGAGGATCTCAGTCAGCATGTAGGTTCAGGCTGATTGGAAGCCAGACCCTCAGACAGCAGCTTTTAAAATATGCAAATATACACAGTCCTGTGGGACCACAAGTGTATGCCCCACTGGTCACCAGAACCTGGTAATCTGGAGGTCTCCCCTGGTGGCAGTCATAGAAATCAGGGCTCTAGACAAGTGTATAAACTCTTTTCTGTGATACTGGTGAGACATAGCGAGGCAGAGGAAGACCACAAAGATGGCATCCTTTGGGCTGTGTTCTCTGAGAGTAGCTGCATAGGCCCTTAGGTGTGTGCCAGACCTGAAGCTTGTCCATCTGGCCAAAGCTCCAGGACAAGAAAATAGGCCTCTTTCACAAAAAGCCTGGGAATGTCTTTCAGTCTGTTGTCTGTGTAGTACCTTGGGGATAGTAGCCTGTCAAGAGTTGTGTCTCTGATTGGTACATACAAGTCCCCTGCCACAAGAAGCAAGCAGTCAAGGGGTGTCACCTGGACAGTATCCTCAAAAACTGGGTACTAGACATAAAAACCAAGGGACCAGATATGTGTAAGAGTTCCCCTCTAGGAGATACTAGCACTCTGGTGCATAGCAGAGAGAGAGTGCAAAGATAGCAGTTGCCCTGTGAGGTCTGTGGCAGGGATTACAGTCAGCCCTTACATGTGTGTTTAACTAGAAGCCTGCTTCTAGGCTGCATGTATGATGATTAGCTAATAGGCCTCTTTCACAGAGACTGAACTTTGTTGCCTCTTTCTGTGCTCTGGGGGTGGTATCTGTTTAAGAACTCTTTTTCTGTTGATTACAGTCTTGTGTGACTTGCAAGCAGAAGCTCCACTGGCCACCAGAGCCAGGCCATGTAGAGGTGTCCTGTGTAGAAGCTGCAAAAATTGGGGTATATGACAAAGGTATATGTTCCTTTCTGGAAGATACTGGTGATTGGAGTAAGGCAGAGGGACTGTGCAAAGATTCCATCCACTGGCCTGTATTCCCTGCGAGCACTTCCTTA